>NC_059472.1:137456886-138057795 GCF_018139145.2 Gymnogyps californianus
TTGCAGCTCATACAAGATCATTTTAGGTAGGATCCAGCTTGTTTCAGTCCTGAACTACCAATGCCAGTATCACACACAGTCTTTCTCCTCCTTTCTGTTCTCAAACCTATCTAAGTTTTTCTTTTCTGATTCCTTGCCTATGTTCTAGTCTACAAATATATTTCCACTCCCTGCCATCATGTGCCCTTATGGAGGCAGTGTTGGGAACACAGGGCGGCTGCTCTGGGTCCACCTTGCCGTGACAACAGTAATTGCCAGCAAGGTCCGTGCTTGGCTGTTGTAGCGATGCTTCTTGTGCTGGCAGGATTGCACCTGCGTAATTAGTGTCACACACAAGGCAGAGTGTAATTGGTGTAAATGAAATCTTTGATCAGTGCTCTCCAATTACTGCCTCTGCTGGGAATTGCATGACTTGTGATTCTTAAACCTTTATTATAATTCTAAGTGTTCTTTTCTTGTTTTGAGTAGGTCAAGAGGTATATCTCTGGTGCTAGACAATCTCTACTTGCTAAACTTCAAACTCTTCTAGCTTGAAAGAATATCATGGTAGTCCTTCTTAGGGAATTTGTTGTCAGTTGTTTATTTTTGAAATTGTGGGTGTTGTGGGTTGTTTTGGTTTTTTGTGGGTTTTTTTTTTTTTTTTTTTGAACTAACTTGTTATTCACCACTCCATAAAAGGAATCCAGGCAAAACAACCCCAAAATCATTACCTCAAGCATCACCCTGAGGAATATGTTTGATTGTAGAATAGCTAGATTAAATTAGTAATAGTCAACTAAAATATGGACTTTCAGTGGAAATTGTTAATATCAAGCACAGGCATTACTCCCATAAACTATATGTTTAAGGCTAAAATCTTAATTGCAAAGCCTTTTATATACATTAACAGAAACATTCCAAAAGCCATCCTTTTATTTTTATGGAATCTCTAATCATTTTATTTTGTTACTCTGGGAAAAATAGGGTTGTGGTTTTCTCTTTCTTTTGGAGAGTGTGGTTGGTGGGAGGGTGCAAACAGCTACTAGGTTTTTTTCAGTACTGATGCACTTCTCGCTCTGTTATGTTTCATGTGCATTTCTTCCGTATCTCATGGCAAATTTTATGCTGTTTTTGTCTGTTCTCCTTCATGAACACAGAAGGTAAGTCTTCATTTCTTTAAAAAAAAAAAATTCTTTTACGGATCTTTTATTTTGGAAGTATTTCTTGCTTACCTAAGCTTACTTATTCAACTGATTCCTCCATTACAACATAATTACAAGTTAAGATGTTAAATGAATCTTAAATGATGCGATTCACTGTCCCCGCTTGACAATTTTGTTAGGTTTACTTGTTTACTTATTTTCTTCTGCATTTCTCTTCTGGAGTTTGGCTCAGGGGTTCTTCATGAGTGGAACTAAACTTGTTTTGAAAATGTGTTATAAAAATATTATTTCTGATGTATAAAATCTCGTCTCATAAAAGACTGCAAGATACCTTGAGTCTAACAGTAGTGATTCACGAAGACATGGGTGCCATTGTTAATCCAGAGTAATGAACTGTATGTACATCTCCTCTGGTATTATTTCAGCTGGACACACTTCTTAAAACTATGTCACGCTGTGATTATAATAAAGTTACATCGTATTGCATGCATGTCCAAAATCTGGTTGGTACATATACTTTTGTTTAATGTATAGATATTTAATGAGTACTTAATTGTGACCATTTTTAGTCATGTATAGTATTAGATACTGTAGTTGAAATGTTCCAACAGTGGATTTTTTTTTCTCGTGTCCTTTTTTATTATTAATTTTTTACCCTTAGGTCTTTACATAGCTGAGTTGCTCTTTGACAGTGTGGAGGCAGGGGTTACTGTGTACCTGGAGCTAGTGCTTGTCCTGGGCTGCAGCAAGGCGCACGGTTCCCCTGTGGTCCGTGGGCACTGCTCACGCCACTGCCGTGTATTGAGCACTGGTGGGTCCTAGCAACACCCGCCTCCACGCTGGCTGGCTCTTTGTAGTACGCTCTTCCTAAGACCCTTATGAATCCTACTGTAAAAAAATTACAGGAGAATATTATCAGTTTGAGTCTACCATATTGAAGACTTAAAGGTTTGAGTTTTTTAATTCTTTTTGTGTTTCTACCTCGTCTCTGAAATCTGCTTCTCCACAGGATTGACTGCTAAGACTCCAAAATGTAAAGCAATTTCAACTCTATCAGTCTTCAAATTAACTCAGAATATGATGTCTTTTTTTTTTTTTTTTCTCCCCACAATGCTGAAGTATCTTCAATGTTTTTAATGTGTCTCCTCACCATCACAGCTGAACACATTTGAAAAAGCCAAGAGTTGTATGGGATAACAGTTGAATGTTTATAGTGATAATAATAAAAAAAAAAAAAGTTTTTTGCTTGATAGGACATATTTTTCCATTGAAGTATATTGACTGATGCTTCCTGTGTACCTCATCTTTACTTCTTTATTTTATATATGTTGTGTATACCCTCTAAAGTATTTTAATGTTATCTGATAAAGATGAGTGTAGTAAACAGCCAGGCTTTCATAAGACATGTGAAGAAATCCCTGGTGAAATTCTAAATAGAAGTTTAGCATCCCACATTAGCAATAAAAATACGAAGAAAAATGCATCAACTGGATTAAAAAACTGTTAATGGTCACACTGCAAAAAGAAATAACTGGGATCATTATTGAATTGTGTTGTTTCTGTTGAAACACCCCTGCTTTAGGAAACACTGATATTTTATATTTTACATAGTAGCCTGACTTTAAGTTTCAAAATCAGCGCCCATGAAACTTGCAGTTGATAACTTGTTTTTTAGAGTGGCACAACAGAGTAGTCCTGGGAATAATCTGGACTGGTTGGCAATACGGATTTATTGTATGTAAAGTATGGCATGTAAAGGCAAAGTATGATTTGGTCTAACCAAAGTCAAAATGATGCATCTAGAGACAAGAAGTGCATGCCATATTTTCAGAAAGCTCCTGGATCCTTGACTGGGGAAAGCACTGATTTTAGAGAGGACTTAGGGAGTCAGAGCAGAAAAAGTAACTCCTCATGAGCTGCCAGTTTGACAGAGATTAGTTCAGTCTCTGTCTGTGAAATAGTGCAGGAAAGACTAAAAGTCGGCATTTAGTAGAAAGGCTAAAAGACTTGTTCTTTAATCTGTGAACTCGATACTGGAAGGGTTCTTAGTGATTGGTGTTGATAGTTTAAAAGGGTGCAGAAGAGCACGAAAAGGTGTAGAAAAATGTCACATAAATATTGCTTGAGGAAACTTTGCAAAAACACCTGTTTATTTCATCAACAACAATCTTAAGTATTACTGGGTATAAGATGCATAAATCCCTTCAGAGGGGGAATAAATATTGGGTGCTAAAAATATTCTATTAAAGTAGATGTGTTTCTGAAAACTACACATTAGAGAATGGATCACATTTAGTGATTTGGAAATATTTGGAGGAGTTTAAGGTTCGGTAATAACCCAGCAAAATCTTCTGGCCCAGTGAACCCTAGGAACGTGTGAAACTCTAGGGAAACATATTTTGTGTATAGTTAGAGATGCTGTGTGAGGAGTACAAGTATCCCATTGTAGTCCACCTGTGTTGTTGTGGACACCGATAAGCAAAGTTGAGATTCCATAATGTTGGCATCTCTTCACTTTGAGGTGTTTCATTTTATAGTTATTTAAATAATGATTATTTCAATATTATTATTGTCTTTTGATGTAGTTGTCGGGGTTTGTTTGGGGAGGGAGGTGTTGTATAAAAATTATAGGCCACCTGTTTTTGGTGGTCAAGAAAGGTCCATCACTGACAAATACCTTGCAATATCCACTTAGGCTACGGTCATCAGGGAGAACTTAAGGTATTGTGATAGATACTTCAATTAATATAGTAAAAATCACTGCCTTGCCGGATGCTAATATACACGTATGTAGCCCAGCCCCCAGCTCTCGAATCTGCATTCCAGCCTGGCTTTGGAGCATGTTTGCTTGGTTGTGGCAGCCGTGTTCGTCGGGCTGCAGGGCTGCTGCATCAGAGCATCCTGGAGGTGGGGATAGGGGAGTCTGCCCCTATTTTCAGTTTATTTGTTTCAGCCCATAGTTGAAGATAGCTGCACTACCACTGGTAGAGGGCTAGATAGCAAACAAGCTTTTTCATTAGCGTTTTATTGTTATTAGCAGGTTGTAGAGGCTATTTTCTTCTTTGCGCTACCCAGATCTCTACATTTGTGTGTCGTACTGGAAGCATAGAAAAGGTTGAAGATAACCTGTGTTGGAAACTTACATGTTTATGGTCCAAGTTTTGTAAATATTTCCCAGTCCAAAAAAGTGATTGGCTGGAAGGGAAGCTTGTGAGAAGCATAAGAACAAGGAATAGACTGTTTTATGAATGGAAGTGTTAAAGAACTTTAATTGCCATATATATAAATTCCAATTTTTTTTTTTAATTGTTGCAGAAGGAATGAACATGCTCCAAATCCGGAAGCCAAAGAACGTGGGCTTAATCTAATTTAGATGTCTGTAGTTGAGTAGGTAACATGGCACCTCTTCTGTATTCAAAGAGCATTTTGATATTTTAGGGCAGGATTCATCTGACTGGTTTTAGAGATATATTTCCAGGCAAGATAAATTGTATCTTATTGACTAGATCTTTATTGACTGTAATGAAGTATAGCTGAAATGTAGATAACAACAATGGACACTGATGAATCCTATTCAAGATACGTATTAGAGAACTCCCACAGGCAGTGCAATATTGCACATTTCCATCAAAATGCATGTACTTTCTGAAATAGTTGTGAGAAAATGATATCCATTCTTCCCAGCATAGCAATATGAAAGTTCAAGGACTTGATTAATGGAGAAAAAAAATCAAAGGCATTGTATGGTTGACTGATTTATGCTGAAAAGTGCTGTTTATCTTTGAACTCTTGGATTGCAGGTCAGACTGGTTTGTGTAACTTTTCCTTTGTTTCAGAACATTGTGTGCAGATGTGATTGAACAGATATGTGCAAGAAAGATTTCTTTCAGACAAAAGCCGAGCAGACTTCTCCAGCTCTTGCCTATCCTGGATACAATGAATATAGGCTTGGGAAGTGACCCCGGCCCTAATAAATTGCACTAAGCTTTTAACTGGTATTTTGGAGCAAGGGGAGAAAAGTTGTGATGAGTGGTTCTGACCCATTTTCTTCAACTTTCTCCCCTTAAGAATGCTAAGTACTTTACTCAAGTTTGCTTTTTATGTTTGTTCATGTTCCTTTCTACGCAGATATTGAGGTTTATTTATGTACTTCAGAGAAATAATTTTACAGGAAGTATGAATATTTTTAAGTGATTGCCAGCATCCCCAGAGTCAGTGAGACATTGTTCTTTTCACTTTTGTTGTTAAAGTTGCTCAATAAACTAGTTAACTTCTGAAAGCAGTTTTTTGTTTCCTTTTTCACTTTTAACGTAACTTGGGTATTGACATTTGGGGAATTTGTAATTTTTTTTTATGAAAACATTGAGATCTTTTGTATGGCTTGAAGTGTTAATGCCATGTATATGCAATATATTAAAACAGTAGAGCTTTGGTGACTTAGTGAGAATAAGCAATGGGATGCTGGTAACTGCCAGAAGCGCTGTGTTTTTATATCAGCTGGGAAGTAGACTTCTGTATCTTTTAAAACTTGTAGTTGACGCTTATTTTGAATTTAAGAGAAATTGTAAAAATGTGTGGAGGGAAGTCTTACAATGGCCTTCTCATTTAGTCTTGGAACAAGGAAAGGAATTTTTTTCTTCTTTATAGTCATATCGAAGTATTGAAGTGTCTGTGTCCTTTCTAATGTTGTGGAGTATGTAATTGTCTATAAAGTTCAAAATGTAGGACTGAAGCAGTTGAGAGAATATTTGTTCATTAAAAGTACAAGACATAACATGGATGGACTGGTTAGGGATGTGAATGTTTGTCGTAACGTGTGATGATTCCACCCGTGGAGAGTCCTTTTTAATATCTTCTAGGCACTGGTAACTGTAAAATGTCCATGCTAGGCATTGAAACAGAGAACTTCAAAATTCAAGGATAGCAATTTCTGTTGTTTTCTACTCTCTTGCTGAAGAGAATAAAAGAATGTAAACCCCAAGTGATCAGGCACGAATTGAATCAGTTAGGTTACCTCTGTGTCTTTGAAGTACTCGTTTTAACACCCTGAGCTACTTTGTTGTTGTGTGAGATGTAATAATTGATTTAACATTTTAGATATGTTTTTAGTGTTATGTCAGAGAGTAAAGGAAACTTCTTCAGTGCTGTGTCATAGTATGTTTTTTAAATAGTGCCTCCTGATCCATGGAAAGTCCATGGAAATTCTGTTTTCAAAACTAACTAGCATTGATAGCATTTCTTGTTACTGAATCAGCTCAGTTGTATTCAGAACAGTAATTAGGAAAAAAAATATCTTTTTTTTTTTGGTAATTGAAGTGCTCAAATGCTGTAGTATAATGTGGTTTCTTAGTTATTCTGGTCCCAGTTTTATGCAGTTTATGTTGGAATTTGCCAAGCCAAATGCTTATTCCAGACTTTGCAGGAGCGCTGAGTTCCTGAAACTTTGCTTGCTGTACATACTGGAAACACCTGTATATGCACAGAACATCATTTGGGACTAGATTTGCATGCCGAAATGTTGCACCATTGGATCTATTTAATCTCCCATTACAAATGAATAGCTGTCTTGCCATTAAAAGGAACGTGTCGTGTCATGTACTTTGGCATGAATTTCCATCCTATCTGCAGCAGAAAGTTTGAAGGAGGCGAAGCATTTGGTAACGCAGCCAGAGCTGCCAAGTGCTTTGTGCTTCCTGGGACACGAGAGCACCTGGCAGCTCCGAGACACCCAGCTGAGATGGCCTATGTTCAGCCGGGCTGAGGGAATGGCCTGCAGCTGCATTCTCTCACTGCTAGGAATATTCTGTCTTGCTGTAGAGTTCTGCTCCTGGTGCAGTACTGGCCTCAGGTGTTCACCAAAGCGTGCTGTCTGGTGGTATCATATGCCCCGTCACCCTCAGACACTGACACGTGTCCTAAAAGCCATCACAAGTAGCCTGCTTCCTCCCCGATGCCTCCCTCAGCGGCCAGGCCACCACAGCTCCCACTGTGCCACCGCCCTTCCTCACGAATCATCATCTGAAAGTTGTGCTTTTAAGCACCGTATTTATAAACACACATGTAAAGTCATTAAATATGCATAAGATAACTCTAAGTTTTTGGTAAATAGCTGGAATTGGTAATGAATTGAGAAAAGTGGGGTGAAGGCCCAGTAGAGGTGGAGAATATGTTTTTGCAAGAATTTAACTCAAAACTTTTAACTGAAAAACTCAAGGAACTGTAAGCAAACAAACGAAAAGGTTTCTGTAGAAATTTTATTGTATAATCTGAATTAGCATCTTCACTTGTATGTATAGCATGCTCTAAATTATTTTTGCGAGCTTCATTTTTTTGTTTTGCTGTTTTTTGGAATAAGACAGCTACATACTGAAGACAAGCGAGCAGTAATTTCCAGCTTTTATCTATCTTCATACATTAGCAGTGGTTGAGAATGCCACTTCCCAGCACACTTTTCAGAAGGATCCCATTTCAGATCATGTTTCTTTTTATTGGTTCTTCAGTGATTAGCCTTAGCTTCTCTATCTGCCAACTAGCCTCTCTGAGAAGCTTACATATAGCAAATATGCATTTATATATAATTTTCAGGGGAATAATTAGGAAGCTTAAATAAATAAATAATCCACCTTGTATTGCGAGAGGATTTTAAAAAAGCCTTTATATGGAAAACTTGTACAAAATCAGTCTGTAATTAATCTCAGATGTCTCTTGTACAGCTATATATTTTTTTTTGGTCTTGAAGTCTACTATATGCATAAAAACATATATATATATTTAAACATTAAGTTCTCTTATTTTTGCTTCCTTTCATAATACTTAGTGGCTTCTTCTTATTGTAGTTCACACGTTAGCTTCATCCTTTTTTTCTGTTTTCCTGCATGAAACAAGATCATGTGCACAGTATGATAACTGAATCTTGTCCGTGGGTGCTAATAATGAAACAAAATCTTTCTCATTTTTGCTATATAGTTTACTTGGACTATAAAGTAATTAAAGCACTATGTAATTTTGTGGGAGTTCTGATTTTTAGATGACAAATCCATCTCAGTATCTTTTTTATTTGTATTCTGTGTACAGTTATTGCATGACTTGGTGCTCATCTCTGTTTTTTCTGTGACAGAATCATAGAAGCCAGAACTACAAATACACATTCCATCACTAGCAAGAAATATCTTTACGGAGTTTGATTTCTTTTTAGTGTTGTTTTTTTTTTTCCCAGTAGCTCTTATAATAAATTGTCTAATAATATGTTCTTTTTTTACTTTTTTGTCAGTAATTTGAAGTGTCAGTCTGTCTTTCAGGATTAGGACACGTGTTCCATTAGCTTTCATGCCTCCCTAGCAGTCTTGATAGTGGAATTATAGATATTGAAATAACAAGAGATAAGTGTGAGAACTTTCCAAGACTATCTTGTACTAACATAATGCCATACTTGAACACACTTATATTTTTCTGACACTGTAAACTAAAAAAAAAAAAATATTGGTAGAATGATGGATTTATATGATTCCATTCTAATTTACATGTATTAATGGAACTGTTTATAGGTTATAGAGGTAAGTCATAAATTAAAGTTACAATATTACTATTTCTAATTCTAAGGAGTTAATAAGAGTTGTAAGCAGTCAATAGAGCCATGTTTTTGCAGTCATTTATAGCTTGGAACTCTCACGTTTTGTATAACAAACACTTGCCTAAAATACCTCTAGTGACCTTGATCGGGAGATTTCACAACAGTGAATTTGGATTTTTTTCCCAAATAAAAAAAAAAGTCTACTCTGAAAACAGAAGCTCCTCGCATATGAATTTCTTAAACTGTAACAGATAGTTTCAAATTACTGAAGACTGAAAGATTACTAATATTATTTCTCTGTGTGTGGTCAGCATTCTTGAGATGTTTTGTTAGAATAATCAGAAATCTTGGGTTTACAAACAAGGTCTGTAAATTATATAGCTATCCTCAGTAAACCTAAACTATAATGTAGTGCAAAATCATGGATACTGAGGAGCAACACTGACTGGTGCAAGCCATCTGTCTTTTCTGTGAAGTCCCATCTTTTAACAACTACTTAGGTTTTAGAGCAAGATGTAGAAAAATAATAATTAAAAAAAAGGAAAAGAAAAAGCTTAATTCCTATTTTGATAATTCAGTTATTCCTGTAGAAACCTAAAGCTAAGTTTACTGGTCGTTCACAAGTCTGTGCAAGCTTGTCCCACAACTGTAAACACGAGTAGTCTGCACAATGCAGCAATAGAGGCTTTTTGGTCTTCAAAACATTCATTGAAAATATATGAAAGTACTTTTCAAGCTTAAGAGTTGTCATTTACTCTGTACTGAGAGAACAGTTGGTGAATGAGTGCAGTCTCGTGAAAGAGATCTCAAAGGAAAGTTTCTGGTTTTGGAAATACCTATGAGAGTCCTTTAAGAGTATTGTAAAGATGTACGTCTCTGTTCAACAAGAGGTCACTGAAGAACCACCTGAGCTAAATGAAAGAAGAATCAGTGTTATGGGAAAAAAAATCTGCAGACAGAAAACACAGCATTTGAACAAGCGGGCCAGTGCTTTGTTCTAAAATTAAATAAATGCATAAAAAAGTCAAGCTTTGGACAACCTTTTTTTTTTTTTTTGCTACAAAAGATGTTAAAAACCTGAACTTCCACAGGACAGTTTAGACAAGCTAGCTGTTGATTTTGCAAACATATTTTATAGCTGCTGATCATCAATGAACTACAGGTTTAAAAGTTGGTCCAAAAGTAAATCTTCTGAGAATTGGATTTCAGAAAGAAGATATCTGATGTGTATTCAGACTAATCTTGCTAATAATTGAACATTCTTTTGATCCTTGGGGTACATTGTAGTAACTCAGTAAATGTTAAAATCCTGTGATGACAAGTATGAAGTGGTCAACTAAAAATATGACCCTCTTTAGTCAAAGTAACTAAGAATAACCAATACTGTGAGGTACTTATGAGGTGTTGCACAAAAATAAGGTTGTGTCAACCATTGTTTTGGTCAGTTTTTCCTCATTGTCTTTTTCTTTTTAGAAGATCTATTATTCTTGGTAAAAATCAGTTCTAGAGCCTTGTCAAACTGATCAACATTGAGATATGACAGTAGATCAGTACAGTTTAGTCCAACACAGCTTTTCTGTTGTGGATTGCATGGGTTCATAGTTACTTGAGTTTGCTGGGTACTAGAGCCAATATCTAAGCAGTCTACTTAAACACACCACGTTCACCTCAATTTGGAGAAAATAGGTCAAATTCTGAGGTTTACTGTGACTTCTTTTAAATAAGCATTCTGTCTTCCTGCTGCAGACAAGCTGATGCATCAGCCAAATTTGGCTTGAAAATATTTCAGGTCCATAGTCTTTGCTAATGTCGGGAGAACAGCTTCAGTTTCAAGCTTGTGGTAAAAGGTGAAAAATGTGTTTTGTGGGTTTCTGTAGTTGTGTTACATTAAATGAAAAAAGTGTTTTGCTCTGCTTTACATTAGAAAAACCAATATGCATATTAAGTTGTGTTGTTTATTACTCTAGGAGTTCAGGTTTGCCCATTACATGCAGAAATGACCTCACTTATTTGGATGTGATGGGTGAATACCTATCAACTTAATTATATGCATGTTTTTGTGCACTATTCTGTTTTTGTAGGGTTTTGAAAATTAGGGCCAGATGGGTCAGATTGCTGCCAGGGTAATATAGCCCTTCACTGCCCCAATGGCATAGGTAAGGTAAAAAGTTATCCTTAGCTGGAGAGTACTGTAAAGGTATATATGTAAGTGTTGCCAAGTCCTGCTTCGTAAAGCCAGGTGCAACTACTCTGTATATTCAACTCTGTGTTAGTGTAATAGCAAATGGGAAGCAGAAGGTAGAAGCTAGAGCAGTCCTAGAGTAACCCAGCCTGCACATCAGTCTGGGGTCTCGGAGGTCTTATCTCGGTATGGCCAGAATTGCTCTGCTTATTTATAAAGGGGCATACCTTTGTGGCTCCACTATTGAAGAAATGTACAGTCAGCTCTAATGAAAACTATTGGTCTCAGAAGTTACACAAAGTGACTGAATGCTACTCATAAAAGCACTTCATGTCACAATACGAAAATATTTTTTGTTTGTGCTGAAAATAATTGTATTCCAGATGTTTTGTGTACATTCCAAACATTATACTTACTTTTGTGTACTGAAAATAGCTGTTTGACAACATATTTTGTAGATAAATACATAGTAAACCTTGCTTCTCTTTCCCCCATAGTGTATCACAGATGGAGTAAATGGGGCTGTAACTCCCCTGGGTTTTTAAAAATGCACTGCCTTAGTTCAGATGCTGTGGCTGCATCGTTGCCTCACTGCTAAAACTGTCTGACTCAGTCTGGCATACTGGCTGCAAAGCCCTGCTAGATTAAACTGATAGCTTTGCTTAAAATCTCTTTATGGATTGTTAATCATCAAAACAGAGACTACAACGTATTGCAAATATTTACTGGACTGCAAATGCTATCATGCCTGGATAATCTGGTAGATTTGAAAGGCAACAGTGAGCAGCTATTCTGAATTAAGTACCAGGTAAAATGTAGAAGTAGTAACTGTAATGAGCTTTGACTTACCTAATTAAAATTCTTGTCTTTCAACCTGGCAGAAGTCTCTCTCCCTGGAGTTCAAGGAAAGATTTTAGGATTTACTCTTAAAATGATCATTTTTAAATGACAGGAAAGATGATTGAAGTGAATACAAGCTTTGTCTAGAAATACTTTGTATGTGTTGAATTTCCTTTTTTTATGTATGGTGTATGTTGGAACACAGAATACAGTTGGAATTCATTAAAATCTGTCTGCTTCTACATTCACCTCCCTTCCTTATTTTTTTCCACAAACTAATATGTATGTGGATCTGTGAAATCTGTTTTAAAGATTCTGCCCCGCCCCCCCCCCTTTTTTTTTACAGAGTGCCTTTCCCCCCCCCCCTTAATTGTGGTTTGATATGTTGTTACTTACATAAGTTGATGTAATAAAATTTAAGTAATCTCTCTTTTAATTCAGTTGAGGAGTTTGTTTCCTGCCAAAGGATTTGTTTTGAAAACTTGGGTCTCACCCTCTCCTCACCCAATGACAAATACAGAGGAAGTTAATGTGCTAATCTTCTTGGAAAGCATATTTAACAGGAAATGGGGGCTATATTTAAAGCAGGGAAGGAAAGTGTTAATTGTAACAGGAGTTGATAAACATAATTATGATACAGAATTAATTTACCATTGTATAAACTAAATTATACCAAGGAGGTATCTAAATAGAAGAAATGCAAATTGTGATATATAGTTAGATATGTGTTTTGCTAATATAACTCATAGGTTGTATGAATGTATTGTTATTTTGGTAGTGTCTGAATCGTAATGTTGGCAGAAATGTCTTGAAATTTTTCCCTTTTATAAAGTTTAAGATGCACAAAAAAACACTTTTGTTTTTATTTTTGAAATTGTTTAATTTAGCTAAAGGATTTTCTATGTTCAGATGCTGTAGCACAGCCACAGAAGTCCCAGTGGATAGCAATCTAATGGGCAGAGATGAGGAAGACAGCAGTTGAGGGATGCTAGCAAGATGAGAATAGTTCTCATTTCAACCATGTGGCTAAGTGCTCTTGACTTGAAGGGATGTCAAGTGTATTCTTTAACCCCATATGAATGGAGTGCTCTTACAACTTAGCTCCTCTGTGCCCTTTCAAAGTATGAAAATGTCTGTCTGACTTTATGAATTTTCAAATATTTTAATTTCCTCAGTTTTCCTCACATGTTTGTTAGGCTTCCACTACGGCTAGGGTAGCAATTTGGAATCAAGCACAAAATAAAAAGATATTTTATGAAGCTATCATTAATATAAAACTTCGTGGTAAAGCAGTATCTCCTCTAGAGTTAAAGATAAGGTCCAGCCTCTCCAACACACTGCATGTTCAGTTGTCATCTGACGGAGAGTTGCAGGATTGCCGATGCACCGTCCCATTTCCAGGCATCCTCCCACTGCCCCTGCTCCTGCTACGCAGGAGTCCTGTGTAGCACCCCGCAGTCTTGCCTGGTGCTGAGCCCCTTCAGCTCATTCATTGTCCTACGAGCCAAGGTAGCCCAGTAGGCTCAGAACTGGGCTGAGTGTCATTCTTTTGCACTGTTTAATGGACTGATTAAAACTTACTGTTGCAAACTTATTTTTGTGGCTCTTCTGTTTTGGATAGCACAAGTGTAGGCCTTGCACTCTTCCTGTGCTGATTTCCTGATTCAGACTCTGTGCCAGCTCCCACTAACATCAGCACTGGGGCTAATTCCAGTAATTGTTTTGGATGGAGAGCATAGGAGGAGTCCTCAATTAAGCTCATTTTCAGCAGATTAACCATTTATTTGCTGGTCCCTCTTCTAATTTAATTTTGTTTACATGATCTCTAGTTATGGTGTCATTACAATAAAGATATGAAATTTAGATATTACAAAAGTGCTTTGATCTTTGCTAAAGAAATAAGAGGCAGTGTAATGATGGCCAACATACTCCTAGAAACTCGAGCTTCCAGATTTCTGTAGCTACCCATCTCTCCTACTTTGTACTTGTAGTTGGAGAGCTATGTTTTTAATAAACTGTCAGTCTGACCAGCTACATGTATTGAAGATCGGGAAGCAATTTCCTTTTGAAGCCTTTGTTTTTCTTTTTTTAACCTTTGTTAATGGACTATCAGTTAGGTATAGTTGGGTTAATAGCTAAAGGACTTGTAAATGTAATCTTCAGTAATATCTGGTGTTGGTTCTTTTGTTGCCAGAGTGGATGAAGGCGAGAAACAGATGTCTTGTGCTTGTGGAGCAAGTGAGATCCTGAAAATTTATCAGAATAGAGCTCATTATTTGGTTATCTTCATGGGTGAAGATTCAGAGGCTGAGCTGAATGTTACAACTAACCGTAGAAGAGCCTGTTTGAAGTGGGAGGGGTTCAACAAAGAGGTTGAATTTACCTCAAAATGTGCTTCTTAATGTAGTGAAACTGCATTCTGCCACTTTTAAATTAAAGGCACATCTGGAGTGTGAGTTTTATGAAACTCAAGGTTTTTTTCAATGACTTCAAAATTCTAATTTACACTTTAATTTCTATGAATTGAGTGATTTAAATATGTTTATGCTCTTAAAATTGTAGAAGTGTATGATAATGAGAGGATTGATAAGTGTTTCTTAGGTGCAAGTTATAATTCCGGTACTGTACTTCACATATTTTAGTTTGCTCCAGTATGAATTTATGTGTATATTAATCTTTGAGATATTTCTTCCAAAACAGATTTGCTTTCTGACTGTACCTGCCCTTACAATATCAGGTATGTCATTTCTCATTCAACATCTGATAATATTCTACATGTTTGGGAGCGTTAATGTAGTGCTTGGCTTTTTTAAAAAGAGCAGCAACACAATGATTGCTCTCTGACTCTGTAGAAAAAAAGTGTGCCTTGTGAACCTCCTTTTAAACATCATCCCAGCCATATTTGCTCAAATCTGTTGTTGCTTCTTGTTATAGTAACATAAGTTTTATGCATGTTTAGAAGGAAGACAATAAGGGCCTCTTCTGCAGCTTTGAGAAGAAAATTTGCTCTGAAGCGTTGGGCCTATTATTGTTACTACTGAGCTAGACAGTAATCAGCATTAATGCTAGTTCCGTTACACTAGTTCTTTTTAAGATAACACATACGTTCATGAATTCTAAGACATGTTGTCTTGTTCTCTATCAATAGTATCACTGAATCAGAAGAAATAATAATAGATCATAGTTGTAAGTATAAGTTGTGTGGGCCAAACCAATCCTCAGTATTGTTACACTCACTTTGATGAAAAAAATTTGTATATTTTTCAAAAGTTTATCGTTAAGCAAATATCACTATTTGCAACAAAGAAGACAGATAAAAATAAGTTAACAGTGCACTGTGTCAAACATGCGATCGTAAACCTCAGTTGTTTCATTTAGCATTTCATCCCTAGAGTGGGGATTAGCCCTATTACTATTACAGGCTTTATCATACATCAGTCAGCCACTTGATACATTGCCTTTTTTAGGTAACTGCAAAAATAAATACCTTTCTATTTTCTTTTTCCTTTTTTTTTAGTGTTAGTTAATTGTTTCAAATAGGGAAAAAACACAGTTTTAAATGGGTAGGAGAGCAGTAGATTGGACCAAACCTGGAGAGTGGGAAAGTGAACAATGGAGGCATGTTTTCATTAGATTAGAAATATTATTCTTTGGAACTCAAGGTGCAAATTATGCTGTGCCATAATGTTCTTTTCAAACACACAAGATAAAATTTGCATATCTAAATTGGATCAGCTTGAATGGGTTTCCCTGTTGTCTCACCCCCCAGCTGCAATCTTTCTGAAATGGCCTGCAGGTGGATCCAAATAGTAATTTTTAAGCCTATTTTTAAGAGCATCTCTAAAATAAATATTTTGTCTTTTAGTTTTATATTGATTTCTTGCAGTGAACATCCACAAAAATTCTCCTATGCCTCATCTGAGTATAATCTACATGATAATTGGAGATTTAAATTTAATTCTGTTTACACTGACTTTAAGAATAACAATTTCAACTGGCTCAATAAAATCACAATTGTTTCATAGGGTTAAAATAACATTAGGGGGTTTTTTTAATGATACATCTTAGAAGTATGTGTAATTTCTTTATGATAAATGTGAAAAATTTTACCATCCAAAGGGGGTCAAGGGAAGACCCTGCAAACAATCTTGTTCTACATTTCTGGGTTTTTCTTCTGTTTTTCAAAGGTAAACTGACTGATACTGTACTGATTCAGATTTCTCTTCTCCCTTTTGATAAACTTATTTCTTGTAACTTTGATGATATTTTATTACATTCATCTTGAGGGAAGTGTATAGATTATCCCCCCTCCCATTAAAACCATAATATTCTTAATAGATTTTTCTCAAGTATGGTTTCAGTTCATTTCATCCATCTGATCAATTTATTTTGTGTTCTTTTGGTAGTATGACTACTTCTGACTTAAGGAAAAACAGCAAAAGAAATACTTTAACTTCTGAGGACAACAGGGCTGCAGTTCAAAGATAATGGTTTAATTCCTGTAAAACAGAGTTAAAAAGTTCTAAGGGGAGTATTTTTACAGTGTCTCTCCATAGATATACTTTGATGCATGTAAAAAAAGTGTAGCACGCTCTTAGGCTATAATGGTTTCTCTATGTGACTCTAAAAAACGAGGAATGGATGACCTCAAGCTTATGCCAATTCATCTCTGTTTTACTGGCTATCACGTATTTTAACAGTTCAAAATTTTCATGTAAGAATAAGGAGTGTGCTGTAAAGAAGGACCTCACGCTCCGTTTAATGAACATATAGAAGCCCGAAAGCCTTTGACGTCAACGGAGCTTCACTAGACTCTGTCCAAGGTGCTGAGGATTAGAATTCGTCTCAACGTTGTGAGGCGGTATTGCACCTGCTGCAGAAGGCTGACTCCGGGTGTTTGAGCCGTAGTCTTCTGTAAATCATTGCGCTTATTACAAGATGGTATGCTGGGTGGGTTTGGGGTTTTGGTGCTGGTTGGGTTGGGTTGGGTTTTTTGGTTGTTGTTTTGGGTGGGTTGGGTTTTTTTGTGTTTTTTGTTTGTGTGGTTTGGTTTGGTTTTTAACTTCCCGTCTGGTATATGTAGAATGTTAGAGTGTTACAGAAAAGTGAAATTTGGTTTGGTAGTTTTATGTAGGGATGGTTAAAACTCAACATTAGCAACTATTTATCAGTTTATTTACTGGCCTTAACTCAGGCTGGTGTTTCTGTTCCTTTATCTAGAAGATTTGAAGGCTGTATTAAGTTCTATATATAGTTCTGATATAGGTATTGACGGAGTTTGTTTCTCTTGTTCTTGCCAAAGTAATTTGAAATTTTATGAGAATATGCTAGGATTACTGCTGTATCCCATAGTGATGATACTCTTATATATCAATCAGAAAACAAAATTCTTCCTAATTAGTATTTCTGGATGCAATATTAACATTGCATGGTTTTTTGAAGATCACAGTAACTGTCGTCTTCCATCTGAGTGATATTCAAGAAGGTGTGATTGACCTAGAGTCCAATGACTATGTCTAACTCATGGAGCCTACTCTTTTCTGTTACCACAGTAAGAGATTAATAACACTACTTCTACAAAAACACCTTAAATATCGTTGGGTGGGTGTGTGTGTAAAGAATAAGAGATATATTACGGTGGTTGTTCTTTGACTGTAGGATTAATTCTCTTGCTTTAGGCTTTTAGGGAATACAGTAAGGTCTAAATGTTATTTTTATTATGGAGAACATAAAATCCCAGCATTTTGGGAGAAGATTCTGACTACGTTGTGATGGGGAGTGGGGGAGTTGAACACTAGACAATGTGGTGCTGTTGTGCTCAATTTATTAGTGGACCAAGCAAGGAAGGATGGTCAGTGTCAGGGAAAGCTTCTCACACATGCAAAAACACACATACACATCTTGAAAGTTAACTGACACATGCCCCAATTAGCACTGCAGTGATTTGGCACAGCTGAGCCAGGGTGAGGGGAGAATGCAGCATGCACTCTGACCGGTCCCAGTGTCAGGCTTTGGGCAATGAATTGGTGACAGCCTGCACTGCTCCCACCTTGGGCACTCTGTTTCTGCAAGGTGTTGGACTTCTGTGTAACCAATGTTCCCCCACCATCTGTATTAGTGTGTGTGTGTGGGGGGGTTAGCCGGACAGCCACAGACTGCCAATCGAATCAGCCCACAATGGTGTTGGGGTGCACCTTCACAGACATTTCAGGTGTTGTTCTCCTGTTACTTGTTGATCCATGGCCTGTACCGATGTTCATAATGTTGTAATGTAAGTGCACATTTCTAGAGGTCATGTCATGGATACTATGCTGTAATTCTGAAAATAGATGAGTAGAATAATTTTGTGTGAGACTGTAACTGTTCAACTTCGTTTGCGTGATACCTACATATGTTAAGATAATATGTTTGCCAAACTATAGGTGTGGTGTTTGGCTTTTTATGGGAAGTCTTAGGCAAAAAATCATCATAGTTTAATAATTTGTAATGAAATTCCATGCTATTGCCTTTCCGGTTAACCCTTAGTCTTTTAAACTGCATTTACTGTTTATAATAATGCCGAAGTGTTTCAGTATAGCAGACGTAACACTTATGCTAAGTGTCCTTTCTCATCTTCTTTTAGATCTGTTGAAAGTATTTACCATCAGATAGAATGTGGATTATTAGTTCATTAGGGAAATCAGGGTACAGAAAAGTTAATTTAAAATGAAATAGTTGCTTTTCTGTAAGACAAGGAATACCTTGAAAGTTTACCAATAATCTTTGTTAAAAAGCAGTGTGTGTGCTTTGCAAAGAAATCATTTTTTCTGCCACAGTGAAGCTAATTATTCTCAACACACACTAACTATGTCAAATTGCAAAACGAACATCAGACTTTGTATGTTGTAGGAATTAAAACACCATCAACTGAGTTAATGAAGAGCATACAATGAATATGATCTCATTTTTGCAATGCAGTTAAAGTGAAAGCCATTTAAAGAACTGTTGCAAAAATCATAATTTAGGGGGAAAAACAAACAATAAAGCAAATGTTTACTATCTATTTTAATTACTTTCTGCTTAGAGGTATGCATTAGGTTTATTCATTGTTTGATTTCAAATTCTTTCTTTTAATCGTTTAAGAATACAGTGGCTAATGGTCCATTCTGAAATCAAATGAATACAATCTTCTGTATTCCATTATACAAAGTGAAAGAAACTCATTTGGGATTGTTTCATTATGATATCATCTGAAGATCACTACTTGAAATTGCAGGTTAACATAAGGACGAGAATGTGAAAGAGAATATGAAACACAGAAGAGAAAGAAAATTCTTGCACTTTTTTTCAAATGGGGAAAAAAATGAGACTGGGTTTCTAAATTATGTTCTGAGGATGTGAATGCAATGAAAATGCCATTCCCTGTTCATGTTTTAATTATTTTTCTTTTGTAGAATTGCTTACAAAGAGAGCACTACAAAAGATCTTTTCTGTAACAGATGATTTCCTTTAAACTGTCGTAATGCTTGGTGAAAATAAGAAGTTCTGTCCTGGCCAAGACAATAGTAATTTTCTTTTTGCATGCATATAAGAGAGATAGGAAGATTGATTTTCCTCCTTTCCTCCAAAGATCCAAGGTATGTGGTTCTTCCCTTTGTCAAAACTATGTATGCACCTAGAAAACTTAGGACATGAAGTCAGAAGTCTTGACTCTAACAGAGGCTGGGAACCCTCAGTGCACTTCACCAATCCCTTCAGAAATGAAAATTAAATCTTGGGAACTTAGAAGAAGCCCTGCCAAACTGCCTATACTCAAATCAAGAATAATTTTTATTAGAGATTATTGTAGTCAAATAACTCAATATAGTTAAGTTTTACATTAAAAAAATTCTGATTCACAAGGTTGGCAATCAAGCAAGTAGTTTGTTGGCTGCCAGTCAACCAGTTATTGACAGAGAGGGGGGATTTGGTGTAGGCATATGCTTGTTTAAAGTGTTTGACATAATGAAGAGAGTTCTTTTCTGAATCCTATCAGTGTAATACTTTGCTATGGCAACCCTGTAACTTTACAGGAGATTAATTTATTGAATTGTACCCTACTTGAGCCTAAGTGAGGTACAATGTGCCCTGCTATTCAGCAAGTTTCATTATTTAGGATGTATTCAAAGACCATATAATATTTGAGCTCCTCCTTTAGATAAGTGCATGTGCTACAGTAAGATATGGGCAAACTTCTACATATGTTGTGGTTATGACTGTATATCTGTAGGAAGCAGGAAGAACTGAAATGATCTGGGGATTTAACATGCAATTATCCTCCAAGGTCTCCAAAGCAGGTTGCTTATAATGGTTTTCTAGTAGCTTTGGGAGGAAGCAGAATATATTTTTTGTTTTCTTCATCTTTCTTCATGTAAAATTATGAATTATTTGGTTTTGTAGTTGATATAAGAATTACTAAAAATAGCTCTTGTAAACATTGAAAATACCTCCTAGAGTCAATATGTGTAATGGAGCTGTTAGTGTTGGAGCATATGTAGAAGTGTCTGCAGGCAATGGATGGAGTTTGGCCTACTGGTGAGAGTATTTTAGCCACAAACTACAAAAATTGCCATTTTCCTTTCACTATGTGGGATATCTCAGAAGAATAAGCTTCTACTTAGGCACTGATATATCAGCCAGACAACTGAAGTTAGGTGTGTTGTATCTGTATTTATATATGAGTGGTAAGAGAATTTAAGCTGACATAAATTGTGCTGATATTTTGTTTGTAAAGGTGATAAATTCAATATGTATATTAAAAAAGCATTAAGATGAAAAAATCATAAATTATTTTTTATCCTATTGATACAGCTAGGAAACAGGTTCTTACGTAAACTTTGACTTCTGCTTTATGCATGACATGCCTTTTTTTGCACTGTTAAAACATGTTCGTCTCTTTACCTGAACTCAGGTTGTTATTTTACCTGAACTCAGTGTCATTCAAACACTGTTGTTGCAGTTTCAAAGTCATGCTTCATTTTTTTTTATAGTGCTCCCCACCCCACTTCATCTGTGTAGATTAGATTTCCTTGTCCCAGGGAAATCATACTCCACTCATCTAGCTGGATGGTAACAACTGAACTCAATGCTGATCTAGAGACAACTGCTTTGCAAGTTTGTATACTATTTCAATAATAGTGCGATCACTGAGAAAATTCCTCCTTCTTTTAATCTCCTCCATACCGTTTCTTCCTTCAGTGAGCAGTATATTAAAGTAAGTTGTCATATATTCTTCAGAGAGTATATAGATGCAACTGTCAGTTATTTAGACCAAGGTTAGGTTTGAGCCTCACGGGAAAAACTTGTGGAAGTACCAGAGCTGCCACTAGCAGTTAATTGGAAAGCTTTTTCTCTCATTTTCAGATACGCAAGTATAATAGCGATTGGAGAAAACTGGCGATAATATCTTTTGTCACATAGGGAAGAACAATGGTGCCAATTTAATGAAATTTTTTTCTGTCCTGAAAGTGTCACATCACCTTAAGCTTGGTTTGATCCCCCTAGTGAAGCTCTAATTTTAATGCTAATGCTGATAATTTAGAGAAGATTTTTCAGTAGCACACAGAATGTGTTAAGTGCATTGCGATCTGTATGCAGAAAATCCAATTATATGTGGTTGTGATGTCACCTACCTCAGTGCATAGATTTGGCTACTTGCTTTCTTTCTGCCACAGAAATATTGGTGCAATGGAGTGTAGGAGAGGATGATGCTGCAATAGCAGGGGAGCAAGAAAAGTCAGCACTTAAGAGAATGGGAGATTTTGTTAACGCAACTCAACGTTTTGGAACTAGTTGTCCATGTGGTTTGAAATGATATCATGCTTTCATTAATACGGGCTTAGAATTTGTTAATTTTGTTGCCTGCCTTATTTAGATTTAGTTTTTACATTGTAGTTTGCTACAGAGTTGACTTCAATGAGAGTGACCTGTAATTTTCAACAGGAAGATTGATCAGTAGGAACAGATTTCCCTTCCACTCCCCAGTTAAAGCGCCTACCATATAATGAAAGTGTGACAGATGGAACACGCTTGGGAATCTTTCATATAAAATTAGAGAGCGAAGGATTTATTTTCAGATATTATCTTCTGTGCTATAACTTTAATTATAACCTAAGATTCTGCAAAATATGATTATTAATGATACAATGTAGTTCTGTCTTAGGGCTTGGTTAGTTAGTGAATCACAGTTGAACCTTGATCATAAATTTAATATGGTTTAAATCTCACTTCATCTTACCCCATGTCAGAATGGTGTGAGATCCTTTAATCAGTTTCCTGAAGTTATACTCCTCTTGTTTATTGATCTGTTGAAGTCAGCACAAAACACACAGCTGTACTTTTGGCCAGCTAAGTTAGGACTCTTAAGAAGTTAACAAATCATCAAAAGCTATTTCCAACTATATTGTGTTTGTCAGTACTACTGAGCCTATCCGTTTCTGGAAACCATTAAATGTGTTGGTTAAGTTAAAAAAAAAAACAGTGAAACAACAACTCACTAAAGAAAGCAGCCTTGTTTAATTTTCTTATTAATTTGTATTACTTAACTAATTTGAGAATTGATAACAGAATGTTTGAGTGATTTATGGCTTGAAAAAGAAGACCAACATTTCCCTCCTTCAAAATGGAAATTGGCTTGTCAGACATTTAGATGAAGAATGATCAATCAATAGGATTTTAATAAGGAGAAGGTTTAAAATTGACTGAAGGTGGCTTTTGTTTAAAGGTGATTTGGTATGTGCAAATTACTAAGCTCTCCCTGGAGAGGATTTTCAAAGGCAATAATGGGCACTGATTTTCTTTGTTTGTTCCATTCTCTTTCTGTTCCCCTTGCCAGGGATTTCAGTACTTACCTCTCTATTGTGTCTTTGAAATCTTCCTACCTGCTTTTCAGGTCCTGTGAATTATTCTACTTATTTGCGTTTACAACTACTAGTTTTAACTGTTATTTTTCTCCAGTGAGCATCTTGTCTGGATAAACTTATTTTCAGCATAAGTTCATGTTAGGCATAGGGGCTAGCTGTTCCCATTGATTTTAGAAAGACGAATTTCAGAAGTATGTGCACCCATTGGAGGAACAGAGTTGACTTGGAAAGTCCCATTAAAATCCTGCCTTTTGGTTTCCTGTCAGAAAATCTAGTATAATGGGCTTGGTGATAGAAAACTGGTTCTGCTGGCAGTTATGGTCACCTGGGTTTGTTTGTTTTCTCCATTAGTGGAGTCTGTATTGGACTTTCTGAAAGTGAGGTAGCTAAAGTTAGATTAAAAGAGTTCCATTCTTTGTGCAGTCTTAATCACATAGGTATACAAGCTGTAGATCCATGCCAAATGTGTTAAAAGAGTAAACAGTAAATAGCACACCCACACAAATTCTGGTTGTCACTACTTTCTCACAGTATTTTTTTCTCCACTTAGGTGTCTTATCCTGATTTCAGTCTGTTTTCTTAGCTCTTCCTATCACTTACTCTTTCCCAAGCTTTCTATCCTAGTGACCTAGAGGCTAGCTTTATGTTCCAGTCTCACTTTTGTACCCAATCTTAGGTTTTTTTCCCCTCAGCACACTGTCAGCAAGTGCATACTGGTATAATTCCAGAAGAGGTTCTAATTGTGTTTAGACTTCTTTTCAGAGGTTATGATGAGAAGAGCACACTGATTGCTCCCAACAGAAGCAAAGTTCAAGTTTCTTCCCCAAAGTAGAGGTTACCAAAAGCTTTTAAGTGAAAAGTTCACCACTTTCCTCATGCACATTTTTTTTTTCCTTTTTTTTTAACACAAAAAAGTAATGATTGTCTCTCTTCTTCATTGAAATGACTGGGACCAGGATGGAGATAATTTTTGTGTGTTTTTCTCTTTCATGTCTTTGGCTTTATCTATAAAGTTACTGTGAAACTGCAAATTTGGCAGTCTTAAGAAACGGAAAAGTACAATTGAGAGAGTCAGAGTAGTGATGCAGACCTCGCTACAAACCCTAACTGTAATTACTATTTTGCTTGTGAATTTTGTGTGTGATTAGAATTATGCTGTACGTGTAGTCTCTGCAAGAGAAATTTCAAATACAAGCACTTACTCCATCCACTTCTGAATACATGAACATGCTCAAAATCTCTTTGAGCAAGCCGGTGTATCAACGCTGTTGGCTTTCCAACGAAAAATGCACAGTGTATTTTCCTGCTATACAGCAAGTTCCACCAGAGGCTACTAAACAGACCTCTGAATTGATGAGAAAAGGTTGAGAGCTTGAATTCTCAATAGAGATGACACTTTCCGATAGGGAACTATCATGGACACTTCTGCAGCCAGTTCTGATCTTTGGAAAGGTTCTGCTTTATGCGGTTAGCTGTTGAAGCCAATGCAATCTGAGCAGAAAGGACAATGCTCATTCACAGAGTTTAAAGCCAGAAGGTAGAATTAGCTGATTTAGTCTGACCTTCTGCAGTTTTTGGGCCGCTATGTTTCACAAAGGTATTGATCTATTTAGCCCAGTAGCCTTTCCTTGGTTAAAATGTATCATCTAATCAAAACTAACATTTTTCTGGAAGACAGACAAAGGTGGCAAATACACTGTTTCACCAGGTAGCTTGATCCAAAGCTAGGTGGCTTCCTTGATAAATTCATTGATTTCTTCTTGAATTCCTCTAGCTTTATCTTCCAGCAAGCAGTTCTTGATATACCTCCTGGTGGTACGTTAACATGCCCTTGTTACAAAGAATACTTACTTTCCCTGAATGTTTGTCCTGGTTTCGGCTGGGACAGAGTTAACTCTGTTCTTAGTAGCTGGTACAGTGCTGTGTTTTGGATTTAGTGTGAGAATGATGTTGATAACACTCTGATGTTTTAGTTGTTGCTAAGTAGCGCTTATCTTAAGCCAAGGACTTTTCACTCAATAATGAGGATCGCCAGGAAGGGGGGGAGAAAAAAAACCAGTGATGCACAGTGCAATTGCTCACCACCCGCTGAGCGATGCCAGAGCTGCAATCTGTGCCTCCCAGCCAGCTCCCCCCAGTGTATATACTGGAAATTTGGGGATCGAACCTGCGACCTTTTTTGCGTTATTAGCACCATGCTCTAACCAACTGAGCTAACGTTCCATGGTATGGAATACCCCTTTGGCTAGTTCAGGTCAGCTGCCCCGGCTCTGCTCCGTCCCAGCTTCTTGCACACCTGCTTGCTGGCAGAGCATGGGAAACTGAAAAGTTTCCAATCCAAAACACAGCACTGTACCAGCTACTAAGAAGAGAGTTAACTCTGTCCCAGCCAAAACCAGGACAACGTTCCATGCTGGGGATGTTGATTGTTACCTACCAAAGGGATCTACAAAAAATGCAACAGCCAGGTGTTAAACCAAACTGAGAGAACTACTGAAATACAGCAGTACAGATTTAAAAAAAAAAAAAAAAAAAAGGCAAAATTACATTTTTTTGCAACTGGAAAAAACCACCCCTTACCAATGAAAGAATGGCCAGGAAAACTTCTAGATTTAAACTAGATTAAAAAACAAACAAACACCACACCACACACCTCCCTCAATATAATCAAATAAAAAAACTCTCAAAAAGATAAATCTGTCCAAGAATTACTAAGTTACCTTAATAAAAGCAAAGCATTTGTAAAGTCAGAACTAGATGACTACATGTTTGCTGCTCATGCATTCATGTAAGTGGACTCTTTATTAATTTTCCAAAAATAACTTTTTCGTGTTGCAAGGATTTTTTGAATCTTCGATTCTTTCGAGAAAGACTGAAGAGTTTAAGTATACATTATTAACATGTTCTAGTGATTTTGTACAGGTATTGCTTGCTTTCTTCTGCACAGCTCACATACATAACTCTTAAAGTTCCTGATTTGTCCTCCAACTCCATGATCCAAAAGAATGACATAAATTTAACAAAGAGGCATTGTGGTACTTCTAATGTTTGCAAAAACAGTTACTCTGGCAAAACCAAAAATAATTGCACTACTTGTATGAAAGAGGCAGAAATTTGCTGGTTTGTGGCTTTGTTTTGTTTTGTTTTGTTTTTTAAATTACAAGTTTGAAAAGAGGATGTGACATAATATCACTCCTTGAAAGGATAAAATCAAGGTCTCTTACCTGCTATGAAGGAATAAGAGAAATCCATAAATAGCGTATTATGACATGGTCGAGTGTGACACCTAGAGGCCATATGTTTAGGATCCCTAAAGAATAACTTTTTTCAGCTGCAATTTTTGCACAGCACATTTAATTTTGGGCTTCAGGAATGGAGCTGTCAGATTTTGAGAGATGAAGTATATTGCAACTTTTTTTTTTTTTTTTTTTTTCAGATTGTTCATATTTAGGATATTTTTTGTGGCTTCCCTGACCAGGCTCCCTAGCATTGATACGAAGAAAAATAATAGACCATTACTGAGCGTGGTGAGGAGTACTCAATGCTCTGCATCAAAGCCTAAAAGAGCCCTGTACAGCTTATTCCAGCCCAAAGTTCTCAAAATCTAATAAAATTCTTGCAGGTCCCATCTCAAGAGAATCCTTATAATATACTTGAATCTGAAGTAAAATATCTGCAGGAAAGTCAAGCTCTCACAAAATGCAGAGCTAGAAGTTTTGTCCCATGAGTTTATGTCAGGGAATAAAGAGAACAAAAGCTTTTTTGAGCTGTTATGTGGATTATTTAGATCGTGGGTTTGCAAAACAAATGTACCTGTAAGGGAACATACCCTACTGTCCTAACTTCTCCTCTAAAAGTTAGGGCTGCAACCATACCACTGCATCCCATACAGAGGATATATATTCAAGCGCATCCTAATATGTTGACTGAACCAGATCAGTATGTTACAAATTTAGAGTGCTTTTCAGAAATGTATGGTACTGTATTATCCAATAGGTATTGCCTGTAATGAACTCATTATAACTCTAGAGCTCTTTTCAGGGAGATAATTGAGTTATTTGTCTTTGGCAGCACTTGTCATTTTCATACCTAAGTGAAGGGAAAAAGTCTTGGAGAGAAATCAAAATGAGCAGAGTTCAGATGAGGAGGACTTTGAATTTTCTACACAAGAAAGAAAACATTTTTCATTCTTTAGGTGATTTTTGTGGTATTCTAGTAATCACACGGCATAGATGGTTTAGTGGGGTACAGTTGTAGAGTTTGTAAAACATCTTCTGTACATCTAGAAAAATGGACTGAAACTTCTCTAAAGATTGCTGGCTTAACCAGACTGAGAAATTGAAGGTGGACGAAAGTCATGCTGGACACACCTCTTCATTGAGTATTGTTGACTCTAGAAACAAATGTGCCATATATATGTTGTACTCCTTGCACACTCTTTGACTTTACTATATGTAGAAATACAATGTATTCAGGATAGAAGATAATACGGTCCTGAAGCTTTTATTCATGGCATTTCATAAACAGAGAAGGGTGCTAGCATGGGACTGCCTGCTAGCTGATGAATACCAGCAGGATGATTCTGTGTGGCAGGCAGCTTTTCGTAGCCAGTGGCTAAGGAATTTATATCTTGTTCTCATTTCTCTTTCCACTACATAAAAGGTATTGGATGTTTGTTTTGTCATCCTCTAACTGTTTAATGCTAGGAAACATGAACAGAGTAGTTCCAATATTTCATGGCTAACTCTACCTCATTTTCATAAAGGTCTTTGAGGTTAGTCGTATTTTTTCCTAGAAAACGAAAAGGTGCTAACTCGTCAATCACTTGTGCGAACAGTTTACAGACTCCACATAGCTGCTGTGCCTCAAATAAATAATTGTATCTGAATAGAAGTCTACTGAGACTCATATGCTGGTGCTCCAAGGTACAACACTGACACTATTATGTTAGTGATACAGATACTAATGTCAATTGTAGTTTATTTCTATGCTTTGTCTAGAGGCTTCTTCTCAGAAGTACTTAACCATTTCTTTGGGAATGTCTAAGCCATAAACAACTGATAAATTATGATCATTAGGTATGTATTAGAAGATGGGTTGCCAGCGTGGGCTGGAAATAGTGGTTGCACTGTTAACTGGGAGGGAGGTCCCATGTTCACCGTAGCAAATAGGAAGAGGGTAAGAGCATATTGGATACACTGGGGTGGAAAAGGCTAACACCAGCTCTCCAGGTAAGGCATGCTGATAGCAGCTGAAGCTTGCAGTCAGGATACATTGCCTCTTGTGTCCGAAGTCTAACTCCTGCAGTTACGTTGGTGTGGGTGTGTCTGTCTGCAGGCATCAGCCTACTCTTTGGCCTGTGGTTTTACTGGCCTTTCCCTGCCCTGATTAATTCAAGACGAGTGTATGTACTGCAGAAGTGATCTAGTGTTTGCCAAAAACAGCTCTTCAGGAATCCTTATTTTTTTTTTCAGACACACAAGTACATTTGCATAATAAATATTCCCTCCATTCTGTCTCTGTGACATATTTCTGAACAGTTTTAAATGCATCATAGCTTCTTACCAAAAAAAAGTGAAATTATTCTTTCATAGTTCATTGATTTTTGACAGAAAAAAATTGTACAACCATAAAAAGTAGTGTGAAATTATTTTATTTTAATAATCTCTGTTTTAGTGAATTTTTAAAAGTATGTCGTCCTATAGTTTCATACAGATAAGAAAATATTTGAGTGTTTGTGTATGTGTGCTCACCCTCTCTCATGATATTGCTTTGTTCTGCTGTCAAAACCCACTTTTATTCATTGTGCCAGCTACATGGATGATCTGTTCCCTGATGATGTTTCCGGATGATCTGAGTCACGTACAAAATATTTTCAGAGGCTTTCTTTATACATTCATAAAAAATCTAGGTAGAATCTATTGTATTTAATAACCCTGGAAAGGGTGCCTTTTCCCCTAGTCACTCTATAAACTTGACTTTTCCCCTGGTGCGTAGCTCCAGCTAAAAAGCCAACATTTTTACTCTTAATTTTTCAAAGGAATGTGTAAATTATATGTTTTACTTTAACTATGCAAGTCAATAAAGCTATTGCCACAGATTTCCTGATGATTTTAAAACTTTTTTAAGCCCTTAAATTCTTAGTCTTATTTTTCATAAATTACGAAGCTGGCGTTATTTTTATTAGGTCAAATGTTCTCAAGTCCCTCTAAGTAGCATGTAAAATAATATGCATATGACTAACTTAACCCCAAATTTACCTGTGAAATTGCTATAATTCTATAAACTCAGAGAGCATTTTGATTTAAAGCAGTATTCTGTCCAGTTCAACAAAGCAAAGGCTGAAGGGCTTTCCATGCTTCCTCAAGTGAATACAGCATGATGTAGCAGAAGTGAATAAAATATATTTCCAGAAGTGCTTTAGCTGAGGGTACAAGTTCTGCATCAGGATGCTATAAATTTGTTAGGATCATGGCTTTCTATGTATCTCTTATCAACCTATAATCTCCTGATTGTTGCCTGTTTTTCAACAGCTGAGGAACAGTAATCCACACTTGCTTATCTCTCTTAATCACAGCCTCACGGTGCTAGAGCTCCCTGAGCCTTTAATTCCCTCTTAGAGGCGTAACAGAGTGGAAAGTAAACAAAGACGAATTTGCAACCTTCAACATTGCTAATTTGCTCTGATGTCAGAATATTTAAACAGGCAAGGACTTGGGAATTATTTGATCACGGCTGATTTTAATCTAATGCATGTGAAAAGGCTGAGTCTGGGAAGGTTGTGCAAAATGACAGGCGTCCCAAGAGAGGTTGACTGAAGGTTTCTTCTTTAAACAACAATAGCTCCATCATTTTCAAACTCTGAGTCCTATGTTCTTACTGTGTATTTTTGTAGCTGTTTGCATTTTTAATGAAACTTTTTGGATATGATAGCAGTTTTCTTGAAAATCCCTCATTTGCTTCCCAGTTTATAGGTGTCCAAAACCTGATCTTTAGGCTTATTATTGCATCTGTTCACTGGGTGGTGGGTGGGAGAGATAAAGATCCCTATTTAAAAAGCTTTGTCTCTCTCCACGTTTTTGTATCATCATGACAGCCTAATGTATCCTGAATACTTTCATATGTAAAACTCAGTGTATGTTTTAAAAATGATTGATAACTTGATCTTCAAATTATTTTAAATTACACAGTTGACATTTATGCATGTATATATGTGTACATACTTGCTGGATAGGAAAGGATGTTATCTTGCATTATATATTACATGCACACTTCGTCTACCATGGAGGTGATGTGCTTACACATACATACACATTATCATATACATATATTCATCTGTCCTCACAGCAGACAGCTCCATGTTACTACCTGAAACAGATTTGATAAATATGCAAGGCAAGTTAGTGTTTTTTTATTTTTTCTTTTTTTTCTGCATTTTCTTGCATTTCCCTCCATAAGGTCTTAATTATCTATTTAATACATGTGTAATCACTTATTTTTTGTTGTTTACAAAATGGTTAATGCAGCATACATATTATCAGGACAAATGTCTGATGCTCTCTTAATTAATATATATCGTTCTGGTTATATCTGTTCTGGTTGTATGACTTGTGTTTCTGAAGCATGTCTGATGATGATTTCTTCTTTTCTTCTTAGTATGTATCATTTGGGGTATTCCAGGGAGAGACGTGTCTGGGAAGCCAGCCTTTTGCAGTCACTCTCTGTGTCGAGATTACAGCACTGGACTATTTGTGTTTCTCCTCATCCCTGTTTCTCTCTGTCTCTCACTCTCTCCAGCTGGTGTAAATGACTGCTGCTGCCTCCCAGAGCAAGATAACCTGCTCAGTCAGCTGGAGCCCCCTGCGGACAGCTGTCTTGCTTTTAGCTGATGGAAAACTGCTACTAACCGCTGCATGGAAGAGCGTGGAGCAGCAACCATACTAGCAGCAGCCGCCGCCACCGCAGCAGCAAGAGCGAGCAAGGACTCTATTGTTCCCTGGCGTTAAACAGTTTTTCCTTTTCAACTGCCATGCACAATAGCGGGAGAGAGGTTTCCAGTCCCCTTCTCCCCGTGAAGAAATTCTGAAGAGGGGAATATTATTTGAAGGAGGTTTCGTGGTCGTGCTGCGGGTTTTGGAGGCGGCAGCAGGCTGCTGGAGGCATGGAGTTGAGCGAGGGGAGCGCTGCTTTCTGCCGTGGTCCAGGGGTTTCCACCGTGCCAGCCCGGTGCGTGGGAGTTCTTGTGCTTCTGCTGCTGGGAATCTGGGACGCTCGTGCACAAAGTGAATTTCAAACTTCATCGGTGTATTTGTGGAAGACCGGTAAGTAAGGATGCTGTGTTAACACAACAGCAGTGTATTTATTTTTTTCTTGTAAGTAATAACCTTTTTGTGTGCTTTGTGTATGTGGAGAGAGAAAGTTAAATCTAAATTACTAATGTTTACTTGCAGGATTATAGGAAAAAAAAAATTGGGTCATCTTCCAGGATTCCACCAGCCAAGCAAATATGACAATTAAAAAAACCACATTTGTGACTCTGTGGCACTGTTACTGGGATGTCTTATGTGTTTTCTGTGTCATCTGAGGTTTTTAATTTTGTTTAGTAGCTCTGTGTTGTATGTAAATAACAAAGGTCAGGGCATTAGTGCCTGTCCACAATGGAAAGGAACATTCGTTACAATTGGAGTCAGCAACGTTAACAGTGCTTTAAAAATATTGACTTTTCACAAAGAAAGATGTAATTCAGCATGTCTAATCTTCATGCTCTGTGCTGACATGTAATATATTCAGCGTGGTAATTGATGGAGGGTTGGGTTTGTTAAATTTAGGTTTGTTGCACAGTATATAGGACACGTGAAAGCTAATGATGGATTAGGTGAAATAATCCAAGTGATGCCAGATCTCATAACTAAAGAGCCAGAAGCAAATAGGCTATGTGGATTCAGCACCACTAGATAATTTCCTCTACTTTGATACTAATGAGTTACGTGTCTGTTTTAAAGATTGCATAGTCATAACAGTGTTCCAACCTTAACTTTGTATTAAAAATCAGTGGGGAATTTTCCTGTGTCTATTAATATATTACATTAATTCAGAACTTTAGCAGTGATGAATATGTGCATTTTAGTTGTCTAGTACAGTTTTAGTTCCTATGTAAGTAGAGTCAAAGTCTCCTTTAGGAAATTTAAAAATTTCAAGCCAGTAAATATTTCACATTGGCTTCGGCAGTAGGCTTTCTTCCCTGTACGTTGCCAGGAATAAAACAACCCAAAAAGTAGTAGTTTTGTTTAAAAACTGCTTTTCCATTAAAGGATAATACGGTAGTAAGAGAGAGTGCAAATTAATCATTTGTCTGAAAAACAACTTTGAGAAGACAGTCTCTTTCCTGGGTGGAGGGCCCCAGCCTTCTGCCACAGAAGCAGATCAATTTACAATTACAGTGATATCCTGAATTTTTTAAGAGGCTCCATCTATCCAGCAGCTCAGGGAGGAGACTAAAAGGAAATTCATTTAAACAGGACGACAAGCTTTCCAATAACAGTAGAAAGAGAAATCTGAAGAAGGGAAAATCCTTTGTAACTTTCACTTCTGACTAAAAGATGGGTCACACGATGACAGTGACCCATTTTTTTCTTTTGAACCATTGACAAATTCAAAACATAGTTTTCAGTTCGATTACAGATTTGTAAATGTTCAGCACACACTTAAAAAGAGATAAAATATATGCACAGGTTTATGCAAAAGTACAGTAATAGTATAGCATTTTCATAAAGCATTTTACATTTACCCTAAGTTGCTAGGCATCAGTAGAATAAACTCTCCAGCATTTCATTACGTCTCCGTTTAACAGTTTAATGGATTTTATTTAAAAATGTTAAAATAGTAACATAGGTTGAGAATAATAACAACTCTAGTTAGCTATTACTTACGAACATGCACTGTCAATTTGCTATGGACTTAACTCCGCTTACTGTGCATATAGTACACATGCTCTGAAGTCATGTCAGTTAAACCAGTAAGAAGGAAACTGGGTTGGCTTTTGTTTTCTCCCCTTTTTCTCCCTTCCTGGCAAAGACCACTCTTACGAAACTTTTGTTTAGAACAGGTATGATCTAATTACGTTGCCTGATGAAGAGCTAGTTCTTCCCTTCAGCTTTTTTTCTGTGACCTCTCTCCTCTGTTTTGCCTGCAGTAATGAATAGGATAAGCATGTTCACTGTACAGTTTTTAATATAATAACATCAGCGATTTGATGATAACATGATGAAAAACAAGTCAGAGCGGCTCTTTTCAAACAATGAATGGCAAGATGCAGGGAATAAGGTAGTGCCTCTGTGTTTGGCTTCTAATTAAATCTTCGCACTCTTTTTCTTAGCTGTTTATTGAGTTTTGCTCTTTTCCCCCTCCTCTCTGTGGGAGGTTCTAGAAAGTGAACTAGGAGAATCGCTGATCAGTGATCTGAAGGGATATCTAGTATGAGGTGTATAAAGTTCAGCTAAAGTATCAGAGGGAATAGTAAAACTGAACAGTAGCGAGCTCATCCAACTCAGATGGTATTTTGCTTTTCCTTCTGTGAAGGAAACGGGTCAGGGGAATATGTGGCTAAGACTGTGTCTAGGAAATCAGCTTGATTATATGCCTTTTGGGACCCGTTATGTCCATTTTTTGAGAAACATGCTATTTTTGTCTTGAATTTAGTCTGGCATCAGCTTTTGTAAATGCTGTTCATGACTTGCATGTGTCTGGTTTTTATTTCTGAAGATTTTTGAAATAATGTCTTGGTGTATACCATGTAACCGTGTGTTCTATACTGGTTTACTGCATTGTGTTTTCTTAAAGATGCCCTTGACAATAATCTGCAGGGGTTATGAGGTTTGAGTTGAAGCATTCTTTCTTCTATAAAATAACAATTGTGATATCTGGTATAGTTTCATTATACTTTTTTTTTTTTTTTTTGAGGGGTTGGTATTTCGTTTTATGGGATATGGGTTTTTTTGTTGTTTGGGGGGGTGTGTGTTCTTCTAATTCAAATTTCAACTGTTTACTTCCAACCTATGAAAACCTCTCAGGGGTCATGACTTTTCCTGTCTATTACCATCCTCCTGCCTACTACCATAAAAATCTGAGGTGTTTGTAATACTCAGGTTAACCATTTTGGGGTTTAGTTATCTTTGATTCAGCATGGACGACGTTGTGAACAACCTGCTTTGGGCAGGGAGATTGAACTAAATGATATCCAGAGGTCCCTTCTAATCTCCACCATCCTGTGATATGGATACCATCACTAAGTCATTTCTACTTCTCCAACTGAAACTGCTTTGAAGTTTTGGCTTTCGTAACTTTTTTGATCTCTTGTGAGAATGGGTATTTGCTGTTGCATATTTATGCTGCAATTATGGTGTGCTAATGGACCTTCAGTGTTTTGAATGGCATTTAGATGAACATAGTTGATCATAGTTACTAGTCTTTAAACTAGGTTTCTCACCAAACATTCTCATTCCATACCATGCAGACCTGGTGTATTCATTTTTTTGCGATACAAATACACAGCTGGTTCATTTTGTGTGGTCACTGGGAAAGCCATCTGGTTTCTTTAACATAAACTAAAGCAAAGTCTCCATCTGTGCAGAATACCTGGCTCTTCACAGCAGACTGATGAAACAGCTAGATTCCCAGCGTTGAGTCATGGTGTCTGTCTGCTTGATGATTTGACATAGAGAACAGCACTTTTTAGCATCTCATAGAACAGAAGTTGTGGTATTAAGGGGTGGTAAGTCCACTGATGTGAGGTGGACACACACTCATTGGACTTCTGAAGTTGAAAGAATTTTTGAATGACCTGTTTTGTTCATCAGTAATTGCCCTTCTCTGAGTCTACTGATTTCATTTGCAATGAATAGTTGTTTGGTTCAGGTTCTATACTCCTACATTGAACTTCTGTGAGTTCATGAAATGTTTTCAATTTCATTCATATTCTACCTTAACTATTATGAAGCCTTATTGAATTGTTTCTATATATGCACCAAAAAAAAAAGTGTGCCACAATTCAGTAAAAATTGCTTGTGTTAACTTTTGTTAAATGTTATTGTTCAGTTTCTTTTATTTTTAAAGTGAAATTTTCATATTCAAGAAGAGCTTATAATCTTGTTTATACTGCCTATAATAGGCTAAGATCTTGATGTATCTAAGTTTTGCAGTGAACAATGTGAGGACTGCTGATTCCTAAATGAAGACTGCCGTACAGTTATCACTCTTCCAAAACAAGAAGATGCGTATTTTTCTTGGTCTGTCATTTCATGATGCAGGCCATATATATACCATTTCTATGCACAACTGACTAAGCATAGGCATTTCTTGCCACATCAGAACTCTCCTTTACTTCTTTCTACTCTGTGCTTCATTTGTTTTCGTTAAATCAACCGACACGGTGATCTGTGATGTGCTGTCAGTGTCGGGTGTAATGCCTCCCTGCAGTTACTAATACAGTTACTGAAAAGCTGCACAAAATCATCAAGGTTCAATCACACTGTAAAATTGCTTCTTCTGACGGTTTGAAGTAATGCACGTTACGCTGTTGAAGTGGAAGACGCAGCATTGGATTGATATCTCTGGAACAAAAAAAGCCATAAGAAAAAATTTGGAAGGCAGTGTCTTTACCATCATTATCTGTTTTAAAGACTATTGATCAGATCTCAGATAGTATACATCAGTATAGCTCTGCTGAATTATTTGAGCTATCTGCAATTGTGTGATACCAAGACTTGGTCTTCTGTATAACAATTGCAGTTGGATGTTTTCCCCTTCTTTTTAACAAAGGTAGAACTTGAAATAGACTTTCTGTAGGTAACAGTGCCTTTTTAAAACTAAAGGGAAAAAGTCTTTGTTTCCTGAAGAGAACACTTAAGTATCTATATTTTTATGCCTATGTTGTGTCTCAGGATGTGAGAATTGGTCCTTATGTAATAACTTGCTCAATGTTTGAGGCAGTGGAGAATCAGAGGAAAGGAGATAATATAGGTGCAGGAAACATACAGAAGATCACATGCACTCTTGGTGTAGTGGAGGCCTTGAGTGAAATCAGTGTGCCAAGTGGTTTCCAGTGGGACCAGAGGGGTGTTGCAAGCTCCGCAGCCAAAGAGCTCTCCTTAACCTCTTTCTGAGCTCTTCCAGACAGCAGCATCTCTACGTGATTTTTCCTTGTTCCATTGTCTTGGGAAGAGGATTGCACAAGGGCCTCCCACTTCACCTGAAGAGCTTATGAACAAATGTTTTTGCTGTTTCAAGGTGTTACTGTGGGATCTTGTAACCAAATCATGCTTCTTCGCTGCTTGATATGAACTTGGGTCTCAGCCCACCCCACCCCACCGATTTTTAACCTCTTGGTTTCCCACTTACCCAAGGAGTAGAACAAACACAACCTCTGTACCATCACATCCTTGTCAGGTTTTACAATTTTTACATGTTTCAAGGCCCAAATCTATTTTAAAAAGAGTTTGGTGCCACAAGTGGAATTGGAGAGAGGACGGTTTCCAACACTTTGTCTGAAATTTCTCTTCTAACACCTTTGGAGGCTAACAAACATAAAATCACTGAATAAAATGTCCTTATTTTATTTTCCTTATGTATGTCTCTATGACTGTCCTTATTTTCACAGGACTGAGTGTTCCTATCTCTTATTAATGCCTGAGGAGGGCAGAAGTCCTTCCTAGGACCAGCAGTCCAGCAGGCATTTCAAAATGTGCCTAAATACACACTGACAGGAATGATCACAAGGAAAGAGGGAAAGAGAAAAATTACCTAACCAGCCCTCTGATTAAAGGACTTACCTTTCAAGAGTTGTGTCAGCTTGTTTGTTGAAGCTGTTCCATCATATAGCAGAAAATTTCCCATTTGTTTCAGTATTTTTTTTTTTTCCCCCAAACCAGAGTAAAGATTTTTTGCAGTAATCGCAACTTGAGACTGGAGACAGATAAGCCTATGTCAGTAAATAGGAAGCTCCCAATTTTAAAGAGATTATGAAGAAATGATCTGAAGAGGCGGATTAGATGTGAAGACCTAGGGAAAATGCTAAATGAGAAAAGATATTTTAACTTGCAGCCTGACTGTCAGGAATGGAATTCACATATGATGATGAAAGAGGGCAACGAGGACCTCTTCAAGGGAAAATAGAGCTCTAGTTATGGTGTGGTGAACTTGAGCTGGTACCTACACATCCTTCAGGAGGGAGAGAGAGAGGTCAAGACTTTTAAACTGTCAATGTAAAAAGTGTTTTTCAGGATTCATCTTTTTGATTCTCAGGTCTTTAGTGACAGAATAAGATAAAAAGAATATTAGTAAAAGCTGCATTTCATCAGCTTTCCAAAGAATAAAAATTATTCAAGCAAAATGTGCTAAAGATGCTTTACTGCTACCTCATTGATTTAAAATATAAATGATCCTCCAGGACTGAACGTGGTTAAGTGTTGGTTACGTATGCCCTGCATAAATTCATATTAATTAGAGTTAGAATTTATCACTTCTGTTGCATTCTGTAATGTGCATCTAAGCAACCACACTGTTTACTGTCTGTCTCCCAGTTAAATCTGACTTTTATGTAGTCAAATGGGCCTTGTCTCTCTATGACTTGAATAAGGAAATACTAATTTTCATTAGGCATGTTCATCACTCTTGCTCTTTGCCCTCATTTATAAAATATCCTTTCAGTTTTTTTATTCAACAGAAATTGTGCAAGGCAAATATTAAGTCTTTGATTAATGCAAAAGGTTTTTAGTGCAGCCTGGCAACAAAACATTTGGCAGAGATGCAGAAAATGGTTGCTTTAAGGAAATTATTTATAAATGTTTTTTAGTAATCTGTCCTTATTTAACAAAATCAGACTAAATATTTAAATGTTTGAAGAAAAATTTTGTGCTGCTGAAATTCTTTTTCTTATGCAGTTACTTTGCCATGTCTGAAATAGGAAAATAGAAAAAAGCGTAGCTGAAATTATAAGCTTCTAGTTAAGATAAACAAGTAATATACTCTGGGCTAATGGTTGACTTCACTTGTAGGATAGCATTTTGAAGCTGTCAGAAAAGTGGAAAATGGTAGTTGATCATGTTGTACTGGTAGCTGAGAATGTCTGGATTGTTTTTAGCAAGCGCCCTGGAGTGCTTATGCTAACTGGATCAGCTGAATCCCTCAGCTTGTAGGGATGCTGGAATAAGAGAATACCTCAAAAGCTATGGGTTGTTTTGTTCTGTAGGCTGGCTGCTCCAGTGTTGGATTAATTCAGTTTATTAATATCTTACAGACCAGGGTTTAACTTTACAGTTCCCAGCTCCACTTGACGTCTTTTATCGTGTTCATCCACTCAGTTGTTTGGATGTCAGAAGTGTGCACCTTTTAACACAATAACTCCAGATTTAATAGAAAGCCCAATTCCCATAATATAAAGGCTAGTGTTCTCAAAGACAAGTAGTACTCTATATTTTGAGGTAAAATTTGCCATGGTATAAATTAAATTGCACATTAAACTATGTATTGTAACTGAGAAAGTAATTTCTGGGGTTTAGGACAATACATATATTTATTCTGTTTATTGAAGGTCCTTTCCTGCATTCACAACTTTCTTCATTATATATATCTTTTTTTCTGTTCTTGTATTCCTTTGTGATCTGTTTTCTGTCCACAAACAAGTCTTTTCCATGTAACGGGGCTGGGAGACCCTTTTCTGAATGTATGTCCAGTCAAAATCTCTGTTTCTCTTTCTTAGACTAGTGAAGCTGAAAAAAAGTGGTGGGTTCCTTAGGTGGGTAAAGATATGTTTAAATTCAGACTGACAGAGGTTGAAGATCCAGTTGTTTTGTGTGGAGCCTCAGAGGAGGCAGAGGGCTGGCAGAGCCTACAGTTGGAGACAGCAGTAGCATTGACTTGGGTACTATTTATAGGTTTCTTCTTTGGTTTTATGTCTTTTTCTGTCTAGTGAGGCAGAAAAAATATATGGAGTTACTAAAATAATGGAAGAATTAGATGAGAGAAACATATCCAGAAACCCTAAAAAATCACATTATTTGGCCGAAGTTTTCCTAAATGATCCCAACTAAAATAACTATATTGTATTGGATATTAAATCTCAGTCAAACAGAAGTTAATGTAAGCAGTTTTGCTACCACTAGCACAAATTAATCTCCCCTAGAAATCCCATTATTTACCACTTTCATATGAATGCTGTACAGTGTTAAACACATCAGTGTCTGGGATTTCACACAAAATCCAACAGACATTTATTATAGGAATCAGCATGTTCTCAGCATTAATTAGCACTGTGCATTTTGGTGCAGCTGACATTTCTGAAAGTTGTCAGTAGACCACAGTAGCTGTTTTTTTAATTCACTTTCTGTATTTTGTGAGCATTGCCAAGATTGTTTTGGTGTTTTTATGTCTGTGGAATAGAGAAGGAAAATCTGGTGTATTTGCATGGGTTCAGGGAAGGAGTGGCATTAGATGCAGCCCTTATTGACTGGCACAAGTGGTGGTTTCTTGTGTGATCCCTAGTGAACGGTGTTGCTGGAAACACAGCAAGTTTTCAAATGTCCAAATACCAGTAAGAGTTTTCCATAGGTATTTTGAGAGAGAGAGAGGGAGAGAGATAATAAGTAACTGTTTTGTGTAGACTGTTTATATTGCATAAAGTGAGTTTGAGGATATTAATTGGAAATGGTTTCTGGTATAATGAGACATACTTAAACATTTTAAAGATTGATGACATCTGCTAATCCAATGAGAAATTTCTTAATGAGATACGTTATTACTGTCTTCCTCCTGTATTATGCAAAATGAAATGTTTATATTAGTGAACAATAATATAACTCTCCTTATGTGTGCTGGGGAATAGCTATTTTACCACTTAGCCATTAGAGAAATAAAGAATAGAACAGAGAGAGATTGTTTTATAATTACTTGTGTTTGTATAGTGCCTAGCACAATTGAATTGTCTTCAATTGCTGGTGTTCCTATGTACCACAGCTTTATACAAAATTACATAATTAAGACTTGTTAAAGATGCTGTATACGAAGATACGAAGATAAATTATTAACATTCTAAAAGAACATTCAAATAATTTCAAGTGCCAAAAATAGTTCAAATAGCTGATATCAAGATGCCGTACTACAGGATAATAGAGGAGAAAATTATTTTCATAGGAAAACAGTGTTATGAAGAAGCTTGGAAGCAGGATTGTCTGTGTAATAGTTCCAAAATGCATTGTTGGGAGAAAATGTCTTCAGTAGTAAGAGGAATGTTTTTAAATGTTACTTAGCATTTCCACATTCACAGATACGGCAGTCATCCCTTCTTCTATTTGCATGATACAAAACTTTTGTTTTGAATTTGATATGAATGTGCTTGATTATCCTAAAAGATCACTTGAGTTATGTAAAGTTTTGCTTGTTTTGCAGTTTTCTACTGACTGGTTGAATCAAGTGTACATTGTGATGAATTTTGTCCCATTTTATTCTGCTTTACTTGATTTGCTTGTGATTTTTGGTCAAAATAATGCCTGGGTTGGGGAAGTGGGTACAAGCCATTACAGTAACAATAAGACTGCTACATCTTGCAACAGGGAACATCAAACCTTATTTAAAAAAAAAAAAGCCATTATAAGCTAGTAAAGAGGCTGGGTCTTGAATCCAGTCTCAGCTCTGCAAGTGGTTTGCATTGGTGACATAGTGAATCTGTTTCCTCTTCTGTAAAGTAACATTTATGTAAGTATAGTTTTCTGTAGGTCTCTGTGCAAAAACAAAACAGAATAAACTGAGACTTGTGATTTTTTTATATAGTTATCATACAGTTCCCAAGAAACCAACGCTTTAGCACACTTGTAGTACTTGCCATATGCAAGCAAAAATGGATGTAATGGAAGAGAGCAGGACATTTGGGAAACAGGAAGAAAGAAGTTAACGTGAGTGGAGAATACAAACATGAAAAGCATGGGGCAAGCAACCAGCAGCTATTTTCTGTTGAATACAGATATTTAAAACAGATTGTGAGATTGAAAAACTCAGGGGGCTGAGAGAAGGCGGCAATTGCTGTATGAACAGATACGGAAATTTTTTAACTAACGTGAGTTTTCTAATGAATCGCTGGAAGCTATTTTCATATGACATTTCCAACAATACATATACCTATGTGTGCATGCTTGTGTGTGTGAGAGATATGTGGTGGTCTGAAAACATTACTGAACAACTCTGTATGGATCCAATGGCACTACCTTAAAATACATATAACAGTAAGTTACCTAGGTCTTCAGTGTCTGACTAAAACAGTAGCACAGCTTGAATTTGCAGTCACATCTAATAACAGAAGTGTATCTTTTTATATACCGCTAACTTATTTTAAGAAATTCCAGCTTCGCTGCTGCTGCTTAGCTTGCTATTTTTAAGAGGTGTACTTTGAAGGCTGTCATTGAAGGCTGTAACTTTTTTTTGTAACCCTAAATGAAATTCACAGTCAGCATTGCTTTTTAGACAGCAGCATTGGAAAGACCAACTTGTTCCTGTACGACATGCTTGGTGCCATGTGGAAGATAATGAAAGGAAGAGGAGGGAGAGTGATAAAGTGACTGAGCATGCAAGGAAGATTTGTAGTCTTTAACTTGATGTGGATGAATGACTTGTGGCACTCTATATTTCAGCTTGATATATGAATGTCAACACCTTGGGAATAGTTTGGGTACCTGAACCATAAAGCTAGGAAATTCATGTTATTTTCTATACTGTACTTCCATGTCTTTGTAGGGAGCTGCAGGAGAAGTCTATGGGCTGTGCTGCACAGAAGTGAGTTCTCTGAAACTCTGCAAAGTACATACCATGACAGATTTGTATAGGTGATTTACATATTTACTAGTGATAAATATTTCATTTTCCCCCTCTGTGTTTAATATACTTTAAAAGCTTTATGGAATAAATCAAGATGATGAGCATATGTACTGATTGTAATTGAATCTTGGTTCTTTTGTGATAGTACACATTTAAGCTATTTTATCAAATGTACTACCAATTACATGTGATGGAAGTAACTCTAAATTTGTGATTTTGTTATATGGATATAAGACAACTTGGGTTTTGAGATAGCATAATTTTTGTCCTTTTCTTATCCTAACTGCAAGAAGTTCATTGTATTTCTCTGATGTAGTAAATGCCTTCCCTTCAAAATACTGAATTTGCTAGGTTACATGCTTCATAGTTTCTCCTGAATAGTGCACTGCTTAGTTTCTCTCTTAACACAAAAGTGATAGTCTTTAAGGATCAGGGTCCAAAAACAAAAGCTAAAATTACGTAGTAAAGATTTTACTTTTTGGATGCAGAAGTAGGTTTTCCAAAATAGGTATGTTTTTCTGAAGCCTCACATATAAAGGGACATTGCTGATTAGAAATGAAGTAACAATTCAGTGAACTAAAAATTACTGCCATGCAAACAGAAAAAAGTCTCTCAAAATAACAAAATCTGTTGCTTACATAATGTCTTCATCACTCTCATTTAGGGAATAGAATATAGGTGTGTTCATATTGATGAGAAATCTTTCATATTATTATTAGACTAGAAACAGATGAAACAGTGAACCTGTGTCTCTGAGAGTAAATTACATGTTGTTATTGTTCATATATAGGCGCTAGTTTGGGTGTAAGCCATTGTAAGACAGATGATAGTAGATAATTTGCTTCTAAAGTAGCTTATGTATCTCTTACAAAGTTTGTATATGCATCTTCTGAACTAATAACCTTGCTGTTTTAGTAAATTAAAGGCAATCTTCAATATATGCCCATACCTTCCTAAATATATTATTTTCTCAGCAAGTAAAACACTGCTATCTAGAAAGTTTATTATTATTATACTATGAATGGAATCCAGTCTGTATATAATCCTCTGAGAGCGATGAGTAGCACTCCTAGAGGCAGGCATTCTTTAACAAAATATGGATTTAAGGAGAACTTGAGATGAAGAAAAGGTGCAAATCAATTAAAGATGAAATATTAAAAGGAAGAACAAAAAATGAGTTTTCAGTCTTGTGATGCCTATGTTAGTTGCTGATGCCATTCAGTGTTGCAATTTCTTTTCAATTTAAGACAGAGATTCATCACCTTTTATATAAATGTTACCAGAGTGAGTTATTTTGGAAAGGAAAGACAAAATATATTAAGAAGCCGTAAAACAAAGATGCTCTACTTTCTGTATAATGAATCAGATAATATATTGTCTTTTTGTTAACGTTTTTTTTCATTGAAAGTATTTAAAAGGAAACAAGTTACCATTAGCTAAAGCTTACTGAATCTTCAGAACGTTATGAAAGTAGTTTAACCTAGATAGGGAAAACAGATTAATAAATAGCACATCTGGAAAAAAAAAACCCAAACCAAAAATAAAAATTGGAGTGTAGAACACCAAAGATAACACGGCAATTAAAAAAAAAAAAGATTTACTTTTGTGTTACATGACTTCACCTGAGTCTGGAGCTAACAGACAGAGAGTTCATCCAATTTGCTGCAGTTGCTTATAAACAAGGAGTTCATTTGAAGTAGTAGTGTTGCTTTTGGTTTTGAATGTTTAAAGTAAAGATGAAGAAGATATCTCCCTGAAGATAGAAACTCATTAAGAAAGCCAAGGGCTTTTTGGAGAATACTTTCTGTTCAGGGTGGTTTTTTGTTCCCCACTTTGTATGTCTCAGAGCACACTGCAGCTTCTAATGAAAAAATAATGCAGTTCATTAATCTGGAAAAACTTCTGAAAGTAGCTACATTCTTACAGTATTCTGGGAATTAATTTGAACATAATTGGTTGAATGTCAATATTAAAAAGCACTCTAATGAAAAAGGAAATGCTCAAACCATGGTAGTTTGCTGCTTCTGATGAAAAATTTAATGAGGCTGAATAATTACCCCTTCTCTCTTCTTTCTTCCCAATCTGCCATGTCTTTCCCAAGCTCTGCTTTACATTTATTGTAAATATTTTAAGCAGTAGGATTTCTATCACTGTAATTGAAAGACTACACTATTGTCTGCGTGTCGCACTATTTTATAGCTAGTTTGCCTTTTTCTGTAATCCTTTCTCCCTTCATGACTAGATTACTCAAGAAGAGTATTTGTCAGTTGTCATGCCCCTCAGCTATCACTTATATGAACTGTGCTTAGTGAACTCTAATCAACCTATTAGTGTTATGCCAAGCAGCGCAGTATCTGCCATTTACGTAACGGTTACTCTAGTTGGTTTAATGTGACTTTTATCTTCTAACTTCAGGTTGAGAATTACATCCTTCTGAGATGTGATCATTGCCCAAAGACATATACTTTCCAGTTACTGAGTTGACTGTTAATCACTTATTAAATAAAGTTATGAAGCACATGGAAGTTGGCATTTTTCATGGGCAACCTACTCTAAGGAAAAAAAAAACCCAAAACCAAACCAAAACAACACACACACACAAACAGAAGAGCCATGAAACCACATTATTCGAGTGGAGGGCCTTTTCTTCTGATGACGAAGTTGCCACAGAGTGATATAGTGTCAGTTTGATATGATGCGCACTGCTTTTGTAAATGTTTTGAAGTCTAGATGCAGTACAAATAGTCAGATGAGGAATGAAACATTCACACTGGTTCTGGAAAACACGGTAGTTTTTTTGTATATACGGAGGTTTTAATGAGTTATCAAATTATCATCTATGATTTTGGGGTTTTTTTTTGCTTTTTGCTTTTTTTGAGAGATGATCATTTTTAGGTCCCCATCTCGGTTTTTCATATGACTTGTATTAGCTCTTCCGTATCCTACCCCTTTTCTGTCTCAGTGGGCTAATGGATGCTGTATGAGATGTTTGTCCCCATGACCTGGGTCTGTATTAGCTGCCTGTTCAATAACTGCTCAGTAGTCTGGAGAAGAAGCATGTGCTCTTACTGCTGTAGGCCCCTACCTGCAACAAGAAACAGTGGTTCACCTTTTTGTGATGTTGTATTAATGCACTTCCAAAGAGAAAAATAAGAGACACACGAAGTGTTATTTATCTCATGCTGTCAACATCTAAGAATTTTTATCAAAGATGAATTGAAATTAGAAGACAAAGCCTGAACCATTTTGGTGCTTTTGTTAATGATGTTTTAGATCTGTAAATTACAAACCCTGAATATCAGTCACACCATGATGGCAATGCAAAACTTGATTTTAATATTCAGCTGCACTCCATAGAGACATTTGGTGCTTCAGAAGACACTTGCTGCTGTTTCTTTAGAGCCCACGGCCTCGAAGATGACCTGGAATGCCAGATTAGGAAATTGATAAAGCTGTCAGTGGTTTGCCGTGTTCTGCTTCCCAGGCTACGAGCCACCTTGTCGCATGTAGTGCTTATGTTATCATCCAATATGTGACATTAAGAGATCACACCTTTTTCTTCACTTTATAAGAAGGTGAGAAACTTTTAGTGTAAGCTTAATAAGTAAAATATGACACATATCTACACAATCTCTTAACAGGAATTTTTGCTTTTTTCCTAATTTGATTTCATTTAATAATTCTGTGAGTTTTCCCTTTTTATCATGGTCAAGAGAGAGGCAAATCTGAATCTTTCTAGCAGGACGTTTAGTGCAAATATATTCTCTCACCATACAGATCATAATAACAGTGTATTTCTGTGGGAGTTTTCCATGGAGAAAATAAAAATTCTGGGTCCAACCTCATATGCATTTAGCTCCTGTGACTTTAATGTCATGACTCAAGGTAACACTTCAACAAGTGCTCAACATCAATTCTGGAACATAAGAATCACAAGGTAGAAAAGCCAGCAGTATTTTGCCCCAACATGATTTTTAGGTGTCTACAGAGAAGACATTTAACTAGTATTTTTTATTTTAACTAGAAAATGAAGGCTTGAGATTAAAAATATGTAAATGCAACTTCATGTTTATTGGATAAAAAGGGGGAAATAGTCTCCCTGAGAACTTCCTAGATGTTTCTTTTTGCAATTTTAATCTATATTTTATGCTAAAAATTCATTTTTCTTCTTTAATATGTATTTTGTAGTATCACTTTCTTCTTAAAAATATTAAGCTTTGTGAAGCTTGGTACACTGAGATTTCCTTTGGTGTATCAGTTAAAGTTTAATATGGAACAGAGAGATGGGACTTTTTCCATCATGGAAGCATCCTTAAACTTTTATTCCTTCCTGTGTCATTGGAATTACACCTAACTGCGAGAGAAGCCTGTAGAGCAGCTTTCCAGAAGCTCATGAACTTTCATTTTCTTTTCAATTTTATTTAAAGGAATTTGTCTTAGTTGCCTTCATTGATACAATATACATTCAAACAAAATGCCCAGTGCTGATTGTCTTGTGTTTAACTAGCCATGTTAAAACCTACTTTCAAAAAACCAAAACCCAAACGGTGTAAAATGTGTGTCTTGATCTTATTTCCTTTTCAGGAGATTCTTGGCTATTAGGTAGATTAACCTTTATGCTTTAGTTAAGGAATAACACCTAATCTCTTGAATTAAAAGGAATGGGAAGCAGAAGATGAAATTGAGCTAGGTGGCACTTTGTTTCCTCTTGTTTTGGAAGAATTGTTAGAAAAGATTACTCCTTTATCCTTCAGAAATATGGGTGCCTGTTAGAATTGATTCTGAGCATAATGCCAATGTAGTTTTAACAAGCAGACTTGGTAAACATACAGATACATGAGTTTTGGATTAACATAGATTGTTTTGGCATCCTTTAATTTTTCAGTTGTAATGAGGGATGTATTCTTTGGGTGACAGTTGGGGAAGTTTTAATGTAGATTTTTTTTAGTTCCTATAGTTACTATATGTTTGTAGTTGATGGTTCAAGATCTTCTTTAGGAGTTCTTCTGGTTTATGTGCCCAACCCATTTCTGTCTCCTTTTTGCATCTACCAAGACCATAGTCTTCTATGGAATTGAAGTAATGAAAAATGTACTTACTCATGTGGTTCTTGCCACCTCCAAAGTCCTTTGCTTATGTGGAAAAAATAATTTTAAATTTCAGTGCAGTACAGGTAAAAAGGAATTTACTCCTTGTGATAGCAAGGAAATCTCTGAGAGTTAAACTTTTCAAGTATAATACCTGTCATTTTGAAATCTGGTAGATGAGTACCCTTGGCCTGGCTGTTGGCAACGATTTTGTATTTAAACAAGCTTTTCATTGCTATTCCATTTTCAAAGCAGAGAATGTCATGTGTGTTTAAAAATAACTGGTGTCAAGAAAAGTTTCAAAATGAGAATATATTGTTTTAAAGCCTAGTTAATGGAAAACCTTTCAAACTGAAATTTACTTTATGGTAGCCGCTTGTGAGAGAGGCAATTCAGTATGATTCCAAGCTTCTGCTTTTATCTGCCTTGATAATAGTGCATCAATCTTCAATGCTGGTAAGGATACAGAAATTTTTCCTAGCAGCATAAAAGCAATGCCCATTTTAATTTTAAAGGTCATGCATGTGCAATGCCTTTTGATGAATTAGTAATCAAGTGATTATTTTTTTTATAATTTTGGTTAGTCTTTGGCTTTTGTTAAGTTTTAAGATTATTTTATTTTTCCAATTTAGTATCCTTACGTAGCTTTTCAGTACAATGTGGGAAGCTAAACAGTCATTATACTGCAGGGATAGAGGGTTGAGCAAAATATGAAATTAATGTATGACCATTCTTTCAGCTCTAAGACTGCCCGCAGTTTCAGTGCCATCCATCTATTCACAGTAGCTAACAAGACATTTTTGTAGTTTGTTTACAAACAAGAAATTGGGTAAGGCATTTTGGAATGCAATATTTCTTCTTGGGCCAGTGCAATTAAGAGTTTCTTAGTTTGCAAATTATTAGAGTCTATTTTATTATTACTGACGTGCTTGTAAGAATTTCACCAGCATGGCATGGTGCTTCTCTGTTTTAGAATATTCTTAAATACTTTGTGGTGATTAAGTATAAGTAGCCTCTTGGAAATACCGATATCATTGTAGTTATGCTATAGAATTACTTAATGTAGTTTTCATCACTGAAAGATCTTTGCTGTCTCTCAGTGTCAGGATTTCTGACATCCTGACAGATTATTGTAACTTAGCAGATGTCCTCAGACTGAAGGTTTAGAGTTTATCTGTTTCAGTCTTAGCTATGGTCTAATAGTTGGACAGATGGATTCACCCCAGTCAGTGAAGTTGCTATATAGAGTGCTCTTTGGAGCAGTAAATGTTGCTGTGAAATACAGCTAGCACCACTGTCATTTTGGATTGTTGTGCTTCAGCTTTAATGTCATTTAAATTCCTCATTTATTAAAAAGACAATTTTATTCCACTTGTTATGAAAGCCCTTTACAATTTTCTAGGGAAGCTCAACTAATTTCTAGTTAACCTTATGTAAGAAAAGGTGAGCACCTGAGAACAAATAAGGAAAGAGAAATCTTTGTTTTGCTTTAAATGTATTAAATATGTAGATTCTTTCGTGTGGGTTTTCAACTTAGTTACCTATTGTGTAGTATTTTTATTGCTTGCAGATAACTATTTTTATGAACATTTGTCTAAAATGTCTAAACTGGCTAAAAATACATTCTAGAAAAATGTTGACAATGTCACAAAACTATATTTTAAAAAATAATATATTTATATATGCTAAGTTCTTAACTGCAAAAGAAATTTGTTGGGTTTTGGCTTTTTTTTTTTGAGAGTATATATGTTAAAGCTATCAATACAATGGTTGGTTATAAGTGAAGCCCACAGTACTATTAATACTGCTTTATCAACATGTTGTTTTCATACAATATGTTCTCTTCGTGTCAGAGTAAGAGTACTCTGCCATTAATTCAGTGGATTCGGTGACAGGTTGTTATAACTGCATCTCAGAATATAGAGATAAAATCATGATCTCTATAAATACATATCTCTGTCAACCAGAGCTAGCTCCTTCTCTTAAAATGTCGAGTAACCTTCCTTCCTGCCAGTTTTTTAAAAGTTTGCATTTTGTGCTTTGTTAGAAACAAAGTTTCTAGGTAACAGAGAAAAAATAGCATTTTGCGGATCAAACCTGTATTTTTCTGAGTGTTTCCTTTTTAATACCATGATGCGTTCAAGTATGAGCCTTAATTTCATCAGCGTAGATTTTGAGTGTAAATTGGAAGGGAAAAAGAGTCAGTTATGTTGTCAGTTTCTGTATGCCCTGAAGTAATCCATCTTTCTTCAAAGCTTCTGCTGCTGTTTGTTTCCCATAGGAGAATGACGGCTGCATGTCCCTCCTTGGAAGCGTAACTTGAAATGATATCTCTTGACTCGTTCCTGGTGTTTAGAAATAACATTGTTTCATATAATGAAAAAAAAAGTAATTAAGTGATTCTAAAAATCATCTTAAATGTAAAATACAGAGTTTACATGAGCCTTTCTTTCTGTTATTTTGAGCACTCTTCCCTAAGCAAGGATTTATTAATGGTAAATCATTTTGCTTTGCTTAAATGTGGCTATTAAATGGTATAGTTAGACCTTAATATAGGTGAGAGGTCATGCTAGGAATAAAGCTAAATAAGTTAGAGCAAAGTAGACTAATTATTGGTGGTGGAGTGGACTAATTATTAGTAATGTCTGGATTTCAACTCCCTTTTTCTTCCCCCTAGGTATGGTATTTTGGATATTCAGTGTTTTGAACTGCATTAGAAAAATACACCATATGGTATTGCTTGTCTTTCCTGATTGGATGTAACACCAGGTGTTACTTTGCAGATTCCTGAGTAGACAGTATAGATTTCGTCTGTAAGTGCTCAGGCGTTCACTTTCATATTTGTTTCCAGTATGGATTGTCTGAAAATTAGATTATGATTTATTTGAAAATATGAAAGGGATCTAAGTATGGATATTGTTTAAAAGTAAGTGTAATTTCAGTTAGCAGTTTGAAACTTTATATGCAAAGTAAAAGCACAGCATGGTGTGGCTTTTTTGTAATGCATAGACCTTGATTTTATTTTGCAAAGTTGCACGTGTAGAAGTAATTAATTTTATTTCTTTAAAAAAATTGTAAATAACTCTCTATGGTGTCAGTTTACATGTATCATGTTTCCTTGTAGTATAAATGAGTACCTTCCATAAACATTTCATGCTTGAACTCTTCATGTTTATGGGGATTTTTAGAATTACTGAACTATTTTAATTTCATTAAAATCATGAAATAATGGGGTTTTTTTCAACAATATAAACACTTGGTTATGATAAAAGCTAAAAGGCTTTTCTTACCGCTTAGGAGTTTGGTAGTAACTGGATCAAAATACTCATGAAATTTTCTGTATCAGAGGTTGGATAGTATTCGTATTTATTTATTTAAAGTTTCCAGTAAATATTTCTTCTATTGCATCCTGCTCATTGTGAAAGCAGAGTCAGCAGAACTGATCAGTGACTTTGAGCGCTGAGAAGAGCAGCGTATTCCCAGAGTGACCGTAAGAGCACCCAAAATCATGTGATACAAAGGTTCAAGTCCAGGGTTCAAGGAAAGAGTGTGTACTCTTAAGTTGTAGTGTATAGGACGATGTTTATAGTACTGCGGAAAAGACTATACTGTCTTTTCCTAATAAGGATCAGCTTATTAGTGTCTTTCTGTTCCCTCTCCTTTTCCCCCAAACTGGTGGATGAGAACCTTTGTTCCCTTCAGGTGTTTATGCAGTGGCCTTTGCTATTGCTGCCTTACAGGGACGTGTGAGTTCCCCGACTGCTCCGCGCCCACCATAGGGTGGGTGGACGGTTTCTAACATCCATAGTCATTCTAGTTGGATGGGTTATTGATGAAATTGCTGTTCAGATCTGATGACAATTTAATACAGTACATGATAACTGAACTGAGTGACCTTTGCTGCAATTGATGTTGTCCTTTCTCCCTGTTAAGTGACCGCTCAATTTATCTAACTTATAGGAAATACTGCGATTGCTGAATAAACTGTCTTGGACAAAGATATCCACCATTCATCCTGAAAAGGTTGAGTGGGCACTAGTAATCAGAAAAGGTCAAAGAGCTTGATTTAAGATTGTTTAGATCTAGTGCTCTTTTTCAGCGGTAAAAGTACATGATGTAACCAAGTGTCTAACTCCGGTATCGGTGAGTCTGGTGGAGGCAAGCCAGTGGTGTAGAAAACTGTTTAAAGAGTGTCACCCAGACTGTCAGTTTGTAAGTGCTAGACAGAACAAACTAAAAGTTTTAGGCTTGTCTTCAGTTTTCACAGAAGACTTGTAGTTATTTAGTTTTATCATAAATTTGTGTGGGACCTTTAGTATACATGTAATTTCATAGAACCAGAGACAAATGCTTACCTTTAGGGAAAATTGGTAAATATTGATCAGTTAAAATGTGCTATTTAAATTAATTTATACAGGCTATTTTCCTAAGAGTTTCTGCTGTTGCAGAACTTACCACATTCAAATGGCGTTAACTACCGCGTCTATGCTGAAGCACAAAACGATCAAAGAGAAATGAAGAGCAATCAATCTGCATGCTTTTCTTCAACATTTATTGATTTAATCCATGAAGATTATTTTCTATTTGATTATTCTGAATCTTGAAGTGTTTTAGCAGGAGATGGTTAACACAGTGATTTTCTTCTCTTCTGCTTTCACTGTTGACCTGAGTTGACCTGATCGCATTGGTGCATTACTTGTGATGTGTGCATACAGAGTGCACAGGAATTTACTATTTACTTAGAATATTGTATCGAATGTTGGGGTTTTTTTTACCACATATGGTACTTGCCCCCCTTCCTTTTTTTAATTTCAGTCTGACACAATTGGCGATTTTTTTTTTTTTTTTTTTTTTTTTTTTACATTTAGCTCTGTTCTACATCCTAACTGTGGCTGTTATGACTTGTGGTGGGTTAGTACAGTGACACTAACGTTTAAATGGATGCAAAAATTGTTTCGGAGTTGTATAGGAGACTCAGTCTGTCCTAACATGAGAGTATTCACAACTCTTCACTCTAGGCACCCAAGTTAACTGGCTAGTTCCTTTAGAAGTTAGTACGTTTGAACAGTAACTAGGGATGTTGAATTACTGCAAATCATTGCGGTAATCTAATAAGCATTTATTAATTTTTTTTTTTGTACTGAATTAGGTAAAGTTCAGTGTGTGTTTCTCATAGCACTGACGCACTATTGCGGAGAAGGGCTATACTTACATAGTTGTGAGATTTGAGTCTCCTTTGGATTGTCATAAATTGACCTGTATGAAATATCCTGGAGGTAGAAATATAGCCACTTCAATTTCTCATCCTTGCCTTGGTCCATGATGAGACATACATAAACACAGGACACTTCAGTCTGTGTTTTAGCATGTTTTACTTTTACCTTCACTTATTACATAGGACTATAGTCATCATTCCGGTGTATATACACACGTGTGCGTATGTGTTTACCCAGTGCACAGTGTGACTTGACTGAGGTTTCATTATGAGCTTGTTAACAGCTAGGTTAAAGAGATTGTGTAGACTGTCTGGTTGTTAATTAGTTCCCATCAGCAAAATTATTAGCACAGTAGGTCAGAATTACTCCTGCCAAATGAAAGCTTCAATAATCAGTACTGTATCTGGGTCAGAGACCAATCCGGTCATAAATCCTGTGATTGCCTGGGCCTGAAGGTGCAGGGCCAGAGTCAGTGGCACCACAAAGCTGGTGATGTAGAATTGCTCCTCTGTCACTGATAAAACTATATGCTGAACATTAGCAGTAGCTTTTTTTTTTTTTAAAGTTTTTGTTGGCGCTGTGGAATATTGCGCGTTGTCGATAATAATGTTCAAGCATGAGGCAGCAGCTTGCATAATGAATCGTCACCATAGGAGATGTGTGAATTGGGATGTTTTTTTCTTTCAAAATATTGCGCTAATAAGGATTCCATCACAGGAGATAGTAGTTAACAGTTAAAATGCTAGAAATAGCTCTCAAGTTAACTCATCTGTCTGAATTTGCTCATAGGTTTTTGTTCATACCTAATTCAAATGGAAATAATCTATTATTTTACACATGTATATACCTCTGTGTTCTCAACCTGTACAGGGCATCTTGAATGATGAAGTGTGCTTTGTGAAGAAAGTTAACAAGACTGAGAAACAATCCTACTGATTTGTCTTTTAAATCTCTGTTTATGCAGTTCACCTCAGAGTAGAAGGACAGAAGGAAAATGAGACTGGGGAGAGTTGATATCTTAGGAAGTGGATCAAGATCTTTCCCACTTTGTAAAGGACAGCTGTAGTATTGCTCCATCTGGGAAGAACTACTCCTGCCAACAAGTCCCTCAGAGCTGTGTGAGAAGAATATCTTAGCTCAGCTCCAAAGCAGAACCACTGTCATATATAATATATAATTTCTGTCAAGGTTGTTTTCTTTCTGAACATTACATGTGCACTCACAGGAGGACAGTTGGGCATCTTCTGTACTAACCTGAAACATAAAGATATGGTTCCCTTTCCTGTAGGGAAAGAAATCATGAGCCAAGTTGCATCCTAGAAAATATGTTGATAGCAGTTTTGTGGAAAGCAAAAGCATATGGTAGGTGCAAGTAGGTAATTCAAGGAAATACTTCCCTGTTGAAAATACACTAATTTAATTTTTTTTTTACTTTGATTCTACGTATTTATTTAAAAATAAAGCAGTGTTTTTCTAATGTTTAAAATAATAATGTGGAAGTATTTATGAAAATATGCTTCCTGTGAGCCTCTCTGCCTATCTTACTTCTGTTTATTACAGTAGACCAGAAATCTTAAAGATGATGTCACCTCCAAATTTATTCTCTTGCTGCTCCCAGCTGAGACACTCTAATGCTTGTATATCAGTGCAACATCACTGTTTTGGTTTGAAAACAGAGAATTTTTATTACATTTAATATTACTCACATTAGAAGAATAATATTTCTGTATATTTTGTTTTATCCTCCTAGCGCTTTGTATAGAATTACATACAATTCAGATTTCTTTTAGTTTGCTTTTTATCATTCTCTTAAAAAATAAGTGAAAGAGACAAATCGATTGGTACTGTTTTCTAGGTGAGTGTCAATAAAAGTTTCTTTTTGATTTATTAATAACAGACCAATGTGGCAACTTCAAACTATTTTTGGCATATTAATAGTTTGTAAAACTATACAGTAGAACATCTTTTCAGAAATCATAAGCCCTGTCTAAATTAACCATGGATCCTCAAACATTTGAGGCTGTTTTATAATGAGTTAAACATCGTAGATGACGAACCAACATATGATAGTGTTTAGACAGAAAACTATGCTGTTACCTGCTCAATTTCCTATGCAATTTTTCTTTGTTATAAATAAAAGTTCTTCAGAAAGAACTTTTCTTTGTCCTTCTTCTGCATCAGCCAGTGGCCTCTGATGTATTTTGGGTTTCTAGTCTGCATTCATAAGCAGTATTTTTATAAGGCTTAAAAAGTCATATTAAAAATAATGGAAAAATAATTATTGTTTTGGTGCTCTTTGATTTGTTTTTGTAAGTTGAAGCCAAATGTTCCAATGACCGTGCTATATTCTCAAGTTTTGCTCCAAAACCATATGGGTTTAAAAAAAAAGGAGAAAGAAACAAAGATATCTTCAGATGTTCATGCATATTGTTTTACCCAGTTATCTAAATCTCTTAAATTTTGTATTTTCTTATGTTTTTTTAGTTCCAATGTATAATCCTAACACTCTAGAGATTTTTTTCTTCCCCATTTATCACTAATTTGCCACAGTCTTGCAGCAGTATTAACAACATTTAAGGTAACATTAATAGCATCTAAATTAGAATGGTTTTATTTCATACTATATTTCCTCAACTGCTGTATATATGTTTTCATTAACTGGTCTGGAATATACAAATGTGTTGTTTAGGAGACTTCATCTTCTAGTCCTAAGATCTTATGCTTATAAGGTCACATTCTTTTAGCGTTGGCATGATCTGCTCTCTGATACAGGCTTGCGCTGCCCTGCTTCTTGACCTTGCTTTTGTTACCTCTAGCTTTTCTTTGTCCCCCTTATCACAGCGCTGCAGGTGTACTCTGCAGTTTTCACCCTCAAGGTCCTGTGGTGCTGGTGCTTCTTTCCACTCTGTAAAGCTTCATTATTCTGTTAGCCAGCAGCTTAGTGTTGAATAGCAAATGTGTATCACTCCTTTGTTATGTGTTGGATTTTTTTCCCCTGTAAGTGCTAGGAATCAAGCCAAGGTCTCTTAAAGGGCAGAGTTTTGTGCCCTGTGTCAAAGGGCTTGTGGAATTATTTTTAGTAAGTGTACCTTCTTAGCTGTCATCCTCACATTCATCTTATTGCTCGTTGTATGACTGAAATAATGTAGTAAATGAGAAATGTCTGAATATTAGTGAGATGGGATAGGGTCATAGAACTCCTAACATACCAGTTTGCATCCAGCCCTTGTAAAAACCCAAATCTCAGGAATTGCTGGAATTCCTTTATTTTCTTACAGGCAGGCTTGGCCAGGAGTTTGGTAATGGATTACTCTGATAATGAGTGGTACTGGGGGAAATAGCATATGCTGTGAAATTAATGAGTGCATAGTATAGCGATAATACACAGATCATCCTGTCTCTAAATATCTCTTGCAAATGTTTCCGTAATGTTGTTTTAAACTTGTCTAGCCCTTACGCTGCTCCTCAAGCGACAATATTAATAAGTTTAAATTTTTTTGTCATGTCGGAATTAAATATCCGAGGTCAAAGAACTTAGAATATATATTAAGTGTATTTTTAGCCAAACATAAAAGCACAACTCCATAGTGGGCTATGTGTTTGCGTGTCGGATCTCAAACCAGAATTTGGGCCCATTTCAATTTTCAGGAGAACGTGCTAAGAGGGAGAAGCCCCTGAATGGAACAGTCAAATGGGTTTGCCATGCCCTGTGTTTCCACTCTTACTTCCTTGACATTTCTCTTTCCTTCCCCAAAGCCTGTGCTGCTTGTAGCATGCTCTTCTAGGAAACTGACTCTGTTGTCATCCTTTTCACTAATTTTTTACTTAATTACATTAAGTAATCAAACACACAGTTTAAATCTGAAAGAAAAGTGGAAGCTTCAGAGACTAAAATGTTCCTAAAAAATGTGTAAATGTGAGTAGCCAGGGAGGGAACCCACAAATTACTGTCCCCGCTGAGGGGAATCAGGTAAATGGCTCTTACGTGTACTGGGCACGCTTCTGATATACAACTGATAGACAATGTAATTTTTCTACGCTGTTTATCACTTCCATCCTACAGCTGGAATAAAGGACTTATCCTAAAATTCACAGTTCGTATCTAATACTTTTTCATATTTCTTCTCAGTGTATGACCTGGTTCAAAATTTTACCCAGTGTTTTGGGTCCCTCCCTGACCCCCAAGCTGTGAGACTGCAAACCAGCACTTCAGAGAGGAATCTCGCTGTCCTTGCCCTGTGCTCACGCTGATGAGTGGTGCTGGCTGTTGACTGAACATGGCACCGTGGACTCTGGTTCATCTGTGCCATTTTGGCTAAGAAATCACTCAAAAGAAATTCTGCCGATGGCTGTGGTGCCTGTGCTGGCTGCATCAGCCAGAGCATCCCTCTCCCTCCCTCCCTGAGCCATTATATAATTGTCTGTGTAACACTGCCAGAATTGCAGGTTGTATTAAGAAGCTGCTGCTACAAGGCATTAGCCAAGTTTTGAAATAGGTATAGTGGGCACTCAGCAATCTGTGAACAGAGTGGGAGAGCCCTGTCGGGGCATACTGTGTGGTTTGACGTGACCAGTAAATTGCTGCTTCTCTGGGAGAAAAACTTCCTTCGTGCTGTAGTTGTTGCCCCCAGCTCTCGTACCTGCTTACAGAAATCACAGGATTTATTAAGACACAGCAAGTAACTGCTACGAGACTTCTGGCAGCAATGGCATGAGATCTCCTTCTACCCCACCTTCCCAAAATCTAAACTCTACTTAGGGTGACGCTGGTGGTGAAGGTACCGATGACTGTAGTGGCAAGTGATCTGCTTTGTTAGACAATTGGGATATTTGTACAAGTTATATCTTCCTTTCTGATTTTAGGGTAGAATTCAGTGATATTCAGTGACTGTAAAGAGTGGATTTTGGCATCCTACATTTCTACAAATACACAGCGATGTACAGAATGTGAGAAAAATGCTGTCAAAAACTGTTCATGCTAATGAAACGTGTAGAGCCGAGGAAGAGAGATGAGAAGACATTTGACTTCAAATTCTGAGCAACCTATAAAATACTTCTTAATGCTGAATGTGTTATGTAATGCTACGCTTTCAGCTTTGAAATGTTTTATGTATGTATCCGTCTAATTACAGACCTCTTTTGCTTCATCACAGGATGACCCAAACCAGATATGCAGAAGTTTGAATGTAATGCGAAGCCAGTAATATTTAATATAATGCAGGACTAGGAGACAGGGGAACTGTGGGTGTGCAACGAGAGAGGGTCGGAAGTGGGACAAAATAAAGCATTTGATTGCCAAAAGATAAACGCTGGATACAAAGGAAAACAGGAATTTGGAGATACAAAAAAAGAGCAGAGAGAGAATGAGGAGGGTTAAAAAAAAAGGTCTAATGAAAAATGTAATATGCAGTCTATTGACCCCTCAGGCTGCTAAAGAGTTGCTTTGCTCTGATAGGTACAGGAAAGAGGGATGAATTCTCCATCCCAATGTGTCTGGGTTTTTGATGTGGGTACCTTGATGAGGCAAATTCTTTTAAGCTCTCTTCATGGAGATACTGACTTGGATTAGGTGGCTCTTGGATAGAAATGATAGCCATAAGATGTGCCTTATTGTACTGTAGTATAGAGAAATTCTTTTTCTTCAAGTTGTCTTTTAATATAGAACTAACACTGTTGGCACAAAATGCATATGGCATTCTGTGGTGCAACTGCATAGATAAGGCAAAAAAGGATCCTGAAACTACTATCCTGATTACAACTTGTGGCACATAATTGGAGGCCAGTAACTAGCAGTGTACCCCAGGGGTCTGTACTGGGTCCAGTCCTGTTTAACATCTTCATTAATGATCTGGGTGATGGGGCAGAGTGCACTCTCAGCAAGTTTGTTGATGACACCAAACTGGGAGGAGTGGCTGATATGCCAGAGGGTCATGCTGCCATCCAGAGGGACCTTGACAGGCTGGAGAAACGGGCTGAGAGGAACCTCCTGAAGTTCAACAAGAAGTACAAAGTCTTGCACCTCCTGGGGAGGAACAACCCCAGGCACCAATATATGCTGAGGCTACCCAGCTGGAAAGCAGCTCAGCAGAAAAGGAGCTGGGCGTCCTGGTGGACACCAAGCTGAACATTAGCCAGCAATGTGGCCTTGTGACAAAGAAGGCCAATGGTATCCTGGGCTGCGTTAGGAGGGGTGCTGCCAGCAGGTCGAGGGAGATGATCCTTCCCCTCTACTCAGCACTGGTGAGGCCCCATCTGGAGTGCTGGGTCCAGTTCTGGTGACAAAGATATTAAGGGTCTGGAGCATCTCCTCTATGAGGAAAGGCTGAGAGAGCTGAGACTGTTTAGCCTACAGAGGCGAAGGCTGAGGAGGGATCTTATTAATTCATGTAAATACCCGAAGGAAGAATTCAAAGAGGACGGAGCCAAGCTCTTTTCAGTGGTGCCCAGTGACAGGATCAGAGACAATGGGCACAAACTGAAACACAGGAACATCAGTAAACGCTTTTTTACTGTGAGGGTGACTGAGCACTGGCACAGGTTGCCCAGAGATGTTGTGGAGTCTCCATCCTTGGAGACATTCAAAAGCTGTGTGGACGTGGTCCTGGGCAGCCTGCTCTAGGAGGCCCATCTTGAGCAGGGGGATTGAACCAGATGACCTCCAGTAGTCTCTTCCAATCGCAACTGTTTTGTGATTTTAGGAATTTATAAGCAATAGAAAAAGTGTCTAATAGTTTTTGATACTTCTCTAAATTACAGAAAAGTATAAACAAATTCTGCACAACTAAAAAAAATATAAGAAATTCCCCTTCAGTTACTGCCATTTAAAAATGCAAAGATAGACTCAACAAAGCATTGTTTTTCCTGGTTGTAGGGTAATATTGCCTTGAGAACATCTACCCCACCCAGCAACCTGGAGAATCTTCACCCATCTGGAGTTATTCAAACCTCGTAGCTCCCCCACCATGTACATGTACGCATCTGTAAATATGCCAGCAGCTTAGATGCCTTAAGTTACTCCCTCCCCTCCAACTGCACACCTTCCTTCACATACCATGACCTCTGCTTTCACCGCTGAGGCTGAATTTTGTCTTTCAAGCTGAGAAGCCTTGAGCTGGTTATAAGGAAGGGGAAGCAGTGATTACTGCCACCAAATCCCTCAGAAATGCATACACAGCTAACCTGGGCTGAAATATTTGAATAAATTGTTCTACTGACATATTTTAGATATATTTTATACATAATGTCTTGTACTGTCACCCATGGAAGAGACAAGGTTGTCTCTTTGTTTCTGTGCTGTTCTGAAGTCAGAAAATAGCGTTAGCTTGCGCAGTGCACAGTGCCACCGAGCTCTGCCGAGGAAGAGGCACCTGGGCTCTGCTCTGACAATAGCAACAGTTTTTTTTGTTCCATTGGCATATTCTTAGTTACTTCTACACAGAGAGTTTCAGCCTGAAAAATGATTTTTCCAGCCAGGTAATTATCTGAAAAATAATGTTTTAGCATTAGTTTGGGGTTTTTTTGGTTTGGGGTTTGGTTTAGGTGGGGTTTTTTTGAGTTTTGGTTTTTTTTTTTTTCCTTAATCACTCCTTGTACTGATTCTTGCTGAAGACCGTTTTGCTTTAGCATCTCACTTTCATAGTGTTGCTCTGAAAATGTTGATGTTAAAATAGAATACTTTTTTTTTCTTTCCTTAGCCTTGTAATGTGTACTTTCTAAAACTAAAATAAAACAATATGAAGGTTCATAATAGTCTTGTATCAATGGACCGGGATTATTTGGACACTGATAATTGAAGAGACAGTGTTCAAGGACACTAGTGATTTTTACATACCTACTACAGTTCTTTGTCTAAAAAATCCACTAGAACTGTTGAAATATGAGGGTTGTTTGGCTGTTGGATTTTTTGAATTCTTGAAGAATGTGGGACTTAAAATATCCAGCAATTCATGCTGCAACTTCTGTGTTGTTCACAGAAAACCTGTGGACAACTGGAAAACCTAGTACTTAGGTTTTCAACATCAACTTGTATCAACTGTGGATAAAAGTTGGAATGTTATTTCTTTTTTTGCATACTTCAAAGATTTTAATAAAGTTAACACTTTGACAGTTACCTGATTTTTTTTTTTTTTTTTTTTTTAACTTAGAAGTCCTGCAATGGTATTTGAGAGTTAGGGGGTGGGTTGGTTGGTTCTTTTTTTTTTTTAGTTGGTTGGTTTTCATTAGTGTGTGTGCATAATGTAATTGTCTCTGATATGCAAAACATTCTTATTTTGATGGAGACTAACTTAGCTGTAGCTTATTATTTATTTTATATTCACTGCTACAAAAACAGAAGGTGGTGACCTATTTAGCCTTGGCTGTGTGAGTGAATGTAATGTTATTCTGTTGCCTTTTTATTACTTTGAAATTAACATATTTGATAGGTGATACTCTCCTATGACTGCCATTCCTGCAAATGCAGAAAGACTCGTGTTGGTATCATTGGCAAAGCATTGGTCTTGACTGATTGTTCTTTTGCTGGTCAGTAGACTCTCATAATTTGAAGGTAAATCTTTCTTACTTGGGTAGAAATTAAAGCTTAGAATCAAATATTTGTGGATCTTATTTTTTTCAGTTGTAGCAATTGCTATAAAATGGTACAGAATGAAGTTAGAATTCCAGTGGACATTGGCATCACATAAGCAGTAAGATTAGTTGGCAGTTAGCCCTTATCCCAGTCTGTGACATGGCAAAACCTGGGTCTCTTTAATCACTCTGAGTATACTCAGTATTGCCTGGCTTTTCATCTAGGGTGACTTGTTTCCAGTCAGTGCTGATATATAGCAAATAAATTGAAGTGGGATCAGCATGATGGATTGTTTAACCCACCTGTGTCTCTCTCTGCCTGTCCATTTTAAGGCACATCTAACTCTCTTCATTTGTAAACTTGAATCAAACCTTGAGTATCTTCCTTACTGCGTACATTTCATTTTGTACTACATAGTGCATACCATTGTTTGTTGCAAAAAGTATGTCAGTAGGAAAATTAAAAAATGGGTATTTGCTATTTGGTAATTTGTGCTTTGGTTTCTGATGCTTTGCAGTGCAAAATTGGAATGCTTGTTGAACGGGATTTTGTGCAGCTTTAAAGGATTGCCTTGGAAAAAAATTAATATGTTTAATTTAAATTTAACCCTTTACCCGTTTTCAGGGAGTTTCTGTTAATTTTTTTTCAATGTCAAAATTCAAAGAATAACAAAGTAGTTGTATCTGCAGTAGCTTCTGTTTTGTGATTTATAAAGATGCTTTTTCAAAGTGGCATAAGAATGGACAAGAATTTGGTTTTAAGTGTTGTGAATAAAGCAAGGAATATCATCTATATATTAATAACTGAGAGAAAGTATCAATAGAAAAACATTGTTATTGTCAACCACGAAGTCTTCCTTAAGTCCATGGTAATTTTAATTACTGCTGATTTTAAACTGATCTTAAAGAAGAAAAATACAGTTTACGTATACTCTGTAGATAAGTGCTGTGTAGCTTTATACATGTATGTGTGTGTGTTTGTGTGTATGTGTATATATAAAAAAGTATAACTGCAAGTTGCATTTGTACTCCAGTGCAGAGGTTAAGGTTATGATATTGAATTTTGTTTATGTTAACTGATCTAAATTTTACTTATAATTTGCTGTAATCAGCTTGCTTCCAAATTCATTGGTCTCCCATTATCTTCAAGCAGCCCAAGTGCTATTTTAGCAGTTGCTCAAATTTTCATACATGAGACAACATAAGTCTCCCCAACTGCAAACTAAGAAAAGGTCATCACATTCTCCATTTATAGCTAGTACAGCAGGCCTACCTAGAGATCAGAGTCTTAGCAATATATTCATAAACTAAAAAAATTACCTCACCATAAAGAGCGGACAGTCTGCCACCTGACAGAATGCAAATAAAGTTTAAGAGTATAAATATTTGAAGTACAGATGTGACCTCATATGTGTAGACAGTGCATCTGAGATATGGCAAACTTAGACTCAGGGCCCCGCTTTACCTACTGTAGCCTTGTGAGTTGAAAACAAAGGATTCAGTCTGACTACCAGCTGTGGCTGGTCAAAGCAAGTTTCATGTATCTAGTCAAATGTTTTCTTCTGGATCTGAGGTCTTCCTGACATGCATTAAAAAAAAATGTGTGTACATATATGTATGCATATAAATAACATACTAATAATAAGTTATATATTATATAATATATTAGCAATATAGTATAGAACACATTATTCTATAATGTATTATCAATACAATAACGGTATGATATTTTATATACAACACAGTTTTATGATACTATATAAAATGTATAATATGAAATATGCATAGTATGTTATGCATATTCTGTATATCACATATGTACACACACAGCAGTGCTTAAATACGTTTTGATTTCCTGACCAGTGCTTAGCTTTTGCTTGTAATTCATCAGCTGTCAGTGTTAAATTCTTCTGTATTGTCATGCGTCTTTCTCGTTTGTTTTAGATAGGACTAATTTAATTGCAGGCTTTGTGGTTTGAAAGATCTGTTATATCTAGTCAAGTATTCAATCAAATTTTTCTTTTTAATGAGATGTATGTAGGTGTCAATTCTGTCTTCCACTTTGTTGTTCCTTCAGTATCCTTCTATACTGTGACAACACATCATTTATCCTGGTAGTCTGAATTTTGGCTTGTGTCAGCCATCACTCTTGTGTTGAACAGATAGGATTGCCTGTTATTGTCAAACCCTTCTCTTCACAATACTTAGTAATAGGGGCTGTCTTATCAGACTACAGTGGAAGCTCAGCTGGTGTGACTTTTTTGTTTCACAAAGCTCAGTATTTTAATTTCTAGCTCATTAAAAATATATTATGATGGCGATTCTGACATTTGGATTCTTTGTTAATCTCTGAACATGCAGTTCTAGGAAGCAAAGTCATAGCACTGTAGAAAATTGAACTAGAAGGGACATTTAGTTCAGCCTTGGCAAGATTAATTTATCTTAAACCTATGTTAGTAGAGGTTTCATGGTATTCATGGGCAATCTGATAGTATGTTAACCGTCTTGCTATTAAAATGGCTTTTTTGTTTTATAATCTTTTCACTTCCTAATGTCTAAGCTAAGTTTCCAGAAAGCAAATTAAATTCATTATTCATGTTGTTCCCTGTCAACACTGTTTTTTACTTTCTTCCATGAAGCAAACTTTTTCCTCTGTAAAGTCTGTTTTGCCATATTTATCTTTTTTTTAAACTAAAGATACCCTCTTCCCCCCCCCCGTCTTTACAGTATGTTTTGTTTTCTATACCCCTTGTTATTCTTACTCTTTTGATTCTGTCCAATAACTCTGGTAAAAAAAGTCCTAGATCACCTTTACTTGCACGAGGTAATTTGATTTATATTTCTAAAGGTAGTTGATGAAATAACTCTGCCCAGAAAGTCAAAGAAATAATTCTGAGACATTTCAGAACAAAATAATTAATGTGGTTTGAGATTTTGAATGTAGACCCAAGGAATACTCAGACCCACCTCTAGAAAAATCTTTTCCAAGCAAAATTAAGTAATGTCTTAATTTTATTCCCTTTAATAAAAGCATTTCATCAGCTTCCTTGTAGGCTTGACAAACTTGTCACAATTAGACTATTTATGGCACTGATCTTTTTCTCTCCCTCTGGGTAAAAACTCACAGCAGTTTAACAAAAGTTGTGGTTTTGGCTGCTAGGCTAAAATTTTATCTAACTTAGCTGAAATAAAATGTGATGTGGAGTAAAAATGATCCAAGACAATGATAATGAGAAAACAATACCAAGCATAGCATTCCTGATTGCTTGAGACGAAACCAAAGCCAGGCCAAGTCACAGTGTCAAGAGCTGGCTTTAGTGGCAACCCTGATGATAAACCTTGCTCCCTCCCATCCACCTCTAGCATGTTTTGACTTTATATTTCCTCTAACTGCCTCTCAAAACAAAAAATCTGGAAAAAATGTAATGGGCAAAACCAAACTCTTGGTTTTGTCTTCCAGTTCATCCTGATGTCCTACTTGTCTGGTAAACGATGAAAATGAGCTAAGATAACAAAATTATAGGAAGCTATCTGTATGCCTTTTTGTCTGAACTAAGAGTCTTGTGTGTAATGCTGTGTAACAGCAAAAGATGATCTTTTATTACTGCAGACAACTGATTCCAACAAAGCATAACTGAGTGGAAAATAAAACTGGAGTGGGGAGGGAGACCAGTACGTGCTCTGGATAATGCTGCTGGCAAGGGGAGGAGGGCGGCATAAGCAGAAAAGAGAAACCATTCTCCTTGCTTGCTTCTAGAAGATATGCCTTTTCAGCACCTTGTCTTTCACTTTGTAATCCACCTTCTGTGGAAATGCCCAGAAATCCTGACAGGAAAATAAAGTTTATGGAGGGAAAAGGTGGAGCAAATTACAGTTAGATGACTATGGAGAGCTTCCCTTTTGTTGGCCACCATTTGCAGACAACAAAAAAACTTTTCAGGGGGAGTTTTTCAAATTTGATTGGTGTTGAGTGAAAAAATTGGAAGATTTATGGAAAATTTTGAAGAGGAATATGATGCCACATGTGCTATACATTGAGGGATTAATTATTTCCACTTCATTAGAAAAATAGACAATGTACTACTTTTCAATTCGGCATTGCATTTTAAACCTCCAAAATTTCATCTTTCAATTGCTTTATACAGTTAGCATTATGATTGATTACTGACTATTGTATCCATCAGTGCTATAAAAATATTGGTCAGCTTTCATAGTAATTGTCAAAGCAGAACTAGTAAATAAATGCAGCTATCCTAGTATTTTAAGTCACAGTACATATGATAATCTCTAACAGTAATGTGAATTATGAAATTCCATAACCCTGTACAAATTATAAAATAAAAGACATGGAATATACTTACTAGAATGAGTTGGACACTTGACTGAGGCAAAATGATCAGTCATATTAGAAAGTTGCATTCTCTGAAGAATATGTTTTGAGCAGCATGTTTTACTGTGAACATGAATGAACAGGATCATGCTGCCATTATAGATAGTCATTAAGTAAGTAGAAATTACTAATTTTTTTTCAGCAGCTGACTGCGGAAGGAGAAATGCCCTCTTGAATGAATTGCTTCCTTTCTGCAGCCTGACCTCCATCTACTTAGATGTGAAGGTGATAAATCACTGACTGAAACAACAGCAGGGATCCTTATTAATAACAACTTTCAGCTCTCTTTGCAGTCACTCCAAGTGCAAATGACACAGTAGAAGTGTTGTGTTTTTTTAAAATCTGAAATGTGCAGTTTCTGCTAGCTAAGAAATTTGCCTAGATTGAAGGGAGCCTTCAGTTGCCAGGTTTAAGTTTTTTGGTTTGGTTTTGGGAGGGGTGTGGGTTTTGGATACAGGCATGTCCTATGCAACTGTGGATGGACATAGGAGGAAATGGGAAGGTCACACAGTGATTCTATGAAGAGAATTAATTGCTGTTGAACTTTTAGTTAATGAAATTCATGAACTGGCCCTTGTCTTTCATTAGAAAGAAAAAGAAAATGTGAGGGTTTTGTTTTTGTTTTTGTTTTTTGAAAGCTCAGGATTTTTTTAAAGCCCTAGTTTTTGTTGGCACTGTCCAGCTTTTTTTTTTTTTTTTCCGGCAAAAGGCTCACATCTGCAATGAGAAGTCCAAGCAAAGGCTGGGAAATGGGCAGAAGACAGATACCTAAATAAGACAAATTTAACTTTTCTGGGACATTTATAAGTATTTTTGATCTTACCTTTGTCTTCTGGTAAAGTTTTCCTAACCTTTTAATTTTGAGGTTGCTAGTTTGAGAGACCTCTATTTCTTAAGAGCAACAACTGTAAGCCAGGCACAATACTAGTGGATGTCTGAGGTACATCTGCATTAGTGTTTTAATTTGGAACAGGAATGTGTTTTTTGCACTGAATTATGCATTGATCTCCATTTACCATGCTTGCCTTCACACTGTAAGTCGGTATGCACAAATTGGTTTCCTCTGGGTGAAACTAAACTGAATGATGCTCTTTGGGAGTGCACTTGATTTGTCTTCTACTCCTAACTGGAATTTGGTCCATGGGACCATACCAGAGCTAGTCCTTGAAAAAAGGGATTACTGTTGCTACTTTGACATTGCTTGTTTGGGAACCTCAGTTCCACCCTGACAGTGTATGATTAGCGTGTATAGGACTGCAACGAGGAATTCTGTGATCACTATAGACTTCTCCAGTTTCTGAGATGTTCCTTGCCATTTCTTGCAAAGGTTTGCATGCCTGCTATATAGAATGCATAAAATGTATAGTTGTGCTTACTGGAGAACACATTACTTCCTTCTTCAGTAGGTCTGAGTCGGTCTCTTGTCTTTGCTGTATGACTGTTCACCTGTGATTGCAAAAGGATGCCATCAAAGTTTGTAGACTTCTTATGATCGTTTTCCTCCTGTCCTACGTGGAACTCAAACGTGGCTTACTAACCACAAGTGAAAGTTATTTCTATTACAAATTTGATATTAGCTGCCTCTTTAGAATTCATTTGTTACAGACCAGTGTAAATATGATGGGAAAAGAACCAGTCTTTCTAATAAAACAGTTCACTCACTAGAAACATATGTACTTTTAGTTGACCTGAAAGCATATGTAAATCAGGGGCAGCTCTGGGAAACAGGTTTTATTGGCTGAAAACTGTTAACAGAAATTACGAAGTGGTTCTGGGTTGTTGATTTTAGTGTAGGATAATGAATTAGATACTACCACAACTATTCTCCATGCACGAATGCAAACAGTATTTAATTTGTATTAAATGCTTTTTAGTAAAAAGAACCCTGCAGGTACAGGATGTTGTTATTCACCTGAGGACGCTCAGGTGAATTAGAAAGGGTAGGCGATATGCTGAATGGTCCTCAAGTTTCTGAAGGTGCCTGTGGGTTGAAACTGCAATTCGGTGTGTCGAGCAGCCCTCCTCATTTAGTATCATCTGCAAATGCAGTGCAAAGTGAACAGTATGAGCACCAGCATCAGTCCCTGGAGTACTGTGCTTGATACTGAACACCAGCTACAACTCAGGCTACTGTTTACCAGTCTTTGAGCCCAGCAGTCCAGCCAGTTTTCAAACCATCTAGCAGTCTGTCCAGTCCTCATCTTATTAATGAGAATACCGTGGGAGTCAGCATCAAAAGCCTTCTTGAAGTCAAGTTATATTGCACTGCTTTCTCCTCATGTGTAGGAATGATCTTCCCTTGGTAAATCTGTTTTGAACGTTCATGATACAGCCTTATTGTCCTTCATGTGTTTGTGAGTAATTTCCCAGAAGACATGCTACATGACCTTGCCTGTGACTGTGCTGGGGCTGGCCTGGCCTGTGGATCCTTGGGTCTGCCCAATGTTAGCATTTCTCCAATTGTCCTCCTCCAGTTTTGTAGATTATAGACAGTGACCCTGAAAGCACAGCAGCCTGCTTTCAGCACCCGCAGGTAAATCCTCTTTACTTCTATGGGTTTTCATATGTCCAATTTCTTTAAGTAGTCTAGCTTGTTACTCGCCACTGTTGGCTGTCACACTTCTTCCCAAACCTTGCTATTACGGTCTGTGAAGATTGAGGCAAAAAAGTTGTTGAACTGTATCAGTCTTTGCCATATTATCGTTCACTAACCAGCACACATCCAACCCACATTTTCTTTGAACTTCCTTTTGCTGCGAACAATGTATTTAAATGAGTATGTTTTAAAGATGTTACATACAGAGCCTATAGACTTGGGGATATATTCTGTATATAGTGCAAATCTTGTTTGGGTAATTTCTGAATGTTTTTCACTATGTTCAGCCAATTCTACCATATTTAGCAGCTATGTCCAGCACTCAGCACTTTAACTGAACTTGAATATTAGGGTAATATTTCATTTTTATACCTCCTTTGAAAGGTAGCTAATATTTTTATGCTTTATTCCTTCTCTTATCATTCCAATCTTCTTTTTGAACGTCACGCAGATCTCATATTGTTGCTTTAGAAAAGGAAATGCTTCCTAGGTGAGCATTCACTTTTCTTGTGGACAGTAATATATTAAATTCATTTAAATTGAGTGACAGCTGCATAATTCTGTGTTCTTGTAAAGTCCATGAAAATGGATGAGCAAGGTCCACGTACAGGAGAAGAATGAAGTTCCTCAGATTCTGAGCAATGATAGTAACAATCTCTTATTGGTATAATCTTTGTAACAATAGATTCAAAGGTTTTCTATGCATGTGTAAATCAGAATAATAAGCCAATTTTTAAAGTTCCATTTAATTTTATCATTGTACTTATTTCAACATAAGAAACTGGAACAGTAAAAATCATGCTTTCAGGGGGTTATTAGTGATTTAACAGTGGCTGCACTTGACTTATACTGCTGCTACCCAAAAAAAGTTGCACTAGAATCCAAACAGAATGATTTGTGTTAACCTTTATCCTAATAAATATGTAAATAAGCCTGGCCTGATTGAATCTGGAAATTAGAATATCTAAATATGATATGATACATATAGAGATACTGAAGACTTGTGTCCTTCAGTATAAAATGAGAAAAGATACCTGATTAAGTCTGAAGGGGAAACCAAGATTTAAATCACAACTATTTAAGTTTGGTGGTATTCTGTTCTATTTGTTTGCTATTTCAGTTACAGTACAGAGGAATCAGCTTCTGGAAAAAATTGCAGGAGTTGGCCATTTAAGAAGATTTTCTAGGTTTAGATGGGTAATTTCCTATCAAATCTGCCTGCCTATATCTCATGAATGTCCAACCAGTAGACCAGGTTGCTGTAACATGAAGGAATCGCCTGCTGGCGTAAGAGGAACACTCGTGCTTTGCTGCTTATTCTTCCAAACACTCAGATATTCCAGTTTTTTATTTCAAATGCTCCAAAAGCAATACTGAAAAGGGGCCCAGCACGCTGCCCACCAACAGCCAAGCACCTGTCCTACTTGGGGTGAACTGCAGCAGTACTTTGCTTGAGGGAAGGCTTCACACAGGGATTATAATTTGGTCCATGTAGATTTATGGTATCTGGGCAGGGACCACATGCTTCCCTTGATATTAATCAGTGGTTCTGTAAACTCTTCATGACTATTGGAAAGAGTAAACTTTATTCCAGCCAACTCTGCTTATGCACTCCCTTATAGACTGTGTCATGCTAATTGATAGAGAAGTGTCATTTTTATATTTGTGATCTTTGAGTTAACATCGCAAGTGGAAAAAACGCTTTCAGAAGTTAAGTGATTGTTTAAGCATGTGTCGTGCTGCATGAATAAATGTTCTGACCATGTGATATTGCCTGCTGTGGTTACATCATAACAAAGAAAGGGCCCAGCCTTTTCAGGGCTCAAATTTCCTAGGCTGATGTCATTCAAAGTGAATTGTGATTGGTTTTGAAAGGCAAATTGGATCCAGTGTTTACAGAAAAATCTGGATTTGCTAAAATAGTAAGTGTATCAGTGCTTACAAAAGGGAATGCTGTGAATGAAAGGTGATGAACCCAGTTAAACTATGCATATTTAAATAGTATCAGGATCAATTTCAGTAATCCCTTGTGGTATCAAGAAATCTTTTCTCTTGAACCTGAAATTTTATTTATAACCAGCACTGGAACAATTCTATGAAGTCTGTTTTCTGAATATCATCATAGTCGATGCCAATTTAAGACGATTTGGAGCAAAAGGATGGAAAGGGGAATCATTAACACACATACACAGAAATCAATCTATGGTATCTGTTTGCCAGCTGACCTCAGGCCAAAATAGATTGAAGATCAAAAGTAGTCAAAAGGGAATTTCTGTGTCATTATGAAATGCTTCAACATGTCTTCTATTATGTGAGTAATGAACCTTTAATTTTGGATTAGCATGTTTACTGTTGCAGCTTGATGTTTGATTCACAATTATACATGGTTTTGATAAGCAGAGATGGTTTAGACTGAGAAGCAACTGTGAAATGTTCATTGAGTGTAAGTGTAAATATTTTTTCAGTTCCAGGTACAGAGAAACAGAAATAGGTTTTCAACTGGATGGTTAATCTTAATCAAAAACCAGCAGTAAGATATAAATAGTTCCAGCATTAAAAAAGTTGATTTCAACCATCAGGTGGAAATTATTCCTTGTAATATTTGGGCTTGTAATGTAAATTCTCATTTTGTCCAGTTCACCTACCTATCAAGAGATTTCAGCAATATGTAGAAGGATGATATGTTCTATAATTTATTAACAAATTATCAGTGAAGATGATGAATGATTTTTAATCAGACATTTACAGGAACTATATCTTAAGCTTTATAGTTAACTATGGACTTTGGAATATTGAAAATTATGAAATTAATGTTTGTTAAGTGCTAAGTTTTTCCCACAGTGACTGTTTCTGGTAGTGACAATTGTTCACCTATTTTGCTTCGGTGATCTTTCATTTTGCTTGATGTCTTAGCATTTTAAAATATGGTAAGCTGCTAGTGACGGTGAGATGAAAAGCGAGTTCTTAGCTAGTTTTATGACTTAATAGTGCCCCAATATTTTAATTCTATTGTATTGTTTTCTGTAGTTATATCGGCCAGTTCTAATAATTGAATATGTTGATGAGAGGTTTTTTCAACTTTCTTCTGTAAGTAGAAAGCATGTCTTTTGAACATTTTAGTTAATACTTTAGAAGATGGATGTTTCTAAAGGGTAAGGCTTTATGTGTTTTGGTATAGTTACTAGAAGTCCTACCTTGTTTTGGGGTGTGCTTCTGCTCCTCTCCTTCCCCCTCCAAAGGTTAAAAAAAAAGAAAAAAAGCAAGCTTTAAATTATTTCCAAGTCATAATTATTTGTTCCTCATATATAACACCTTCCTGCCCCCAATTTCAAAACCCAAAATACCAACCTACCACTAACTCTTTTTTTTCTCCTGATCCAACTGAAAATAGACAAACAACAATCTGAGTTTTAAATTCAGCAAATATGCTGGTCAGATGCTGATGGTGTATATCCCCTTAACTTCATGAAAGTCAGTTCTAATGTGCCAAGTTTAAGTAGCAAAGTATCTGGCCCATTAACTTGCCCCAGAGAGAACTGTCATGGGAGGGTCAGAATTACATATCATAATGTGGATGTGCACCATTGAAAAGCCATTTTTTTAACGTCTTAAGTGAGCATCTAATAGGAACTCCAGCTGTAGATAATGTGTTGTCCTCTTGTGACATGTGTCTTCTCAGAGAGGATTTGTGCTTTCTGGTTATGTGGACATAATGTAGAAGATTGCTCATAGTAACATTTCCTTTTGAAAAGTCATTAATATAGAATAGAAAATTCTTACCTCCCTCACTTTTATTTTTATATTCAGTTAATTCTATCTACATTTAGCACTGTTTGATCATTTTAGAATTTCCTTTAAAAAAACAGTCTTCGCCTTTTGTTTTCTCCATTCTGTTAACAATTTTGTCTTCAGAAACGCCTGAACTACTGTTTATATGCCTAGCCTTACAGAAAATTGCAAATGAGATACCTGAAACGTGAGAGCAAAAATGCTTTACCTTCAGATCTTGGGCATATTTTAACATTAAGAATAACATGAACTTTCTTTGCTGCTCTTTAAATAAGTGCATTGCACTAGAAAAAATGAAAGGGAAAAAATGTGAATTGCTATCTGTTATAGTACAGAAAAAATAAAAGGAAAAGATGAAGGCAAGCTCTTCTTTGCAAGGTTGCACTCTCACAGAGCACGTAATCGTGTCTTGACTGGAATAATTCATTCCACCATGCATTACATTTGTTCAGAGCAGAACTGTAAAGTAAGTGTCTTCTGACAGAGATGCCCAGAAGTCTCTCCATAGGCTTCAAGTAAATTGGTGAAATAAGAAGCCAAATACCTCTCAAGAGAGAAAGCCAATTAAGCAATTTTGCTCCAAATTTGAAAGTCATCTTGCTATACCACCAGCATCTTGTTTTGACATACAGCTGCTTATAAATCCTGGTGATTTGTGACACCAGTGTCATAAAGGACATAATAAAACTTTGAGGTTTTATTGCAGTTCATACAACATACAAGTCTATGCCTACTTGGGATTCCTGTAGCATTGCTTTAGACTACGATTGGTGGATTCTGGCTTTGCAGGTTATGATTTTTGTGTAACAGCATGATATATTCCATACTGATATGTATTTCTATTAAGCTAAAATATCATCAAAGTAGTTTTGCAATATTCTTATCTCTAGGGGTTTTTTTAATAATTGTCCAACTTCACATTCAGCAGTGGTCATACTAAAGATAGTGTACTATAAAACAAAAATAAAATATCATTAACAAAATACCTTGGTAACTTTTTCATGCAGGCAGGAAAATAGCTTTGTTTTGTGTAAGCTTTTCTAAATTTAGTTGCACAAACAGCTACATCAATTGAAACTCATAATACCTTGGGAGCTTTTTGCGGTTTTTGGGAACCATTGATGAAGACTGCATTTGTGCAGAGAGTTGGGTTTTGATTGATCCCATTTTTACTGAAGTGGATTACATTATCCCCAATGGGTTAGAGATGGATGCTGGTTTTACTGATATCCAAAGTTCAGGCTACTATTTGCCCATTTCCTTTATGGATGCACCCCACTTTTCTGTGTGTAGTTGCCTGTGCGGAAGATGGAGTCTGTATCTGGATATTGTGTGCGTACGGAGGCTAATATGGGATGAGATTTGGGTCAGGCTGAAGGGGAAAATGGGTTGGGAGGAGTAAGGGAGTTTGCAATTTAGATCTGGATGCTGTACTGGGACTTTGGAAAACAGGGCTGGGAAAAGCTCTGAGAAGGAAGAGGCTGGCTCAAGTGGATCTGCAGGAGAGATGTGGATTGGGAGGCTGTGTGATGTGCAGGGCCAGGCTCTAGGCATGTGCCCAGCATAGATACAGGTAACCAAGATTCTGGGTAGGGCAGGAACATGCACAGTTTTAATAAATGAATTAACATATTTCTTTGGTTTTATTTTTTACTCTTATAAGTACATCTTGACTTTAAGGCCGAAGTGCTCAGATTTCGTTATAAGTTATCTATATTTAATAATTATTAGCTGATCTTTATTGAAAAGCAAAAAAACCCCCACCCTTCCCGGTGGTTATGTTACTGTAGTTACCACACTTATTTCTCCATCCATTTAAAAGGCTCTTTCTGTGAGTAGAAATTTGTTTACAAGAATTTAAAACCATTGGAACAGCATGGCTGCATGTCCTTTACCCCTGAAGAAAAAAGGACTTGTGAATTATCTTATTAGTCCCTCATTGAATGATTGCAGCAGTTGCTTGACCTTGAGAGAAATGGGACACTGCTGGTGTTCTCCAGAGGCTGGTGTTATTAGTGTTGGCTGACCTCAGGGAACTGGGTGACCTCCATTTCACCTTCCAATCTCCCAATACCAAAACAAAGCAGTATTTTGCAACATAATGTGAATAAAAGACAAAGGATGGTTGTTTTTATATATAGGGGAAGAGTGAAAGAGGCTGCTGTAGCTTTGATTAAAAACCACAATGCAATATAAATCCATCTTGTAGAAAATAAAAAGACTAGACTTCTATACATACTTTGACACTGAATTTCAAATTTAAGGTTTTCACTTGGAGGGTAATGGGCATAAACCTCACTGTATATGCTACAGTTATTGCTGGTTTTTAGGAAGAGGATGGTCCATAGTGTCTAGTATCAGTTACAGAATCATCTTTCCCATTCCATTCATGATAATACATTCTGTGCAACCACCACATGCATGCTGTTAAGTATTCACTTTTTTAAATTGGAAGGTAACTTGTGTTTTGTTTTTGAAAAAGGGGCTGCAGTTGACTTGAAATGTTAGGCTACTATTATAAAATCCACTAATGATTCTACCAGTGTTTCAGGAAAAAATGTGTCTATTTGACTGTTGCTATTTTCAGCTTACTGAAAAAAAAAATTGATGGATTCTTTTTCTAGTTGTTATTGACAACGTTTGGGGTAGAAGCTTGAAGTCTTTCAAGTTAAAAAGAAAGCACAAACTCAAGCATGTTCTTTTTTTAGATTTAAATTTTTCATTCACAGAAGCTTCTTGTGTACTTACATACATACCAGCATACACATAGGTATGTATGCAGTGCAGTCCTATGTAATCACAGCATTATATGATCTAATAATGTCAACAAAAATGAGAGTAATTATTTGGACCCACCTTGTCAGCAACAAAGTTTGCTGTTTTTCAGACTGCTGCCTTTTTTTTTTTTTTTTCCTTTCACTATAGATTCTTACTGGCTTGTTTTTGGAAAATTAAGATTTTGGTCAGTGACTTAAAGTCATGCTTGGTTTGCAGCTGTGCTGATTGTGCATCTATCCCTAGTAAAGAAGATATAATAGTAATTATGGTGTTATTGAACATACCAGTCTTGGCCTCCTTTAGCTATACCTAGCAGTCTGGCAGGAGTCCAGAATTTGTTCAAGGATGCATGGATCAGATTCTTGAGAAATGCTGTGGGCAGATAAATGCTTACCAGGTCTTCTAGTGTATAACTTGGAAGTGTTATGAAATGCCATGTGTCTGAGTGAGTGTCTCACCACTATATTTTCTCTAAGACTGAGAGGAAGAAAATTCAGCCTTTCCCCCTCATTATTCTGGCTGAAGACCAAAATAGTTGGAAACTGAACTCCAGTGGTGGGTTAAAGCTGTATGTGAGATGCTTTGAAACAGGCGCCCGAGTTTCAGACAAATGATGGATCAACACATGCCAAATCTGCTGCTATTTGATGTCAGGCTAATTAACGCTTGCTATTTATCAGTGTATTAAAGAAGCTTGATTTGATCCTACTGGTGGAAAAGCTGAGTTATGTGGTTATTGTTTAGATACAAGTGTCACTTCAGGTAAGCTGGCCTTCTTTCACAATCCCAGAGGAGGAAAGGCCATGAAAGGAAAGCAAATCGGTTTGGAAGGCAAGTGTATGGTGGTGGATAATCCACTTCTGAAGGTAGCTATCTTTGTGTCCTGTGCTATACCTTACAGTGAGATCTGAAGCCTGTACACCTTCTTTCCTACGTGCTCTGGGAATTATTCTAAAACTGAATTTCAATAGAGCTGTATATGTAAAATTCATTGAAATAGATTTCTTGCTGTGAAATAAATGATGTGTTTCAGCATAATGTATCACAAATATAGTCCTGCTTAGAGACTTACATTTTTGATATCTACAGTCATGTGCCAAGATACTCTGGTAATTTTAAGTGTGTATATATGCTACATGTCTGGTTCTGTTTTCCCTTAAATCACACAAGCAACTTAAACTGCCTTTCCTTTCAGGGGTCAACACATGTATTGTTTAGAGTTCAGTGAGACGACAATCTTGTCAGAATATTGAAGCCAGAGGCATTTTCAGATTGGAATGGATTCAGCTAATCAAATAACAGTGCTGACTTTTCTGACACTGCAAAATTATGATATATTGTAGTATAAATTGGACCTTGGCTCAGTACTGAGTAACACCCATAATTGACCTTGGATCATCTAATTTTTGTAGGAGTGTGCGAGGAGGAAGAACTCCATATTTGAAAGCAACTCTTTAACAGAGGTTTGGAAGGTTTACTAGCAGGTGGGGTGTAGGAGGGAAACAGTTATGTAATACTTGTGATCCATAAAGTGTATATATTATACATTTTTCCATTAATAACCACTGTTTCCTGTTGTTTCTAATAATTTAACCATTAGCTTTTATCATTTTAACCTCTGTCATGCAGCTTTAACTCAGAACAAATCCAAGTTGCATCATGATTAAGTCATGAACAATCTATTTCATAGCTGAAGCTACGATAGCAAAGTAATAATTAAGAAGTATAGAGGTGTGTGTTTCATACATACATCTCCAGTGTCAGAGCTATATGTATGTGCAGATATAAAAAGTAGTTTGTCATCAAAGAGGTGGCGACTTTGTAGGTGGAAATATTGTCTGATCAGGCAGTCTAGATCTGCTAAATATATATGGGCTATAAGTAAAGATATAAGTGAACATGTTTCTCCAATAAACTGTAAGGACTCTGACTGTCATTTGTTTGTTCTTAGCTACATTTATGCTTTCTGTCTCATCAATCCCAAACTGATCATTTATGTTAGAAAACTTTATAGAAACAACTAATGTCCATTGAGGACCTAAGAAGCACTGTGGTGATGTTCGGGCAAGAACTTTGTTTACTATCAAGTGGTTTATTTTAGACTAAGTAGAATTCTTAACTCCATATTTTATCAAATTGCAGAGAGTAACAATAAGACTATTTAACCTTTTCCTTAAGAACTACATGCACGCGTAGAATGAGATCCCAAATTATAAGTCATACTGACTCATCTGGTAACTAACAATGTCAAGCCTGGAGTTCTCCATTCAGAATAAGAACACTGATAAAGAGTATTCAAGTAGCAGTGAAACTGATGTATTGGTTCATGTGTGCATCCACGTGATTACCATCAACTTTCAGTCTAAGCATCTTATTAATATTAGGAATAAGAACTCTGAGCAAGAGTGAACAATAAGTTTGGCTCTACAGAAAATAAATGAGAATTCTGTGCAGCAGAGAGCTGGAAGACGGGTGTTTCATACCTTCGAGGATGGAAGTACCCCAAGAATAGAAAGAGATAATGGGTTGCTGGGTGATTTTGCGACCTGAGAGCCCTTAGGATGATCGTGCTAATGATTTCATGATCCCTTGTTAGCACGCTTTCCCCCACAGCCAAAGACTCATGCTATGTAGTATCCTTGTTTAGCATAGTCTTACTTTGTGACAGCTGCACTTGAAATGCCAGTAAGTCATGTGAAACTCAGGAGTCAGGTTCACTGCCCTGCAGACTTTTAGAAAATCATATATTTTAAAACAATAAGAGAAAATATTATAAGAGAAGCACCAATGTTGAATTAATGTTGTGTAAGATTTTAGTTTCCAAATGCCTATTTCTTTGTGGAGAAACAGCCTCAGCACAAGCCAAATCTTTTCAAAGAGAGATCAAAGACAGTGTGTTGTGCTGAAGTAAAAGTGCTGATGTGCTGAAAGCTGCAGAAGTATCCTTGGGGTGTTTGGGCCTCTGGTACTGGTGTATATATTTTAAGTGAACCAAAAATAATTATCTCATAGCATGAAGGATGTGCTTTGTTCTGCAAGCTATTCAGACACCGTAAGGTGTACAGATACAAGAGTTTGAAAAGGCAATCCAGCTGCGTTTATAAAAAAATAAATTACAGAAGCCATTTGGGACTCTTGATAAATGACTCATTCTTTTCTGGAAGTCAGATTTGATGTGATTCTTGTTCTGCAACAGAATTGTGTGCTCTACAGAGAGAATAGTCTGCCTAGGAAGCTGAAGTAGAACTGAAGAAATAAATAATTCATTGACCAAAGGCTGTGATACAGATGGGAAGTGTAGAGCCTATGCATCTGAGATCCCTTACAGTGCATGTGTGCACGAGCGTGGAAAGATCTTATGTATTGGCTTAAAGTAGTAAAATTACATGTCCCATTGTTGTGTTAAATCCGGAACTTCGTTGTACAGAAGTACATGGTTCCAATGAAAAAGGTGGTCCCCAGCCTTCCTCGCTACAGCCAGCTGCTTTTTATTGACAGTCCCACAAGCCAGCTCTAGACCTTGTACGTTTATGTGGCAGCTGGATGATGTAACAGCTAGTTCTCAGCTGAATCAGCCCACTGTGTAATTTGAGATGGGTTTTGGATGATCTTGAGCATTCGACCCAAACTGTGTGCAGGGTTTGGTTTTTTGTTTGTTCATTTTGTGGTGGGTTTTTTTATTTAATTTCTGGTCTTATTTACGTCCTACAACCAAGTTACTTTTCTAAGGGCTTGGAGGTGGCTGTCCTTGCATTGGATTTACTGACTGTTCTTTCTGTTAAAGATTAGAAGTAAATGATTTGTAATATATGTAACTCTACTTTTGGGCTGAAATTCTTTAATGTGTAGAAAGCCTGGCATGAATCGATAAAAGTGATGTCATGTATCTGTCAGATACTAGTAGTTTATCCATTCAGGTGTCATTTCTGACACAGAACTCAGTTCCAAAGGCTACTTATCCTGACTTCTCTGCAGTGAAATGCAAGTGAATAATCTGGCAAACAGGATGGAGGTGTCAAAGTTCTAAAATTTCTAGAAAGAGTTGTGAGAGGAGCAAAGGCTCAAGTCTAGGAGGAGTCCTGTAGGCTCTCAGAGGGATCAGACAGATGTTTTCATACACCAAGGAGGTAGTGCTTCGCCTTGTGACATGGGTGGCTCCAATAGCTAACCACAGAGAGAGTCTGGGGATCCTGAGCTCAGTATGGAGAGTGCTTTAGAGAAATAATGGATCAGAGACAAAGACAAGTGTTAAGGATTGACATGTTTCTTTGGATTTCTGTATCTCCTGTGTTAAGTATTAATTATAGCTGCATGTGGGCATGTGTGTGTGCTTCAGCTGCTACCTAAACTGGAGATCTGAATCATGAGACAAGAATACCCCCAGCAGAAATGTGGCTGTGTCTGAAGTACTTGGCAGGGTGAAGAGCTCAACATTGGTTACAGCTCCTGGATAAACTAGTCTGTATGGTTCTCTTTCTGTGATGGCATAATGTCCATTTTTTCCATGTGGTAAATGAACGTCCAAAACACAGTCTGACTTAGGTGTCACAAATGTAATCACAGTGCAAAGAAAATATATAGCTTATGTGGTAGACTTCACCAGCCCTGTAAGTATATGACTTGTGTGTTTAGAGACTAGACACAGGCAGATCCTTAATGGAAGCTGCAGATATGAATATCTGGAAAGCATTTAAGGGTTCATAGCATTAACACTGTACAAAATGGTGACCAGACCCATAAAACAGACTCCACAACTATGATCCATATCAATTAGACTCTGAAAAAGTCTAATTGATAGAGTCTAGAAAAGAATATAGAAATGAATAGTGTTCTGTGTAGTGACTCCTATTGTCCTGTGACAGCCAAAGTCGATGGGCATGGCATGAGCAAGGTCCTGAGACTCTAGCAGTGAAAATGTTAGAGGATACATATTTTATGGGATGGCGGGAGGTGGAAGTCTGTAACAATGTCAGCCCTAGAGAAAGCATGAAGATGTTTTGGTTGCCTACGGAGGAGGCATAATGTCTGTGCAAAAAAAGGTGGCAAAGTCAAAGCTAACTTTGTGCCAGAAGCCAAAAAAAAAAAAAAAAAAAAAAAGGCAGCATCATAAAAAAGAAAAGGTTTCTGTGATCAACAATCTCACTAGAGAATAATGAAGGGCTTGTAAAGAATAAAATAAATGAAAGTTTACAATACACACTAGAGGGTGAAAGAAGGCCTCCAAGGAATATAAAGCAACTGCAAAAGTACAGGAGAGAGAAGGATCTTCTCTTACTGCATGGTTTCAGGTTGATTAATCAAGAACTGCATCTTCCTGATTTTCATAGCAATGGCAGGAAGAAGCTCTGATAGCATCATGTAAATCAAAGGACATGGTTAGGAAAGAGTGTATACTGCAAGTGGTAGAAACAAAGTCTCTGTGGCAGATGGCCTCATATTTTCAAAGGGTTCACAGGATCAAGAGGTTTAGGGACTGAATCACTGCCCACTTCATTTGGAAAATCCTCATTGCTTCTCTCAGACAAGATGGCACTGTGGAAATCTTCAGGGCAACCTCACAATATTCTTTCCCTTGGTTTGCCCTGCAAGTTTTGCTCAATCCAGGATAGTAGGATTTGGTCTCAAGTCATTAGGAACAGATAACAGTCCTTTGTTCCTAACCCTGTCCTGAAATACATCATTTCATAACACTGCAGCCTTTGAAGGTATGCTAACAATGTGTATTTGCATCCTTACTGTGCATGTTCACTCATGTGATCCATTTTCCTTTTGATTGTTCAAGTTGGTACAGCAAAATGATTTCTGGAATTTGGGCTACTTTTCTCATAGATGCACTTAATTTCAATAAAGTAATTTGTAAGCAAAGCCAAGAGAGCTACCATTAGTCATCCCTAATATATCAGTAGACTTAAAAAGCCTGCAGCTGGAATCAGTCTTGATTTGGTTGTTGATATGTCTACTGTATTTGGGTCACAGTATGGCCATGATGAAGTCCAATAGTAAGATGATAGTGATAAGAGGAAGACTAATCACTTACCTAAATACAATTGAAAAGATGGCTTATGTACAAGCCATTGGTTTTCTGCCCTTTGATAAATGCATGTAACTTTTTTTTTCTTTTTTATCCCAGGCTTAATCCGCTAATGGTCTTCACAGAAGGTGATTACTTTTTAGCTTGGTACAGATTTGATTGGACTTGTGTTGCAACTGCAGTGAGCGTAGCCTTTGGGATAGAGTCAGGTTGTCAAATCAGAATTTAAGTCATCTTCTGGAGTGTCTTTCTTGGTATAGAAGTCTCTCTAGATTACATATGTTCCACACAGCCTCTTGTGCAGATTCAGTACTCTCCTAGAGCTCTGAAGCATCTTTTAATATAAAAAAGCATGAGTGCTGATGTTGAGCTTAGATTTTTTTTTTTTTGTTGTTAGAGAAAATGCATATATGCTTTCTGAACATCAGGTTGACACATGCACAGCTCAAGAGTGATCGCAGCACTACTGCTTGTGTGAAAGCTCCACAAACATTGTTATCCAATATATGACTAATTCTCTTGTTTACCCTTCTTTCCCCCCAAATTCAGCATTTTTAACTATGTAACAAGCATGTTTTCTCACCTTTTTAGTAGTGCTTGTAAACCATTGCAGATTTGCATTTTGATTGCCACACAAGTTACAGAATTTTTTTGTCAAAGATTTAAATTGGGATCTCAAAAAGCCAGCAGTAGATGCAAGCAACAATGTTTAATGAATACAGAAATGCCAAAAGAGAATGTTGTGTGTAAAGGAGCATTTTTGCAGATGGCTCTTCCTTTATTTAGCCTTCTGAGTATTATGTACTGATACTGTTTCTGGTTTTGAACTAAATGCGTAGGTCACTGTAAGATCTTAAAAATGATGGTATGACTAGTGATTTTAAATTTTTTGCCAGTACAAAACCAGTAACTCACAAAGCTTTTATAATAAAAACTTAGGTAGCGCAGCTACAGCATTTTAAAATCTAGTCGGATATCAAATCGGATATTGATTTCACTGTCAATCTTCTGATGTTGGAGGAAAAAAAAAGAAAAAGAAGAGTTAATAGAATTAACTGTGGCAACTGCAAGAGAATAATGCTTGATACTTTGTCCATTCAAGGAAGGAAAAATTTAAAATGTGGTCAAAAATTCATATACATTGAATGCTTTCTGAGTATGTTAGGTAGGCAGAATTCTGTCTCGTTACTGCCAAATTTAAGATCATGGCTGGAGAAACATAATGTTAGGAATCTGGCTTGAAGGTTCCATGTAGTCACTGAAAATGTGATATGAAAATGGTGGCTAAAATGCTGCTATTTTGTGTGGCAATGTCATTATATTCATCAGGCCCTTTCTGCATAAAGGAAACGAAGAGGAACCATCCAGTTTGTAACATTGGTGCATAAAACATGTACTTGTGTGCATCAAGGAGATGTTCATCCTGCCTTGCAGGAAGGGCTTAAATGAGGTTGCTTTATTTACTCGGAAAGTGAAACTTGAAAAGGAATGCGTTTCACTTTATGCTCCAACACATTTAAAAAAAAATCAGAACAGTTTGTGCAAAAAGAAACAGCTAATAGTACACGAACAGATAGATTGAAGATGGCAAAATATATATATATATATATATGTATTTAAATTTGGCAACAATCAGAAATGGAGAGGGAGACTTGGAAACAGGTTTCCAGGTTTCATACCGGGAGGAGCAGTTAGGGTAAAAGGCCTAATTATTTTAAGAAAAATTCAGAAATTTAAAAAATGTTTTAGAAAAGTGAAAGATTTGTGTAAGAGCATATATGAGAGATTTACCTTAAGCAGCAGAGGTTTGTATTTGCTGGCATTCCTACGTCCCTATTTTAGAAGGATATTGCCAAAAAAGACCAAAGGCAGCAAGACAGAAAACTGTCTTGGATGTACAGATGTAGATGTACAGACCTGTAGAAGATATGATTGTAATTGCAAATTTTACAGGAGAGACATGTTCTGTCCTTTGGGCCAGCCTTGTTTGGTTGCTTTTTTTTGGTGCACTTCATGCTGCCTGTGCAGCCTGCTGATCCCTAATAGCATCTGAGCTGCGAGGCTATTGCACCCTTGTGTGTGGAACCTGTGCATTGTAGAAATGACCATACTGATTGCAAAAAAGGAAGAAACAAAAGATATAGTTAAAATGATGGCACAAATAAGCTTGTTTTCACCTCTCTTACCCCCTTATCTTGTCACAGAATGAAAAAAGAATTATTTTGGGAGTCAGGCAAATCTGCCCCTATCTTAACTAGAAGCAACAAATTGTCATTTAAACGTTGTATAAATACATCAGTTTTTGTATTTTGTGGATTTTGAGAGGATGGGCAGGTGAGAGAGGCTCTCGGCTTCTAACAGTGCTTTAAAACAGAAATTGCTTCCCCTACTACCTCTTTTGTCACTGCTGTGCTGATTGCTACTGTACCCACTCAGACATGACCAGAATCCCAATATGTCTATCAGCAGCACTTTTTCCAAATAACTGTATTTGCTTACATCTTCCTTATAGGCTAAGCCATAGCACCAGATAGAAATCACTTGTCAAATATAGCAGCACTTACTATGCTCTGTTGTGTGCCTCTCCTTCCCCTCGTGCGAAGGCTGCGGTTGCTCATTTACAGCACTGCTTCTTGAAGAAATTTTGACCCCCTAGAGAGGCTCTGCACATGAGAAAATCACTGCCCAGCTTATCAAATGAGGCAGCCCTTTCTCAAAGGAAGATTACATTAGGAATTACAGTAAGTATTGAAGACGCTGATTCAGTGCAGTGCATTTGTTGCAAGGCAGTTCTCTGGCACGTTCCCTCTTCTCTGGTCCTCTCTAATCTCATCTGCTCAACAACTTCGGCTGTTATCCATCACAGCTGTGCTGAGTGATGCCTCTCACTTCTGACCCTTTTCACTCTGGCTCTGTCCCATTGCCTTTTGCATTTCCTCACTGATTTCTCAGAACAATTGAAGCTCATCCGTTCCCTGGCAAGCTAAGCCATGCCCTGCTATCTCAACTACAGGTTTCTGATCCCTTCCTTGATCCTGATCTTTGTATCCGTATTGCCTTACTTACCCACTGTCGCAGTATTGCCCCCTTGCTGAGTTGTATTTAAACTCATTGAATCGCATGGTGACAGGAATTACATTTTTACACAGAAATTTTATACTGCATAAACACAGAATCATGAAGGTGAGAATTACTTGGTGGTCTTATCCGCCCATGGGCATCCTGAAGGGTGTTTGCCTTCACTTGTTTTTAAGGAATTCCAGAGTTGGGAACCCTGTGACGTCATAAGATGATGTATTCCGGGACTTCATTACCCTTTTCACAAGAAATTTTTTCCCTAAAATCTAACCTGTATGATGCTGCAGTTTAACTACACTCCCTCCACTACTGCTCATATTGCAGATGTGAAGAGTAGTAGCTCATCCTTGCCTTCAAAGCAGCCTGTAAAGGTTCTTTTTCCCTCCTGTGCGTTCTGAACAGACCCTCTAAAAACTGCAGCAGTATAAGCAGTACACCACTACAATAAGTCCTTAAATCATTCATTAATGTCAAGAAATAGGTGGAATTCTGTAGAAAAGGATTATTTTTGATTTGGATTATATTTGATTATTTTTGGTCCACAGTATTTTCATCATAAGAAATGTTACCATGACTGTTTTCTATCATGGTATTTCTCTATGTATCTCATGATACATTTTGCTTCAGCTGATGAGTTTTAAAAATATTGGATATATATTTTATCTTCAAGGTTGTATAATAGGCATGAAATGTCAGATAAAAACCCCACATCTGTTTCTCTATATTTTTATGGTTTCTGCACTACAGATTGTACAAAGTTCTTGTGTAAATAGGTTTAAGTAATGCTGTAAACAAATCAGCAAATTCGCTTAGACTTATCCTTGTCCTGTTGTCCATGACAATCCTTTAAATTCTTCTTGTGTAGATTAAATATCAACATTTCTTTATGGTTTGTAGAAGCCGCTCATTAAGTAATACGCTAACTACTTCAGAAATCTGTTCTGTTGCTCCAACAGTCTCTGACTGTTGCCAATTACAAACTAATTATTTCCTGTTTTACTGTCAAAACAAGTTCATGAAGTGTTTCTTCTTAATGCGGCTAATATTTTTGATAGTAGAAATTTCGTTGGGGTTGGTTTGAGCTTTCTTTCTCTTTCAGAAACCAAATATATCATAACTGTTAATAATTTCCCACATATACTTAAGTGAAGCACAGAGGAACAGTATTGTAATTCTTTGAGATTGCAATATAACTGAAAAAAATACAAACTTAAAGACAAAAGTGCTATTTTACTCCAAAGAAAAAATCCTTCTTCAGACGTAATAATCTGCTAATTTATTCAGTCTATTTATTCATTCTATTTAGAGATCAATTTAGTAACTGTTTTTTCTCACTATTTTAAACTTTTTTGTTTCCAGGTTCACTCATTCAGAAAAAAAGAAACATACAATGGATGAAATAGCCTTCTTACATACAAAAAGAAAATGGCATAGAAAAATGGCTGATCTGGGATTTACAAATATCTTTATTCATGCTTTTAATAGAAGCTATATGCAAAAATCAGTATAAATTTGATGAGATCATAAAAGATCAAATGCTGTTACAGGCTTGCAGGCAAGTCTGGCAAATAATCATTATTCTGAGAAGGGGAACGTGCATCAACGTAATCCCTTAAAATAATCTCCAAAATAACTCTAATCCTGAAAATAACTTTTCTGAATTTGTAGAAGGATAAAAAAAAAAAAAAGAGAAAGGTATTAGGTGAAATGCTTATAATACAAAATCAGAGCAGATAAAATACCTTAAAGCCATGGGAATAATACAATTTTGATTCTTACACAATTTTTGGCAAAAAAAAAAAAAAAAAGAGTTGTGAAATGTAAGTGATATAATAAAAGCTATCCATGTTGTTAAGCCATTAAGGTATTTTGCAGAAATGTAAGTACATATGCACTCTAAAGTGGGAATTTGAATGCGGACTTTTTTTCTGCAAAAATGAAATAGAAACCTACTTTTTCATAGAAAGCAGTGAACTACCTGGAATTCAGAAGGACAATTTTGAAAACAGTATCAGGAATGCCATTACGGTTTACGAAGTAGCAGCTCTAAATTGTTACCAACTGAACCAAGATCTAAGGGACAGTAGTGCCTGATATCCACTGACCTGAGAATGTGTTCAGCTGCCTCATTCTCCTCTCGTTCCTGAGACTGTGGCTGATACATGTATTTATTTATATTGCTCTTCCTATGTAAATACCATAAAGTATCTGAAGTTTTAAAAATCCCTCCTTACAGAATGAAAAAGTAGTTTGAAAACTAAAACCTAAAGTACTTCTATGGCTGCATCCCTTTCTAATGCCAATACTCTGATTGATGTTTGAGGATTTCCCTGAATGCCACCCATACAGTGGCAGTGTGCAAGTAATAGACAAGGTGTTCATTAGTGGCAGTTACATTTTCAGTCACAGTGGGTACTACCCAGTTATTTATAAATCGAAAGATGTTATAAAATTTTTTGTCAATGTTAAAAATATTTTTATTTTTTAGTCCAGCTATATAATTTTATGCCTTGTGATAAAGAGCACAAGTTCCTTTCTGTGCCAGATTTCAACATTTTGGAATTTTGGAAGCCTCTGGAAGAGGGAACAGTGAGTCTGCACTTAATGTGGCTGCTAACATTGATTTTGTAGGGTTTGGGTGTTTATTTTCAGTGTCCTGAATTGAGGTAAAGCAACAAAAATATTTGGGTTTTATAGTAGGATAGCAGAACTGACAAAGAAAGAATACGAGATGCTAATTCAGATGTTGGGGTTTTGGTTTGGTTTGGTTTTTTATGTGTATAGCTTTTATACTATTAGGTAGATTGCCTAGGTATTAAAAAATTAGCATTTTGGCCCAACTATTTTTGCTTGTTTGATGGAACGGGAACGTGTGTGCATGTGTTAGGCTGTGTAGCTAAAGAAACAAAGAATGCTTCAGTATTTGATAAAGATGATTTCTACCAGACGTTTTTCAGGAAGACTGTATATAATTAATTCACATATTTGTGTTTCCTGAGATAATGGTATGAATCAAGAATCGGACATCTCATTGCATCAGCTGGGTGGTTCAGTGCATGTAGAACTGATGCTGTTTAACTTATGCCCAGACTTCATATGCGGAGTTGGCTGGCATTTCATATGCTGAGGGAGTAGGGACTATGGTTTTTAGGGGTTTTGGGATGTGTGTGTGTAATTTAGTTCTTTCTGATTAAGCTGTTACAGTGAATAATCTCCAGCTTTATTATCTTTCACTGGCTGTTCTACCATAGTTAGTGGATGGACATCACAGTTGTGTCCCTCCTGATTTTCTTCAAGCAGCTTTCTTTGCATCTTTCATGATGACAGCTTGTGCAGCCTCTGTTAGCACATGAATACCTTTCAAATGCACACTTATTTCCATGTTATTCACTGTACTTAAAAATGCAGGGATAAGCCTGTATAAAAGTTATGCTCTGTTGCAGAGTTTTTTTGCCTTCCTAAAGCTAATAAAGAATATTCTAATATGAACACGATAACCTAAGTTGTTTTCTATTAAAAGGTAACGACCTTTTAACATGAAAGAAGTAGCAACAGGCATTTATAAAATGACAGTAGTATCCAAACTGGAAAGTTTTGATGATACTTTTTAAAGGTGGGCAAAGACACATTAGTGCATCACATTCGCTCGATAGCATATGACAGGAACTTTGTGCTGACGCTGCAGTCAAAGTGAATCTCAGTCATTTTGCACTCGCATTGTAGTTTCACGCACGGTATTTCACAACAGGAACTGACTAATGTGATAACCTCACACTAAGGTGCAGTGCCAGCCTTGAAATAAAAGGTGGAGTGCACTGAGCTCCCAAAGGGTGCAGCCAATTAGCACGTTCTCTAATGGGGTCTTGCTGTCATGGGATGAGAGGTTTATTCCCCTCAAACTGAAAAATATTCAGGCTCCTTAAAGGTTTGGTTCTTGAGAGCTGCTTTATATTTCCTGAGTGGGGAACAATTAGGCAAAATGCCTGTCATGTTATGGAGTTTTAAGATACTGATTCTAGGTAGAGCTGCATGTGTTTTACTTTCATATTTATTGATTAGAATGGTAAAGAATAGAAAATTACTCCAGTATTTAGATCTGAGGGAGTTTTGCCTTCCTCCTACACCATTTTTGTTCTTTTATCCCCCCTCCCCTTTTAGTTAATAAAGGATATAAACCTACTTTGTGTTTTGTGTATGTAATACTAAAATTAAACCAAATTTTATGTTATAAAACCTTGGTAGCATATCTATGTTCCCCCAACCCATCATGTAATTCTTGATTTTTTTGATAGGTGCTCACACACACACATAAATGTATTAAAAAAAAAAATAGCCCTGGAAATGTCACCCATTTCTACATCATAGAAAGATGTTTAATCTAATTCTACATAGTAATGAAGGAAGCTCCCCTTCTACAAGCATTTACCTTGCTTATGATTTACTGAATTATCCAGAATTAAAGGAGAAGGAAACCTACAGTAGCTCCGACTCATATGCTGTTTTCCCTTTGTACAAATAAAACCTTTTAGGAAGTTTTCCTTTTTCAGGCTTTCTTTGGACTCTCTATAAGCAACCCCTTTCCCTCTAAAGCAACACCTTCTTGATAAGACGTGTCCTTTCATGCTTTTCCACCTCAGTTCTGTAAGAATCAGTTTTTTACAGAGTTCCCTGTGTTAAGTGTGGTGGCTTTTGGTACACACTAGGCAGCATGGATTTTGCTGGATCTTATGAAAGCATACATGATAATTTGGGGATAGAAGGAAGAATTTTATCAGCATGGATTTTTACACATGCTTATTAAAAAAGAGAGCAGTCATAGCAAATCAAAACAAAGGTCAATCTAACACAATATCCCTTCTGTGACCCTGTCTGTTTCTGGATGCCTGGGGAAGAGTATGAAATGAGGACAATCGTGTAGTGATACCACTTCTAAATATTATCCCCGCCTCCAGCAAATTGTGTCTAAGCCAATGGTAATCTCTTTCTGTGTGTTCTGGTTTCAGCTGGACTAGAGTTAATTTTCTTCCTAATAGCTGGTATAGTGTTTTGTTTTGGATTTAGTAGGAGAATAATGTTGATAACACACTGATGTTTTTAGTTGTAGCTAAGTAGTGTTTATACTAGGTCAAGGATTTTTCAGCTTCTCGTGCCCAGCCAGCAAGAAGGCTGGAGGGGCACAAGAAGCTGGGAGGGGACACAGCCAGGACAGCTGACCCAAACTGGCCAAAGGGATATTCCATACCATATGACACCATGCCCAGTATATAAACTGGGGGGAGTTGGCTGGGAGGGTTGGATCGCTGCTTGGGAACTAACTGGGCATCGGTCAGCAAGTGGTGGGCAATTGCATTGTGCATCACTTGTTTTGTATATTCTAATTCTTTTAGTATTATTATTGTAATTTTATTATTATCATTATTATTTTTCCTTCCTTTCTGTCCTATTAAACTGTCTTTATCTCAACCCACGAGTTGGGGTTTTTTTTCTGATTCTCTCCCCCATCGCACTGGGTGGGGGGAGTGAGCAAGCAGCTGCGTGGTGCTTAGTTGCCAGCCGGGGCTAAACCATGACACTGTGTGATAACTATTGTTAATTTTTTCCTCTGTAACCATGTCCTGCTGCTTTTTGAGCATAATCACCTACAACAAGAAATTCCCAAACTGTTTTTAGATGTTATATGAGGAACATCCTGTTTTGGTTTGGTTTTAATTGCAATTTAGTTCTACTTTTGTTTGAAGCCCTCCTTCATTTATCAGAAAAGATAGCAAATAGTCACTGTTTATTAACAAGTTCATGAAAGACAAGACTGGTCTAAATCTTAGCATCATGGATCCCCATCATCTTATTTGTATGTATATGTATAAATGCTAAGTGTGACCCCCAGCGTAGCTATGCAGCACCTCAGATCTATGCAGTTTTTCACAGGAAAAGGATGCAATTATGAGACCTGTAAAATAAATGTTTTTAAAGTCCTTTGCTTTAGGCAATATTAGCTGTTCTGAAATAGCAGATGTTTAGAGAATGATAAAGTTGTTGAGGTCAAGAACTTAGTAGATTTCACAGAAGTAGGTATTTATACAGTTAAGGAGACCAACCACAGTTAGATTGTGGTAATACAGAATAGAATAGAATAATTCTGTTGCAAGGGACCTACAACGATCATCTAGTCCAACTGCCTGACCACTTCAGGCCTGACCAAAAGTTAAAGCATATATGATGGTAACCCAGCTAGTAATCCAGCTTTTCACATGGAATAGACCTCAGGAACATCATAACACCCTGACAGTGACAGTTTAAGCATGTAGATTGTCTCTTGTCCCCAAGCTGCTTTTTTTGTTTTTCTACAGCTTTAGTGTATTTATTTAGCCCACAGTTTTCAGGACAATGATACAATTTTACAGTTGTGGAGCAGATAGATTTACTAGCTGTGCTCCTGCTGTGCTGTTGCAGTGGTGTTGGAGGATTTCCCTAGGTCACATTCCTGACCTTGGCATGATTGTTGGAGCCGGTCCAAAATAACAAGTGTAGAGGAGCATGCAGTCCTCCTTGTGTGTCTGAAGGAGGACATCAGCAGAACATGCAGGGAAGCCTCTAGCAGGAGTTGCTGCTTAGCCATGGGTTGTAACCATCCAGCCCCCTGCTACGGCCTTTGGGGGCTCAGCTTGTCTGGATCACAAGCTTGGACTTCATGTGGGACATTTTGTGCAGGTGTTTCAAAAGCTGCTATCAGCACTAACGTGATATGGCAAGTTTGGGTGATGAGCTTCCCAGGTGCTAACTTCCCTAGTGGATGGGGGTTGGAGATCTGCCTGTTTTGAGCCAAACTTTTAGCCTGTGATGTGAAAGTGAACCCTAAAGGATCTGAAGAGTGAAGGGGAAGACTGGGAAGCGTACATTCAGCCCACCTGCCTGCTTTGCTTTGTACTGGGGGCTGAAGGGAGCTTTTTCATTCAGTCCAAGAACTGTCATGAAAGGTTGACTATTGAAAAGGGTTTTTGTCAGGGATGTTAAATGGTGAAAGAAAAAATATTGTAATGATTCCATATGCATCAGAACAGCATGGCCTGAGTCTTCTCTGAGATGGTATATTTTGAAGCATGTTTTCTGGGTAGTGGTTTGAAGGAGGGTGAGCATCTTTGAGATGCAGCTCAGTGCCCTTGACAGCCTTTTGTAACTCAAGGGCCCAAAGATTGTACAGGTATGAGACTTTCAGTCACCAGAGAGTAGCTCACAGTGACTTGTGTTTGCTGCCTCTAGCATAAAGTACATCTTTAAAGATAAGTCCGTTGAATGGCATCACCTCTCTCTCTGCAAAACCCTCAGCAAAACCTCCAGTTCCTCTCTTGCCGTGCATTTTATGAATGTTAGCCTGTCATAATATGCCTCAGTAGGAAAATTAACGTGGACACTGAAGCAGCTGGCCTTTTGATAGGGTTAGGTGGTATAAGAATGTGTATAGAGGAGGCAAAGGCTTGTTGGATCATCATTTTTTCATCTTGGACAGTCTCAAGAGATGCCGTTTTGCCCACAATGTGAATGTAGTCAGGGTATTTAAGATGGAGGTGCGCTTATTGGCTTGGGATTGACCTATGAGAACAGGATTGACCTATCTATTTTGTCCACCTCTTCCATAAACTGCTAGGAAATAAAATCCATTTTGTTAGTTGGTGCCTAGCATTCTGCAAGCATGTAATTTCAGGTCAAGAAAACATTCCCTGTGTAAGTATTAATTATCCAGCATCTTGGACCTTTCAAAATATACAGACAAAAGCAAACTAGACTCTAAAACTGTTATTGGTGCTAGAAACCCTACTGGGGCAGGGGTGAGAGGCCTTAGCCTGATTCCTTTATGCATCCATCTAGCAGAGAGGAATGGGAGTGAGAGGACTTGCTGGCGGCAATGTATGCGTACTCCCATGAGGCTTCGATGGTTGCAACCAATGGTTTGCAGCAGTGGTCTTGTGCTTCTTCTGAAACATATTAATGGAATTCTCTTTGATTTAGTAAATGAACTTTTTAACCAATTAAAAATGCTGTTACAAAAAATGAAACATCTTTTGAAATGTTTATTCTCAATATGTATGTATCATGGAATTTTTTTACTGTATTATCTCCACTTTGAAAGTAGTTCTGACACATATGCAGTGTCAAACAAAGGCATTATTTATTTTCCATGAACCAAAAATGCACTGAGCCGGAATGTGAGGGCCCCTGGTTTTGTCACTGATTCCTTGAATTCTGTGTGTTGAAGCAAATTTTCAGGGACCCAGTTGTGCACTGTTGAAATGGAAGTAATGAATTTTTAGTTCACAGTATTGTTGCAGAATATGGATTTGTTAGTGTAAAACTGTGCCTTTTTCCATTGCTTCTACTTGCTGTTTGTGGGAGAATGGAAAAATAATCTCGTGTTCTGCAGGACAAAGGAGTCGTCTCTTGGCAAGTGCTTTGTTCCCCACCAATGCTGGTCCCAACCTGGAACCTCAGAGTTTTCAAACACTGTACTCCCAACCACTGTCATTCCTATTTTCTTAATAATAATTCCCTGTAACGTTTGCCATGTTTTCAGTTAATAACCTAGGAGGCCCATATGTACTAATAACCTCATCAACGGTTAGAGTAATACCAGGAATTATTATGCATCGCTAGATAGAAGTAGGCTGCATGTATTGAACAGGTGGGTACCACAAAGTAACAGAAATAACCTTCCTCCATTATTACTGTTGTATGATAGAAATCAACCCTTTAACTTCCAAAAGGGGGGTTATATATATTTGTCATTTATATTGAAATATTAACATAAGGCCCCAGTTAGGACTGAGTTGCTGTTAGTAGATTTCTTTTAAATCATGAAGTACATTTATTGGGAATGCTTTTTGCCACCTGATAAAAGAGCATATACCTGAATAATGGGGAAAAGAAATTCCTTATTTTTGATCTTGAAATTTCTAGGGTTTTACGAGATGATAATGGGTCAGTCTTTTTATGCTACCCATGTGTTTCTTGCAAACTAAAATCAGGACATCGGTCTGATGGTTGTTGCAGCACAACTGAAATATGGCCGTTCTCTGTTAGAGAAACTGCTTTTGCTATTTTATTGTTTTCAAACCTTTATGTTTGGAAGGTTTCAGAGCAACAAAGAGAAGCTGAAGAATAATTAGAAGACACCATTTTGTTACAAACCATCTCAGATAATTTGTATTATCTAAAGAAAACATCAGGTTCTTTTATAGAAAATCTCTTGCATTTCCATTCAGACTTTTTCTTATTTCTGCTCTGTAAGTTGTGTAATACAGTTGACATATTTAGTTGCTGATGAAACTAAAAGTGATGAAAAGTGAAAAGGCTGTTGGCTGTAAGGAGTGTTTGAAGTGAAACATGCAATTAATATTGAATTTGCTCGGATAAGTGTTCCATTTCTTACAGAGAAATTATGAAAGCTTCTGATATCATTCCTAGTAATAGAGGAAGGTCTGTTAGCATCTGGATTAGTGACTGAAGCCAAGGTCTTAAAGGCCACCAAGGGAGTAGTAGAATCACTGTCTGAGCTTCTATTGTTGGATTTTAGCTATTAGTGTTTGAATTATTGAAAAAGGAAAGCACTAAAATAGCTGGGTTTTTTCAAATCTTTCACTGTAACGTGTGCAGTTTGTCTGCTTATTTAAAAACCTAAACATACTTTCAATAAAAGCTATTTCTTTAAATACATTTAATTCAAATTTATTAATCAGTATAAATATATTCAGTTACTTCATAAAATAGTGCTCTCTGCAGCTTTAAATTAATAGTGATTTGTAGACAGCACATCTTGTGTTTTACCTTCCCTTAGAAGGCAAGAAAACAAACATTCCCAATAGCACCTTTCAATCAGTTTTTTGTGTCATATTTTACTCTGTTAACATATATCATAACAGATAGATTGGGTAATAGTAATAGAGTGCTCCAAATGAAATTACACTGGCAAAATGCTTCCTAGTCCATTAATGGTATTTTCACTTTTACTTTGAGTTAACATGTAACTTAAATTTAATTCTGGATTTTCAACTGGTGTCTAATTTTAATGTATGGTCAGGTGCTGTGGTCCGAACAGTAATGGGGTCTGACAACACGTTATAAAACAAAGCTTTATTGAGGCAGTAGGAAAGACGAGCGGCATCACGCCCATACGGCGACTCACCTAATCACCGATAGCAAACACAGGGTCATAAGCGATGCCATGGCACTGGTGAACTGCCAGAGACGCTTGGTGTCCGGGTCATCTGACAGCAACAGCCAGTTGTGCAAATGCCTTTTGCATGAGGGTAAGAGTCGGGCTGCCCCTTGGCTCCAGCAATGGCAATGTGATTGGAGAAAATCCTACCTTACATCAATAATGTGAGCAGCACCCTGCCTACACTGCCGATGTCGGGCAGGGTGTCGGCAGTCTGTCTACACTGCTGATACTGTTTAAGGGTAGGGTGTCGGGTGTAAGAAAACAGTTACTTATGTGAACGTCTTTAGGGGCTCCGCAGCAAAACATTGCACTAATGTTGTGTGGATTGTGCAATTACTGTCTGTTTTGAAAATTATTTAAGGTTCTTGCTCAACTGAGGCAAGATAATTTAAGGTTTTGAGACAGCTGAAGACTCCCACCTGCAGTAGCAACTGCAGAAGCAGCTAAAGTAGAGGCTTTTTGTATGTGAAATCCACTATTTTGAGCTCTTGTCCTTTTCTGATTGACTGTTTCAAACCTTTCTTCCTGCGTTCCTCATGGTCACTGTACCTCAGCTCCACTGACTCATTGACTCTTCTCTACAGTTTTCCCTTTTTCTCTCTATTTGACATAAACCTTCCCAGGAAAACCCAGCAAAGCAAACAATTGATCAAAAAATTTATCCAACTAACATGCTTGCAGTCATCACATTGTTTATTCTACATGTGTTATACATATCTCCCCAGAGCCTGATCTAGATTGTGCAGCTTCAGAGAACTGAGTGTCCAGGTGCTAGCCCATGGAGTTCACAATGTCACACAGTAAGGTCAGATGTGGTTGGTCCTTAGACCAATAAAATGAATATAAGTAATAGAGTGCATCTTCCAGAAAAGCATCTAGTTTCAATCTCAAGACTTCTAGGGAGAGAATGCTGTCATCTTGGTGATTTGTTTGAATGGTTGAAAGAGAAGAAAGAAGTCTCATTTCTGTTTTGAGTTCCTTTGTCTATTTTATAACATCCAGCTCCGATAAGATTTACATGGTCCTGTGCTATTCTAGGGAAATTCTGATCAACTGGCATCAAGTCAGGTTTCTTACTGCTATAACCTCCTACTCTGGAGTGGCTTTATTGCCTTTAAAAATCAGAACTGGAGGGAAAAATGCAGAGCTTACTAATTAAGCAGAGTGCAGTGATTTGCATATAATAAGGAGATGCATGTGGTTGGGAGTATATTTTATTTTCTTTGCTACCCAGCTGACTTTTGTTTCTTTCAGTGGTGCCATACTGGGTTGAGCTTTCCTTTGCTTACATTAACCTGCTGTTGAACAAATAACTGTGCCCTTCTTAAAGTGTGCCCATTCTCTAGATGACTGTGACTACTTTTCACTCCAAGTAAAAGAAGCATCCTAAAAAGTATTATAATAAGGAAAAAAGGGAAAAAAAGGCAATGGTATTGAGGGTTCAGTAATGAGGTCAAAGTATATAAGACAAATTTAGGCTCCTGCATTGGGTTTATAATTAGTTTGTTATACTTCTATATGAGGCAAATTGTTGTTATCCAACCATGAACTTTATATTTTAAGAGGGAGCAAGAGCTTCTCCAATTCTCCAGTAAAATTGGAATTGAGTCAAATTTTACATTATGATGGCGACTTAGGCCAAATGCATGTGTCTCCCTGCTTGGACAAAATTTGTTCTTCTGTACTGCATCTGAAGAGGGTGAGAGAGATTTTATGGCTGCTAATGTAGCCTGGATGGATAATTACCTCTTATACGTTCTCCAGAAAAATAATCAGTGGCCATAAGATCACTGTAAATGTCCTTTGAGACATTGAAATTCCCATAGCAGGTTATTTTTTTTTTCTCCTTTCTTTCTTACTGAGCCCAGCAAACATTTTTATGTTGATGAGTTTTGAAAATGATTAGGAAAGACTTTTCAGTCACTCTTACCCCTTTGTAAAGAGTCTCCTTGAAACAAAATGACGTTTCTGTTTTTCAGAGCCTTTTGAAGATTTTTCAGCATAATTCAGGCTGATAAGGATCTTTGCATCACCTGTTTGGCAAGAGGGCGAGTGTTTCTTTGTCCAACACTAAACTTCCTTCTCATTATCTCTGGTGAGGGCTGTTTTAATTGAAGTCATCCCTTCTGAAAGATATCTCCAACCCAGTTCGTTATTGATTTTGAAAAATCTAACCTGTTAAAATTTACTTGCCAATGAGTTAACCTTCTTACCTGAAGGTGAATTAAAATAGAGAATGACATTTCTAATTTCCTAAGTGATGTAGCCAAAGGAGCTGTGCTAAAGTGGTATAATGTTAGCTCAGTCTTTTAAAAGGATAAGATTTGTTATCTAGCTTGATGAGCCTTCTTGGGCTGTACAAGAATAGATCTTCACTCAGGTGCAGTTGCTTTCTGGAATGGCTTTTAATTGAATATTATTGTATCATAAAGAGACGCTCTCGGATTTGTCTCTCTTTCTTGAAGTTCTGTTGTAAAGGTACACCCAGGAATTTGGGTCTAATCAATCATTAGCAAAATTGACGAATGTGAAGTTAAGTAAGCTATTTAGCTACCTAGACATTTGATTGACCTGACATTACAGCATCATTTCAGCAGTTTTGATGAACTGGGCTCTGCAGACACTTTTTTCAAATACCTTTTTCCTAATTCCAGCTGCAGTGGCTTCTTAATAAGTACTCAGACAGTGTCCTAAAATTTCTACCGGTGTGACTGACTATAAATGATCATGCCCCTGTTCAGATATATAGATGTCTCCCAATACTTATTTTCTCCTTTAAATCAAACTTGCACATGGACTGTTCCTTCACCATGTAGAAAATGAGCTTCATGTTTATCTAATATTTTGAAGTTGTGGGAAGAAGAATTTTAAGAATGAATATATGTATATAAGTACACATTGTTCAATGAAGCTTAAACAAGGAGATTTAACGCTTGTGGTAATCCATAAAGAGTGCATTACAAAGTCTTCTCAATGTATAATTTTGAATCTTTTCTGCCATTTTGTATCTGTCACTTTTCTTTCTCTACTCAACTGGAGTTAATAATTGTAAAAATATTTAGGAATTGATTTCTAGTGTAGTTAATATTTAATAAAGGGTGAATATATGTTACACATTTTAAGTTTATGGGAATTATCTGTTAGTTAAATATTTAAATTCTGTAGATGGTTTTCATAATAAATTGTTCTTCCTGTTAGTTTTCTGATACAGAATCTCTGGTGTGGAATTAAATAGCTGTTTCTAGAAAGGTACAGACTTTATACTAAATTCTATAATTCATGAACCCAAAACCTTAACAAATAGCATTTTCTTACTGTCTACTTTCTGGATATATCTACTCATGAATACAAAATGTCTTTTAGTCTTTATATAGTGATTTAAACTTTGGCATAGTGAAGTTTGGGAAACTGAGATTCTGGAAAATACATAACCAAATACTTCCTTTGTGACTTTTGTGTTTGATATCGATATGTGTGTATTTCAGAGAATCACAGAATGGATGAGGTTGGAAGGGACCACTGGAGGTCACCTTGTCCAACCTTCCTGCTCAAGCAGGGCCACCTAGAGCCAGTTGCCCAGGACCATGTCCAGATGGCTTTTGAATATCTCCAAGGATGGAGACTCCATGTCATGTCTGGGCAACCTGTTCCAGTGCTCAGTCACTCTCACAGTAAAAAAGTGTTTCCTGATTGTCGTAGTTTAACCCCAGCCAGCAACTAAGCACCACACAGCCACTCACTTACTCCCCTCACAGTGGGATGGGGGAGAGAATCGGAAGAGTAAAAGTGAGAAAACTCATGGGTTGAGATAAAGACAGTTTAATAGGTAAAGCAAAAGCTGCGCACACAAGCAAAGCAAAACAAGGAATTCATTCACCACTTCCCATCGGCAGGCAGGTGTTCAGCCATCTCCAGGAAAGCAGGGCCCCATCATGCGTAACGGTTACTTGGGAAGACAAATGCCATCACTCTGAACAGCCCCCCCTTTCCTTCTTCTTCCCCCCAGCTTTATATGCTGAGCAGGATGTCATATGGTATGGAATATCCCTTTGGTCAGTTGGGGTTAGCTGTCCCAGCTGTGTCCCCTCCCAACTTCTTGTGCACCCCCAGCCTACTCGGTGGTGGGGTGGTGTGAGAAGCAGAAAAGGCCTTGACTCTGTGTAAGCACTGCTCAGCAACAACCAAAACATCCCTGTGTTATCAACCCTGTTTTCAGCACAAATCCAAAACATAGCCCCATACTAGCTACCGTGAAGAAAATTAACCTATCCCAGCCCAAACCAGCACACTGATGTCTAGAGGGAACTTCCTGTGTTTCAGTTTGTGCCCATTGCCTCTGGTCCTGGCACTGGGCACCACTGAAAAGAGGCTGGCTCTGTCCTCTTTGCACCCTCCCTTCAGGTATTTGTACACACGGATGAGATTCCCCCTGAGCCTTCTCTTATCTTCCTTTCTGAATTTAGATTAGATATGATATTCTGTCTGTACTTCTTTGTGTTCATATTTTGTGGAAAATAAATATTGCCAAGTTTTATCTCAGAGGTTGATAAAATGATCTCTAAGTTTCTGCTGACAATGAGAATTTGGCGACAGTCAAGACCAGATTTAAACCATTGTTTGTAAAGTATAATGGATGCCTTTAAATATCCTGTAGTAATATGCATTTTACTTTAGCATTTGCATGCCTTTCACAGAAGTATACTTGGTAGAGGAAGTACTATCTGGTTTATTATCTTTACTGGATGGGCTTTTAGAATTGTGGCTGGCTTTCTGAAAGAGCAGAAACCAAAGGTTTATTTCCTTCCTCCCTTTACTTATTTTAATAGCAGTTTGTCGTGATTTAACCCCAGTCAGCAACTAAGCACCACACAGCCGTTTCCCCCTCCCCCTCCCAGTGGGGTGAGGAGGAGGAAAGGAAAGAAAAAAAAGTAAAACTCGTGGGTTGAGATAAGAACAGTTTAATAACTAAAGTAAAATATAATACTAACAATAGTAATAATGAAATATGATAGTAATAGTAATGAGAAGGAATATAACAAAAAAGGGGGGGGGGGGGGGGGAACCCCAGTGAGGCACAATGCAATTGCTCACCACCTGCTGACCGATGCCCAGTTAGTTCCCGAGCCGTGATTGCGCCTCCCGGCCAACTCCCCCCTGTTTTATGTACTGGGCATGACATTCCATGGTATGGAATACCCCTTTGGCTAGTTCAGGTCAGCTGCCCCGGCTCTGCTCCCTCCCAGCTTCTTGTACACCTGCTTGCTGGCAGAGCATGGGAAACTGAAAAATCCTTAACTTAGGATAAGTGCTACTTAGCAACAACTAAAACATCGGAATGTTATCAACATCATTCTCACACTAAATCCAAAACACAGCACTGTACCAGCTACTAAGAAGAAAATTAACTCTATCCCAGCCGAAACCAGGACTGTCCCGATACCACATTTCTGCCTCAGTCTCGTAGCTTTGCATGTCTGAAGTCCTCTAATGCCTTCTCTATCTCTCACCTTCTCTTAACTGGGAGGTTTGCCAATGTAATAATCGAGTAAATCCTTCCAAATCTACAGAAGGTCTAAGGTGATACTAAAAAAAAAAAGATTTACCCACTGTTTAGGGATTCTTCTGTAAAGATAAAAGAGTAAAAGAGGTGTCATTTCCTAGTAATATGTACTAAAAGATTCTGCTGTTAGTTCTTATGGAATGACCTCTGTGAAGTAACTTTAGAAATCAAAGCTAGTACTAGCAATGGGAAGGTAAGCGGTTTTTGTGCTAGAGTGGAAGACTAAGGCAGAGGTCAGTCGCTGTGTTCCTGTCTCTGTTTCTTTGATGGGCGAGAGGAATTTTAAGAAATCTCCTGGAAATTTCTGACATGAGAGTATTCTTGTGATGCCCTCCTTACAATATTTGTGTACTTTTAATTTTTTGCAATAGTGATTCATTGCATTTTTAATAGGATATCTTGGGTTCTTGTAATAGATCAGTGTGATAATACCAGATCAAGTTCATGTATTTTTAAGCAGAAGTCCCTGCTGTGATTAATGGGGAGTTCTATTTAAAAGCCAAAGTTATGATATGGCCTGAGATACTGAAATGGCTGCCTACATTAATATTTCATAGAAGTTATTACTTATTTCTAAAACAAAAATTGAAAAAAACCTATTTACACGGAAGGGTTTGTTAGATATATTTCCAACATCACAAAAATAGACAAAACCACTTATTTTAATACAATTGTGCAACACATTTGCCAGATGGCAGTAAGTAATAGTCACTTTTTGGAATTAATTATTTATATTAGTTGTGTCTCGAATTAAAATGATTGATTATAGAGCGCTCAGATGAAGACATTAGTTATTTTGCATACATTGCAGTGACAGGTTTCATATGGTCCTGACAAGACTTTTTCAAAGCTAATATAGATCTATCCTTGTCTGATACACAGCAGCACCTGTATTTTGAGTACATCCACATGGCTTAGTTGGTTTTCCTTCCCATAGTACTATGTCTTTATAGTGAAAGCACTACAATTTTAGGGGAAAGTTGCCATTTAAAAATTGAAAATGGGTTTCACAGGAATTCGGCAAACTGTAGATGACAATGAATAATAAATGAACAGAGGATATGCTTGGGAGAATGTATCTCAGCAAGACATAAAGTCTTAGTGCACTTCAAAAGATTTATGACTGGATTGTTATTTCAGTCCAACAAATAAGCAATTTAAATAATGAAATATTTAAAGGTAAATAAAAATAAATATATAAAATTGACCCTTTATGTAATGTTCTCTACTTAGAAGATGCAATTTTATGAAACTTTCTTTGCTCCAATGAATTAGAAGGAAACCAAAAGGATGACAGGTCCAGAACATTATCTAAGTGATATTCATTAAGTTCAGGTCTCCTATTTTATTTTATTCCATTAGTGGCAAAGAAAACAACTATAAAGGATCCAGAGATATGAGAAACCTTCCTATTTGATCCTTGAATATCTCTGTTTGCTCTCTTGTGGCCAAGGAGGCAGAGGGAAGACACAGATGAGAAGTATGCATGCTGTGCTCTATGAATAAGATTTCTGTCAAGAGTAAGAAAAAGCAGCAGCTTATCATCTGGGCTTCTTGCCTTGTTATTAAAACACACCTTTCAACACAACTGGGATTTAGGGCAAAACTCAAGGGAAAGATATCGAGTAAACTGTGTGCTTCCAGAGAGAAAATGACAGAACATGTATTCCTACTGCTATTTACTTCTTGCACACCGTTTTTCATCAATATATCTAAATGGGCTTTAAAAATTCATATTGTTGTCCCTGCCTTACACAGAAGAAGCTGAAGTGCAAGGAGACAGAAATGGCGTACATAGAGCATCCTGCATGCCAGCAGTAGGGCTGAGAGTACAACCTAAATCTCTTTCTGACTTCATGGACTTCGTGCAACTAAATTGTAGTGTTTTCTTATAACCAACTTCCTGCTACCTTGTCTGACATTGGATCTTGCAGAAAGTCTGATCCTTTAAAAAAGTCAATGCACAAAGATACTACATTTAATTTCTGATGTCTGGTTCTAGTAGTCTAGTCAAAAAGCTGTAGCCAGTCTCCAAAAAGCTGTAGCAGTAAATTTCTTCGTATCTCAGTGAACGAGGTTTTTGACTTGTTTGCCCTTGGCTAATGTAAGCAGAGACTGGGATTACAAACCGCTGGGCTGGCACAAGCGTGATGGCCTGTGTTGATGGATGTACCCTGTGGTTGTGGCAGCCTCGCAACTAGCACTTCTGGCCATCAGCACCACAGCAGGAGGCTATGATGAACAACGGAAAGAAATAAAAGGGCAGAAAATGAGACAGAGGCAGAAAAATAAAAGCATTCACTTGGTCCTGATGCTAATTGAAACGGAAATATTTTGTCTTCTCTTTTTAATATATCAGCCTGCGTGTACTGAAGAAAATCACATTTAACAAACTGAATTGCAAAATTATTCATGATAGAAGTGAAAGTGATCTGATTTAAAGTCCCTGTAACCTGTTCAATATGGCTGATTACCAAGAGATTGCATGAGACTCTGCACAGAAATAAACTCTCCTCATAGTACCAAGAAATCGGTGCTGCAACACGTGCTGATGCCCAAGTGTCGTGACAAGGGCTAGTAGTGTTTTTTCAATTGATCTAATTGGGGTTCACTGATGAAAAGTGAAGGGCAAACCTCAGTTGGTTGAATGAGTGCAAAAATCTGCATTTCCATGTATAGTCACTAAGAATAGTGCTAACAATGAGATTTTCAGGTTAAGTGAGATGTTATCTTAGCAGTGTTTCAGTTAAAATTTGCTTTGAGATTTGTGAGTAAATTGAATGTAAAACGCCGATGGGGAGAAAACAGTGAATCTTGGTTCAAAACCAAGGGGAAAACCTCATCTTAATCTATACGAATCAAATCCTCCTCTTTAATAGGCAGTGGATCCTGAATTGGTTTTCTCAATAATCTATGCCTTAAAATCAGATTCTGACACAGAAAGAGCTGTAAAAATCTACAGGGACACAGATAAGAATAATTTGTGGTGATGTTATTGTTGTTCATATAATTATAGAGCTTTCATTGTAAAATGTTAATATTTACTCATGATTACAGTCTGTATAATAATTGGAAGTTACTATTGCTTTCACAGATTCACTCATAATTGGCTCTGCTGTTCATGGGAGTGGTTTTTGTTTTGTTTTTCTTTGCCCACTGCATAAGAAAAAATAGGTTCATGCCATATGTTTTCTATCATTACATTTCTGGTAGCCTTGCACAGGAAAAAAAGAACAGCAAATTTAGGAGTTGCTAATATGATTTCTAAAATTGATCTTCTTTAGAAGGCAGTTGAAGAACACATGGACTTTCTTTATCTGATGTCTATGTATAAGTATTAATTATATTAGAAGGGTTGTACTAACACGTCTACCGGGGTGTGTGAGCTGGAAACGGTGGGAAGCTGGGAGGGTACCAGGGAAGGCATCGTATATGCTCACCATATTTCTGTACCTTCTTCAAGCCTCTGTTCTTTGTTGCTGTAGGAGATGGGTACTGGGGTAGGTAGGTCTTTGGTCTGACTCAGTGCAGCTGTCTCACGCAGGAGGTGCAGAGCAGCTTTCAACTGTTAGTAGTCAGAAAAAACCAAAACAGACATGTGTGGGAGAGTTACAAGCAAAGGTTAATAAAACCTTTCATCCAACTTACAAAGCCTGCAAGAGTGTTTTCTATGGAAGGGAATCATCATTTTGTCAGAAGAGCATTATCTGGCTTTTCAGCCAGCAGTGTGACTAGAGAGAGAACATAAGGAGAGCAGTGTGAGGAATACGTTAGTATGGTTTAACGTCACCTCTAATGAAACTAAGAAATGTTTATGAACCAGCTTTATATGTAAACAGACTGTGGGCTAGAAGAAGCTGTGTTCAGTATCTTACAATATCAGAAGTATTTATTACAACATGACTAGAGGCTCAAAGCAGTGTAATTGCTTTGTAGAACATAGAAGCTCTATTTCTCTTTAAAGCATGCTGCTTCAATTAACTATTCCTTTCGTGTATTCATTCAGTATTCATTTTGGCTGCTACTGCTATACTATGTAAAGGAAAAACGAATAGTTAGAGGAACTCATGCTTAAAAAAAAAAAAGTTTGGGGGAAGAACTGTTTTGAAATCTGAATAATGTTTTGAGAATTAGCTTAAGTTTATAATAAGCCTAAAGGAAAGGATTTCATTACAGGTTTTGACAACAACACAGAGCCAGATAGTTCTGCACTGTGAGCTGTCAGCGTTTCATGTTTGTGTATGTGCTAGCATATACTTCAGATTATCATGTTGCACCACTACTGTGAGCTGGAGGCTCTTGGTAGCTTTGGTGTAGATAGCGATTTTCAGGGTGTTACGCTACTGTACATTCAAATTACTTTGGGAAGAAATATGGTATGAAAAGTGTGAGCCCTGATGCAGTTTACTTAAAAATTTGAATCCACACAGCCAGAGCAACAAAATAAATATTAAACAGTGACAAACATAAGGAGGTGGTTGGGTTTTCTTCCCTTTTTTTTTCTTTTTTTTTTTTTTTTTTTTTTAAGTGTTGAATTAGGTTTTCGACCTGACTGTCTGGGGGATGAAGAACTAGCATTATATTAAATAAAGGAGAAAATTTTTGAGATGATTTTGTTTGTTTATGTATTTTTTTTTTGGTACTACAGAAGTAGATACTTTTTGCCCTTTCCATGTTTATAGTAGATGAAAAAAAAATTCAGTATCTATTGTCACAATGTTAAGGCAGAAAAAGCACAAAGCAGACAAAAACCCCCTCTACCATGTGAAACGTGGTGTTAAAGCTACCATGAATTACGGCACAGGAGGCCACTGCATCTACACTGGGAAAGCATGTTAAATTCAAAATTTTTTATTATGGAGCACACAACCTTGTTTTAGACACACCAGTTTTCTAATGTACAAAAGGAGTACTTGCTGGAGTAAAATAAGTAAAATTTGGTTCTAGTAATTTGTGAGGTTCTAGTATGAAAATGCTCAGTTAGGGAAACACTGAGTAAGTGTTATGCTTTTTGTAATGTTGATGTCAGAATTTAAGCTGGTATGGTTACTCTTAGGTTTATTTCATGTGTGTTACGTTCATGATTTTAAGAGAAATTTGAAAACAAATGGATAATGTTAATTACCATGCCATTAACAGTATCAGGAACATGTGTGAATGTATTTTCCTAATGGATATTAATAGGGGAAAAAATAAAAGGGCCCACACTTACAAAGTGCCTTAATAATTATATGCACAGCTAGAAAGATATCTAAGTGGCTGATTTTTATATACTTTCAAGTTTGCCTTTATCTTTATCCCATTGTTTGAAAGTGTGCCCTGGAAAGTTGGGGAAACAATGTGAAATTTGTAGATTAGATTAATCTACATCATTGGTTTTTAATGTTAATTTTTATATTTCCTTGTTAATTTGAGAAATGTGAACAACTTGTTCTTCAGATTCTGAAATTGTTTGAACTACAGTGTGGCTTACACTATCCCTTATACTATCAGGAAATAAAAAATTTGACCTAGGAGTCAAATCATTTGTAGGCATATTTGATTTTCCATTATATTCCTCTGAATCACAGGTGTTATGTTTTATTATGTTGAGAATCCTTTCCTTTTTTATCTCTCTTCGACATCCTGAATCCATTTTCTTTGGTGCAGACACTGCCTTGCATGTTCTTTTCAACCTCTGAAAGAAGAGCCGAGAAAGACAAAAGCATTAAATAGAAATGACAGTCAAGGTGATCCATAGCACTCCTGGAGGGGAGAGTTTGCTGGCAAACAGAGCAGGCAGCAAGTCATACAGCACCCAGGGAGTCCTGCCACGGGTGGGAAAGATGCAAAAATAAAGGTTTTGTCTATTAAAGATCTTCTACTGTCTTGGCACTCCCAATAGTATAAATTACAGAATCTGTCTCTCCAAATGTGGCCAGCTTGTCGTGTTGGCAGCATCTCAGATTCTATATTAAAAAAAAAAAAAGCTATCAATAATTTATCTAGAATTACGGCATTTTGCTGTATTACTTCTTCCCAGTGTGATAGGCAACGTGTCTGTATCAGTGAGAGTCAGTTTCCTGTTTAGACTTCCGCAATTAGCTACTGCCCGTGATAAAAACACTCCGTTGTGGCAGCAGTTGTTCCTCCTTTGCCACCATAATCGTGTAAAGCAAATATAGATAATATAGGTATATTGTACCAAGTTACAGACATGCTTATTGTATTTTGATTTAGGCAAGCAGATCTGGAAGTGATTTTGGCGGCAGCTCTGAGGCTGTTATATTCTCAGTGGCCTGCTGTTCATCCTGCTCCTTGACCGGCTCTGCTATCAGGAGCTGCAGTTTGTATTCACTGTCATCGCCTGAGCCCTTCAAAGACTTCTTGATCTGTGTCTTTTTGACCTCTCTCCAGATTTACTGCTTAGGCTTGAACTGTATCTTGTAATACTGGTGTCCTTTTGACTCTCAGCCCTGTGTCACCCAGTTAACCTTCATGGCCCTCATCACAACCTTCTCATAATACAAAGAAATTTGAGGTCTCCAATATTGGGTAAGGTTAGCTTGTTTCTGAACTTAGGAAAAGTAGATTTCTGCTAAACAGTCTCTCAATAGTCTCTTTAAATACCATCCTCTCAAAATACTGAAAACTAAGCTGCTCATTGTCTTGTGCAGTCCAAGTCTCTCTCTGGCATTAAACTGTTAATGCTACTTACAGGCACCAAACCAGTAACACAAAATGGGTCAAAACCAGTTCTCACTGACAGTACAGCAAAATTCAGATGAAATCAGTGGTGCAGCCCTCATTTGTTAAAATTGGGAGTAATGTCTTGCTCGATGTTTTAAGACATGTTTTGAGTTTTATCTTTGGGGATAGTTGGGGGCTTCTTTTGTCTGTTTTTTTGTATTTGTACGTGGAAAAAAGCTGAAGGGATTTTCACATAGCCTTATTTGGCCTGGATCAAAGTTCAAAATAAGTTTTTTCTTCTTCAAATAGTGATAATTTTAATACCTGAAACAATATTAATATATAAGTTATTAAATACTACAATTTCTTACTTTGTTCTCAGTCAGCTGCAAAGCTATCAGTGCTTTAGTGGGAGTTTTGTCTTGGTTTTTTGGCTCCATTGTGATCATTCCCTGAAATTTCAGAATAAACCTGCAGTAATGGTTAATTCACTTACTTTCCTGCTGCCTAACAAAAAAAAAAAAGTTAATCCTCCACAAGCTTAGAGGGAATCTTAATATTGTATTTTACAGTAATCTCTTTAGAAGACAAAGAATTACAAATGACATTTTAAACTCACTAAGACTTCAGTGACAACTCCCAACAACAAAAAAGAAGCAAGCTTCCTATTTATTTCTGTAACTGCCATTTGTAATACACTGATTAAACAAAGAGCAGATAAACGATGGTATTTTCATGAGACAAGTACAGCTCACTACAGGTAAAGTATGACTTGTTCATCTAAATACGTTTAAAACAAAATCCTGAGAAAAACTACTTTGCATTCACAGCAGCAGCTTTTTTTCCCCAGTGCGAAATGGTTTGAGCGCACATACATCCCGTTGCCCAGGCGTAACTGGATCAGTGCACAGCAGGGAGAGCAGAGTGTCTGCACGAAGACTGCTTCAGTGGGAAAGAGAGGACCTAAAGAATATTCATAAAGAGCAAATTAAAACATCATAGGAGGCCTTGATTAGGCTTGACAGCTTTCCTAAAGACTTTCTGTTGTTACTAGTGCTTAACAGCTGAGGATTTGTGAAAGAGCAGCCACCCCCACCTCTTGCAGCCTTTAAGTGATGGTGGTGGATGAGACTCTTTACATTGTGTTCTGCTCATCTCTTTCATTGCTGAGTTGCATATCTATGCTACACTAGTTTCTGCAAGATTAATGTTATCCCAAAATCTCACATTTACAAATGTTGTGGTAAATGTACTGCCCATAATAATGATATAATATAAAAAGCGTGTTGCAGGTGATCTGTACGTGGTTTTCTCATACTTCTGAGAATCATTCAAGGCCTCTGCCTTCACTGTTTTTTCATCATGTATCTTCAGTAATGTCTTGACCAGCAGGCAAAGAAATATCATAAGCATGTGCTCGGTGCTTTCTTTTCAATCTGTAACAATGAGAAAAAAAATTGACAGTGGATTAGGACTACTTTGGGATGCATTTCTTGTTATTTGGACAAAGTCATAAAGCCCCTTTACTCAGTTCAGAGACATTTCTTTTCCTACTTTTCTGTGATTATCTTCAAATGAGAACCATGTCTGACCTTGATGCTTGCAATGTGTTTGGGGCCACTTAAGTTAGAAGTGAATTATTGTAGGCTCTTTTTATAATTGGTAGAGAGAGCTGGGTACCTGTAAAGGGAATTACAGAGGAGCTTCTCTCTCTCTTTTTGTGACGTCTATATAAAGAATGTATGGCAACAACGTCCCTCAGCAAGTACTTGAGGTTAACAACAGTGACTTGTGATCGTACGAGAAAACATGGATAACTTCACTGAAGATTTCAAAGCAGTGTGCAACTGAAAACTGACAGAAATGTTGGTTAATGTAGATGCCAGAAATTGTTTTCAAAAGAAAAAAAAAGGTATTTCTCAGAATAATTTTGGTCAAAGCAAGTTTCTGTTCATATTGCTAGAAATACATCAATTTTTTTTATTTTTTAAAAGCTAAAGAAAGTAACAAAAAGGCAATTCCTCTTCTTCGCCCAGAATAAGACAACTAGGTTAAAGTAAGCTGTTGAGATTGCTGAGATATTCATAGGTATTTTGAGATTAATTCATTGGAAGTTAGCTTGAAACTCTTATTCTAAAGGAGCACTGAGTATTGAAGTGTTAGTTGGTTTTTTTTCCTTCCTTCCCCCCCCATCTTCCATAATCCCAAAGAGAAATGTGGCTAGTTGTGAAGAATGGTACTGGTTACACTTTTTTTTCCTGATTGGCATTACCTTTGTTGAAGAAGTAGTTGGTGGAGCCATCTACAAAGATGGGGGAGACAGCATAGAAAAGAGAGAAAGTTTGAGATAGTGGGGGGTATGGAAGGGAGTAGGTGGCCAGACTACAGGGGGAGAGAGGTTTCTAGGGGCCAGAGAGCACAGGACAGAGTTTGCTGCCACTCAGAAAGTCACTGTACGGGAGGGAAGCACAGAGTCACCATGGAGGCTCAGAGGGCAGGGGAAGAATTGTGTATAACTCATTTATTTTTTTGTTTCTTGTTTTTGCTTTCAGCTTTCTTTAACACCTCCTCCCTCCACAAGTTTTAAGTTTCTGCGCAAATGAAATTTGGTTTGGTCAAGTGTGGAAGCCCTTTAGTCTTTTGAGGGAGCTCACTAAGGAGAAAGCCTAAACAGATCCCTGCCCCAAAGCTGTGGCTCACTTTATGGCCCTGTCATAGTCATATAAAGAAGCGTGCAGCAGAGTGAAAATGTAAGCTTTTGGTGTACTTGTAGCCTTGTACTCTAAATGGATTATTTTGTATTTAACTTAAAAATCAACTTAATGTAGATAAGGGGGAGGGTCAGATACATCACTAATAGCTCTGTGTCAACAACTACATGAACCTAGAGGTGCTGAGTAGTAGTTTGCTCAAAGGTTCATATAAATGTGGTTTGTTGGTACTCACTGGTAATGCTTTTGTAAAATTGCATACTACTTCACAGCAAAAGCAAAATAATGCAGTTTAATACACGAGCCTGTGTGTGCACCTCATTGTTACTTTGGATCCAGTTCTAAAAACAACATTCTTGTAATCTAATGAAAGAGCTTATTTTGGCCAATTATCACACTCATGTACAGATTTTTTTTCATATTTACATTGCCAAAGGCAGTAGTTAGTGCATTGAGGCTGAGATTTTTATCATTTGCATTAGTATAAACATGTCAATGAATTGGATTGAAGATACTTAAACGTCAAGCACAATTTTTAGGTACAATGTGATTTCTTGGATAATTGACGATTGGGAATTTGGTAAAATCCCAAATGGGCAAACTCTTCATCTACGGTACAGTAAAGACCTGATCTTTAAAAAGAGGGATGTCTTCATTGAACGCACATAGTATACACAAAGTGCAGTGAGCTGATAAGACAGAAATTTGTAGTTTGCAAGATGAATGATTTAGCTTTATTTCAATCACGATTATTTTAGTATATCTGCTTTAGTTGGAGATTTTCTGCAGTCTTTATTCTTTTAAAGTTGTCAAGTGTTCCAAGTGGTGTTCTGGGGAAATGATATCTCTTAACTCAGTGTAAATACACCTAAATGAAATAAAACTATGATTACATAATTTGTGGAAGGCTGGTTAAAGATGAAGTAGGGTAATCTTGCTGAAATGGAAACTGAAATGTATTTGTATTTAATATACATTTATTTTTCTGGATAGCTAGCTAAACCTTGGAAACCCTAATTCAAACTTAATCTGCAAAAAATACGGAGTTTCCATGGGCTGAATCGGTCTCTGCCAGCTGGCATTGCTATAGAGTATTAATGCTTAGGATTTTATAACTACAAACAAACTGTTCAGGCACAGTGTCCGCTTAAAAAAGAAGCAATGAGGAGCAAAGGCTAAATGTATAGCCTTTCATCAGCCCATTCCCAAACTGCTACTAAAGATGATGTTGGATGAACAGCTGAAAATTGTGTTAAAGTCAATGACAGTTTTAAAGCTTATGGGAATCAGGAATAAGATGTGGCTTCATATATTTTCCAGTCATTCAATAAGAAAGTGTTGTGAATAATTTGTGCCTGCCATAGTTTGTTTGACTTACTCTTGTGCAGTACCAGAATTATTCTGTTAATTTGCTTTGGAAATAACAAAGGCTCAGTCTAGCATCTCCTACAACTTTACTCACACAAATAGTCTTGTTACTGGAGTCATTCAGATGAATGAGGATTGCGTGGCCTGGCCCCAATTTCTTCATGGAACATGAGCATGCCACAGTCAGAGAAATTGTCTTCTGTGTGACCAACTGTCTGCAAATAGACATCTTTTCTTTGGGAAATGGTTGCAGGTTTTTTTCTGAACTCCTTGTTCTTTTCCTCTTTCATAGTAAGTCAATGCATGGTGTGTATGAGGGGAAGTCTTAAAAAACCTGAAAAACACAGGGGTTTTACCCTCTGATTTGTGGATTTTGTGAGTTGAACCAGGTGAATATTACAATTTTTAATAATGGAAAAAGCAACCATATCAGCTTTCAAGGATATAGGTTTTTATTGGTTTTGTTGACACTAATTATAACACCATGTCGAGTATTTACCATAGACCTTAGAGATTTAAAAAAAGCCGTAACTTCTGATCTTTGGAGAGTTACCAGCTGGTATGTCTCTGTCTTCAAGAACTTATTCCGTATAATCATTTCACAGATTGTGTGGAACAAACACTCCATAACTGGCTTTTAATTTTTATTTTAGTTATAATAAAGGAAAGAATAGATGTGGCCTACCTGAAATCACCTCTATTTTTCAAAATGTAATATGTTGTTGTTCTCATAATTTAACACAATATGGAAGGAAGAGAAGGCAGTATTAATTGGCATCAGTATAAAGAGCAGTGCAGTAGAAACGCGAAGCAAAAACCAGAACAGTCCAGGAAAGGGTATTCATGCAGGTGAGAGAGAAGATTAGATTCATGCCTTGGAGGGGAGGACTTTGGCTCCTATCTTGCTAGTCAAAACTACGTGATGACTTTGCGATTGCTCAGTTCTTAGTTCTCTAATGTGATTAATTCCTGAGTATGTTCTTGAAATTAAATATTCAATTTGTCTAGGACAAAAAGTGAAATGTATCTGTAATCATAAAAATAGGAGATGAAGAATAATCCTATACAAGTTTTGTGTTTTCCAAGTTCAAGTTTCTCCAAGAATGAAATTCTTCGAGATGTAGGAAGTACAATACTGGTTCTGTGAGCTTGGTTTTGCACCATGGCAGAAAAACAATTAAGTGTGCAATGTTAGCATCTTCTCTTGTTTTCCAGGTCCGTGGGGGAGATGCATGGGAGATGAATGCGGTCCAGGTGGCATCCAGACGCGAGCGGTGTGGTGCGCCCACGTGGAGGGCTGGACCACGCTGCCCACGAACTGCAAGCAGCCGGAGCGGCCGGACAACCAGCAGAGCTGTTTTCGGGTCTGCGACTGGCACAAGGAGCTGTACGACTGGCAGATCGGCAGCTGGAACCAGTGCCGGCCCGTCCTCTCCCGCAGCCACGAGAAGCCCCTGGAGTGCCTCAGAGGGGAGGAAGGGATCCAGACAAGGGACATCACCTGTATCCAGAAGTCCAACGGGGTGCCGGCTGAGGATGTCATCTGCGAGTACTTTGAGCCAAAGCCCCGGCAGGAGCAGGCGTGCCTCATCCCGTGCCGGCAGGACTGTATCGTGGCTGAATTCGCCCCCTGGTCGGAGTGCTCCAAGACCTGCGGCAACGGGCTTCAGCATCGAACTCGGTATGTTGTGGCTCCACCGCAGTTCGGTGGGTCTGCTTGTCCTAACCTCACCGAGTTTCAGATCTGTCAGTCTAGCCCATGTGCTGCTGAAGAAAGCCTGTATAGCCTAAACGTGGGACCCTGGAGCGCATGCTCAGTGCCTCATTCAAGACAAATAAGGCAAGCGAGGAAACGAGGGAAGAACAAAGACAAGGAAAAGGACAGAGAAAAGGCAGTTCGGGATCCCGAGGCTCATGAGTTAATTAAGAAGAAGAGGAATCGAAACAGACAGAATAGACAGGAGAACAAATATTGGGACATACAAATTGGGTACCAAACGAGGCAGGTCACGTGTACTCACAGAAATGGGAAAACCGCTGCTCTGAGGTAATCACTATTTATTAATTTGCTTTTCTCTGTTTAAAGTAAAGCATGCATAAGTGCACGCTGGTATTATTTTACACAAGCCTGAATCTCAGTATGGGACACATGCTATTTCCAATATGAACATCCCTCATCAAGTTGAAGATGTTTCTATGACACGAAACATGCAAACTGTGCTGGTGATTGTACTAAGCTTCACATAAATGTGCACTGTTAAACTATGCTAACTTCCTAGCCTCTGTCTAAATAGATTTCCGCCAAAAGCTTGAAGATATTTGTCATATGTCTGCTCTGTTTCTGTGGGTTCAGGCAGGTTTTTGCTCTCTAATAAGTCATGCATGTTTGGAAGAGGTGATATTACTGCTTTTAAGGCTCTGGGCACAAAGACTAACAGGAAACTGGGCTGGGTCAGACTCACAGTAAAAGTAGAAAACGGAGAGAAAGGTGCTGCATCAGAAGGCAGTATCTATTCTTTCCAGTACCTTTTGTTTTGAAATAGAAGAGCATGAAATATTGTTTGTCCTTCTTGATTCCTGCAGCAAAATTCCTGAAAGGGAGACTGAGAAACCTCTTCGTTTCTTCCATGTACTTCCTCTTTGGCTTTCTCATCTGCACCTTTTTGCTCTCTGTCTGTTTTTTTCTGATATTTTTATTTATTTATTTATTATTTTACTTTTCAAGAGTTTTGGCAGTCACAGATGTTTTGATAACTCTTTCCATAGGCTTCTGGGTACTTTTCTGCAGCTGTATTATCTTCCACTTTTTTGTTTTACCTGACGTTCTCTTGCTAGCTCATGTTTTTTCCTTCCTATCCCTCAGAATGTTTTTGTCCAACTCAAAAATCTTCTTTCAGTCTAGTCTACCTTTTTCTGTCTTTGAAGTGATTCTTTGTATTTTCTTCCCTCTAGTTCAATGCATGATTAGTCAATTTTACTTCAACTGTGAAATGACTAATATCTTGCTGAATGAGGCTGACGCCCATTGCTGCTAGCTTAGTGTTTATGAACTTTTTTCAGAGTATTTTACTTTGGATTTTTTGTTCTGCCAGTTAAACATTCTATCACAGAACTTGTAATCGCTTCAACCTTTCCTGTCAGAAACCATATATTATAGTTTTTCAAGTGTAGTAAACATTTTTCGAGTGTATTTCCTTTCAAGAGAGGATCCAGCAGTAAAACAGGAAAATGGTGAGGAGTCCCCTGGCCTCTTCCTTTCAGGGAAGAACAGAAAGATTTGGTTTGTTTAGTTGGAAGGAGGGACATACGAGTGAAGATGTGAAGTGTCTATGGGTATGTAAAAACCCGTCACAAGAATGGAACAAGTTATTCTCTATATATTATGGATGTATAGGAAAAGCAATAATGGGCTAATCACAGCAGTGGTGAATGAGGTTAGACTTCCCAATACTGGGAATAGTGAAGCTCTGGAAAAGATTGCCTGGGGAATGTGTGGCACCTCCATCTTCAAAGGTTTATAAGAATAGGCTAGAAATGAATATGTCGATAATGACTCACCTTGAGTAACTCTTGGTTAGGGAAGAGGGGCTGACTGCATAGTTTTTTGCAGTCTATTCTAGCTCTGGTTTTCTACAGTTCTTTCAGATTTTGACCCACACTTGGATGAATGTCTGCACAAGGAATCTCAAAATCAGCTTGCTCAGGCAGTCCCAGGTGTTGGCTGCAGCACTGGCTCAGTGCTGGTACAGGAAGAGATTGCCTTTACCCCTTCCTTTTCCAGCCTCACATCATGCAGCCCACACTGTGCCTAGCCAAGGAACATCGTTATCCTTTAAGTACAGGGAGTAATTTATTAAACATCAGTTGCTAGCAGATAGCAGCCAACTGCTCTGTTTGAAAGTCCCCAAGTTTTTGTAAGGTTAAACAAATAATTCAGAACTACCATATTTAAAAAAAAAAAAAAAAAAAAGTGGAGGGGGGGAAACATTCATGTGCTGAGGCTCTGATAAATGGTAAAAGAAAGTAAAAGTATAATTGAAAGTCAATGGCATACTTTACTCATCATCTTTACACTCACTCTTGAATTCACTCAGATCAGTAATGCTGTCTTAATTTCAGATACCTCAGCATATTATACCATATATGCACATTTCAGGCTGTAGCAGGGAAATGGATGAAACCCTCTTGCCTGAGGCAGTGAAACAATAGATAATACAACGTAGGAGCAATTCTTCACAGGGGAGAAAATGATACAAATGATGCAGTGGACATTTTGATGTCTAATGGATATAATTTTATGTTGTAAATGCACAAAGGATTTCTAACAGTCTTCCCATCAGGTTTACCATAGAATCTTTTTTTCCAGTTGCATAATAAAAACAAGAAAATTTGGTTAAATGACTCGTGAGAAATTCCAGCACTGATACCTTAGCTTTTAGAGACCTATCTATGTATGTCACCTATATATCCATTTGTTTCATTTACACTGCACTCTTCACTAAGTGGTCAAATGCTTTATTCTATGATTGGCATTCCAGAATCTCAAGCAATAGAATTATTTTTCTGCCCAGATTGTCAATGCAGCCAGCTCAAATGATTTTATAATCTCCATCACATAGTAACTGTGTTACTAAATAATATAGACAAGTAAGGTGACTGGAAAACCTGCCGTGCTCATGTGAAATGCTCTTCAGCTTGAATAGTCCATTTTCAGGGAGTTTTGACTTTAGCAATCAGAAACAATCAGCCCCCTGGCAGCATGACTGAAAGAAGAAGAAAAACCCTCAGGCGAGTAATATTTTTTGCAGAGGTAGCAAAATTGGTATAGTGTAAAAAGGGTTTCAAAAAACAAGTTTCAGAAGGGTGCTCCAGAGAAAATGGTTCTGTAACGCTGTCAGCAAAACTTCAAAAAGGCAAATTCTCTCGACACATCAGCACATCAGGCATGGTAAAGAGAAGTGAAACAAGAAAATCAAAGTGTAATTTATACACTTTATTGCCAAGTGAACAATACATAGTCTCCCGTGAAGGATGAAATATTGGATTTCGTATTGCTCATTCTGCAATAATGTATGTGTTACATGGCCTATATTTGCTTTATGTTTCCCTTAGTCTGAAATTTTGGTGCACTGAAAATATTTTGATGCACTGAAAATAGAAATGTTGGAGAAGAAAGAATTCAAAAATTAAAGGTAACTTATAAAATGACTGCTCTGGATAGCTAACAAAACCTGGACAGCATTGCTGTTAGTGTAGAGGACAATACTGATCCTCTGAAATGTTTCCTCTTTTTTTTTTTTTTTTGGTGAAAGTGGAGTTTGCCAGAGGTCCTACAGGGAGCCATTAGGCAACACACTGGCAATGTAGAGAAACATAAAACATATGTAAAAGTTCATCTTGAGTTACAAATCTGTTTGCGCTATTACAAGTTGTGATGATTGTGCCTCATGTTAAGCCTATCATTTTCTATTGTAATATATACTCTGGTTTTGCTTTCTTCTACTGTGCCAAATTGTTACCATTGGGTCTCAAACATTTCCTCACAATTGTCTTCCTGAGCAGACTTTTGGGGGAAAGTTTAGCAAAAATGTTTTGGCTGTTTTTGTACAAGTCTAAGAAAAAATATTTTGTTTTAGCAGTGTTTAATTCATACAACCGTTTTACTGAGATGCTTTGTTGAGAACCCGCTGGATTGGGGAAAGAATTTGGTATTTGGAAGGACTGGAGCAGGTTATGAGCACCGACATTTATAACTGTAAGAACATGGAACAGAACTAGAATATCTTCTTGGCTTGTATGTTTCTGCACTTCAGCAAAGATTTTGAAATTCACTGACAAAGCGCATCAAGTTCCCCTGTAGCAATTGGTCCACAAGTGTGGGGACAGCCTGCAACTGCTAAGAATCACTTAGCTCAAATGGCTGCAAAGGGGGCTGTAGTTAAAGCAGTTCTGCAAGGATATAACTGCCTATTTAAAAAAAAAAAACAAACCAAAACAAAACACCAGGAATTTCTGCACTATTTCCTTTCTCTTTCTCCATCATTTGGATATGGCTTGTTTATCTTGCTTAAGCTGAGACCAAAACACCCCTGTCTGAATGGGGGGAGAAATGGAGGAGACCAAGTAGGAAACCGTCCCCAGCAGCTCTTTGGCTGCAGTCTCCAGAACTGGTTAATGTTCCCCTGGCCGCACGTCTGTGGCAGAGACCTCTTTGTGAAGCTGAACATTATTGATGACTTGAAGTGAGAATACAAGAAACAACAGTAATATTTTAGATATATTCAGGGCTTTTATTTCTTTGTTGGGAAATAACCTTATGCAATAACAGCAGTAGAACATAATGGTGGGAAAGAAAAGCATCCAAAATTTAAGAAATGCTGACCAGTTCCTGAGCAGATTGATTTAGCCCCTTTATGCATTTGATTGTATGATCACATTTCACTTGTTTCACCTTTGTCCTTCTCAGAAAGTAATTATTTGTTATTTCTTTTCATCCTCCTCACTGATTTTGTGCATTCATGCAATATCTAGCAAACTATATCTACACCTTGTAATAAATCAAACTCTCTTGGAAGTTTCCGTAATGGTCTCATTTCAGCGCTTTACTAACTTTCAAGTTTGGGAGAGTTTGAGCTTTTATTTATTCCAATGTTATAGTTGAGACATGAGAGATGACATTAGGGCCAAAATTATTGAATTGTCTTGCTAATTTTGGGCATCCAGTTTGAGGGTATATAATGCCTGATTTTTCAGCTTACTTCACATAGACGTGTATCTGCTTAAAGCACAGCCACTATATTCACTACTAGCCACAAGTCTTAAGCTGGATACCCAGGGACTGAGGAATTAGAGAATGGCCAACTGAGTATTTAGGCTGCCGAGCAAGTGATACTCAGGATGTATTGGCAGAAAAAGAGAGAGAATCTGCTACTCTAGGATGGCATTTTAACTTTGTCTTTCCAGGTCCTGAAACCTCCTAATCCAAGTGCTCACCTTCCAAATCACACAACAAATGCCTCCATCCACTTTATGGACTCTCACTCTTCTTTTAAGTTATAGACTGTGTGAAGGAGGAAGATAAAAAAAATATAGCATATGCCTGTTGCTTTCTTTATGCCATTGATTTGGAGAAGCAAACAAGTCACGTTGAGGTATATGCTGTCAGACAGCAAACAGAAAAGAGATTCAGACAGTTTTGGGACCCTGTAATATATTCCTTGCTGAGAAAAAGTCTTAAAAGATGCTCTGTACTTTGAGCTGCTCCGTGAGGCAACAGGCAGAAAGTGTATGTGATGTGTATGAAGGTGGCAGTGGCTAGGGTGGAGTAGCTTCAAGGAGACAGGCTGTGGGAAGGAGAGGGACTACCTATGCAGAGAGGACAGGTTGTAGAGATGAAGGAGCATAAGCAACCTTTAGCTTGTTCATTGAGGACCAGATGGAAGCGTGCATGTCTACAGGTGTTTTTTATGTTACTGGAAAGGCGACTCTGCAGCTGTTTTTGTAGAGGAAGCCTCCAAGCTAACCACACTGTAAGGGTTCAGGAGCTGTAAGTGGTTTAGTAACAGAACATCTTTAGTAACGGAACACCTGTAAATATCACATATTTGGATAATGAGCTATATACAGTCATCTTGATAAATTAACTTGGAATCACTTAGAGCACATGCTGTTAACAAATGCAGAACAGGGAAGAAGAAAGTAATCTTGGAAGAAAAACCTCCTGATAACTAAAAACTGCAGGTAATTGTCAGATGCATTGGGATAATAAAAATGTAAAATATTATTAGGGAAACAGGATGCAAACATATTGCTTTCCTACCATTTTCCACTGTGCTTTTAGAATTTCCATGAATTTGAAAGTCAGAAGCATCCTGTAGATTTTTAATATGATTTTGGTGGAGACAATAGTTTCTGTGGATATGCATAATATTATTCACTGGGTGTTCCTTTCTATTGTAAGTACCTGCTCCATCATCTTACTGAGGCTGCTGTTTTGACAGTGGCTTGTCAGTATTGCTATGCATTTGACATACCATGCCAAAATCTAGGTTTAAGATGGAAACGTACACACTGTGCTGAATAATTGAAACAGCAGCAACGAACCATTTCTTTCTCCACACCATATTTTAACTCTTTTCATATAGTGAACAGTTGTTCTGTCATTTAGATGTATGACATTCATATATTTCTGTGCAAAGCATCAAGATTGGATGTCTTTCTAGAATATATTTTTTATTCAGATACATGTAATTGGTCTTCCTTAGCAAAATATAATAGCTTGTAATGTAATGAGGGTTGAACTACATGTTCTGATAATCTTTTGTGGCCATAAATCCTATGAATGAACGAATGAATTCTATGAATGAATGCTATATTGACTTTCTAGCCTTAGTTTAGTGAGAGATTAAGATGCACAGTGGTAAATGGAATTAGGCAGCGAGATTTTTAACAAAGATTCTCCTACACTGTACTTTTATGCATCTTTTCTGCCTCGTTGTCCAAGAATTTTTATGTTAATTGACTTCAATATGCCTAAATAAATATGAATCAAGCAATATCTTTCTAAATTTTGGACATCTTTATATTGGTATCATACCATAGTCTGTAAATAGTCCCATAAGGAACAAACTAGAATGTATTACTTGTTTCAAGTTATTTTGTTTTTTCTATTATGTGACTGCTAAGCGTAGTCTGGGACATAGAGTATGCCCCTGTTTTCTCGATGAGCTTTATAAAGTTATGGTACAGCATGTGAGCTGAGCATCCTCCTGGGAGATACTGTCCCCCAAGGAGTGGGGGACTGCACAGGATGGGAAGTCACAGAGTTCTGCTTCACTTGCAGATCCCCAGAATGTCAGAGTTGGGTACTTCAGTGCCTAACTTTCAGTGGTCCCACTGAAAATAAAATGTCCAGCCTACCTCCTAATATTGACCACTTTTTTCCAAATGTTGGAGACTGAAATGAAACCAGTGATATTGTCAAAGCTAAGCATCAATGCAGGGAACAAATGTAAAATAATACCTGAAACACAACTAATATTAGTAATATAGTTTTCAGTAATATATTTTTTTTGTATTTTAACTTCAATATTGTGTATTTTTATTCACGAAGTTTGGCATTGTGTTCATTTTTCCTTTGCCAATATCTCCATGAATCTAACTGTTAGTTAGGGTCAAAGTAAATGCTGATTAACGCTATGTAACAAAAATTCCCACTGACAAAGGGAAATCCCCCCCCCAAAGTTTTAATAAGTCATCTAGGTAGACTATTGCCAAATAACCTGCTCTACCAATTTTCAAGTTATCTATAGCACGGGATGTGCATACATGTCACTGTATCATTGGACTGTGAAAGATAGTACCTCTCCCTAAACAATTCTGCTTTCTTGTCTCCTCAGACACTCATGGTATCTGCAAGAGCCCCACAGCAGCTGTTGTTGTCACTTGTTTGAGTGTAGTAGAACTTCTTGTTGCTTTGCCTGTATTAGCCGATATATTGTTCCTTGGCACGCTAGTTGCAATCTCTGTTTTCTCCCGTTATGTAGAAAGCCTGAGTGGTTTTGTTTTTTTCAGAACTGTTTTGGCTGTGCATCTTTGTTGGCAGAATTAATTAAAGTTGTGAAAGGATCATGGGAAAGTAGACTTGTGAAAAGCACTTAGGTGGACAGTACTTGAATTGTAAATGAATAAAAGTGGCCTCATTGTTTGTGTGATTATAACAGCCCATTATACTGTGAGGTACTAAAAGTTTCTCAGAACAATGTACAATATGACCAATACTAAACAGTGCAGCTGTAGGGAAAACGAATCAGGACTATGTCATGAGGGATACTCACTACATTTGCCACTAGGAAAAAATACAGGCACTGTATTTTCACTGACTGCTTTAAAGAAACAAGTGTGTACCAACCATAAACTGAAACTCTCAAGGGTGACTAGACTTGACAAATTATATTTTATATCTTCAGAGTAACTCATGGGGGTTATCTAAACTGGATTTAAATCACCTTTCTACTATTCCTGCTGTCTATTACCTGCTTATTAAACAGCATTATTTTTTTCATTTAATTTTATTTATGAGAAAATAAAGTATTTTTTTCTTTGTACCAAAGAGTTTATCACAATCTCTCTCAAAATCCAGCTATACTTTTGATCCAAGAATGGTATGGAGTTCATTTGATTGTTTTACTTTAGAGGTTAATGCATCGAACAGGCTGTGTGAACTCTGAAGAGAACACTGCGTAGAAGATAAATAGCTTGTTGCAACACATTGGGACATTGTGCTTGATTCTTGTCTCTGTATGTTAACTCCAAAATCCCTGTTACTCGTACAGAGCATCTTTTAAGTTTCCATGGTGGTCAGATAAAGAGCAAGGAGGAGACCCTACACATGCAATATTAAGATCTGGATTTAGTCCCAAATAACACAAAGGATTAATATTCAGCATGAATATTAATGGATTTCCTCAGGCCTCCTGACCAGTAGAGGGATCATTCAAGGTTGCCGTAGAAAATTGCACACATGGGTACGTATATTTCAAAGGTTGATTTGACCTTCTGACCTGACCAGATTATTTCTGCGGGGTAGTTCTGTTAGAGGGTGTGAGGATCTAGGCTGTGGGACTGCCCACAGGTAGTCAGATTTCCCAGCAGTGTAAGCCTGAGCTTTTCTAGGATGCGATGCTAATGTGTGGTGTGGTACATGTTTTACCCCTTCACTGTGAGGTTACAGTTACAAGAAGCAGATGCAGTCTTTGGAAAGTGTTCCTTACAGTCTCTCATTTATTTTAGCAATCTACTGAGATTCTCTCTACTGAGAAAAGAAAAATATGCTTGTATTCAAATCCTGCTTTAATTTCTTTATTATTTTAAAAATTCTTTGGGAGTTGGATCAATGTTTATTCATGGCTGTAGGATGTCTTGCAAGGACACTGTTTGTCCAGCTTAGTGGTTTGTTTTGGTGGGGTTTTTAATTGTTATTTTTTTGAATCACAAATTTACTTTCTTATTCTTTTCCAAAAGCTTCCTCTAGCTTTAGTTTGCCCTTCAGTCAAAAATGCAGCCTCTACAAGCCTGCTTCTGTGTATTTGTGTTTGTGTGTGTAATTTTGGTTTTCAAGTGCTAAACTAACATCTAGTTTTGGTGTTCTCTAAGCAATTTGTCACTGTTCCAAGTCTTTCTGCAGACAAGTTTGTTTGGTCAAATGGGCTTGTTTGTCAATAGTTTTCATCTTGTGGCCTGTGGGAAAGATTGAAAACCATTTTGCTAATGGTATTCAATGATGTAATGTCTCATGAGATCAGCAAGAATTCAAGAGAGACTCTCATGGTTCCTGGTGATACAGCTGGTTGTGGGAGATGCCTGATGGTGCGCAGGACATAGATTATTCTGCTCTGAGGGAGCCCGCTGTGTTTTCTTTTATCTGCCAGATAGTCTTTGCTTTTCTTCCTTAGTATTTAGATGAAGCCACTTAAAAACCTGTTAAAGAATTCTGGACTTCTTTAGCATGTTGATTGTGCTTTGATCTGAAACCTTCAGAAGCGGCTCCCTTTTTCTGCTGAACTGCTGAACCTCCTCATATCATACTCAGTATGGGTTTCTGCCAGGCAGTTAGCCTAGTTTTTGGTTGTGTCTTCTTCACTCCTCTCAAGTTTTTAATTCATTCATTCAGTCTTAGGTGTTCAAAACATAATTATATTATGCTGTTGGGGTTTTGCGTTGGAATACAAGTGGAGCTTGTATTTTTTGCTGAAAATGGAGTAGTCTTCTTCAAAAAGAATGATAAAGTTCCTTCCCCAAAGGTGCTGGGGTTGAACTCCTCAGCAGATAGAGTGGGTTCTGACCCCACAGCCCTTCCTGATCACAAAGGGCATGTGATACCTAATCCCTGTGATACTACATAGTATGAGAGAGGCAAGAGTAGGAAGAACACCATTTCTTCCTAGGTTTTTTGTGTGGTGTCTGACAATGTAGATGTCTGTTGAGTGTCTCTTAATAATGCCTGCTGTGCTGAGCTCTTGTGAGGATGGTGAGATATAGGAATGCCTGCTTTCCACACCAGGGTTGAGGGTAGGGCAGCCGTGCCAGGACTGGAACAGCCCGGACAGACCTGTAGGTGCACCTACAGGGAACTTTAGAGGCACAGGAGCTAAGAGCCTGTGGACATAATCCACTATCACGTCAAATACTGATCCAGGCTTGAAAGATCACGGTTTTCAATTTACAGGTAAAATTCCACTTAAGTCTTTTTCAGTCCACCTCTAATCCATGGCTTTTTTTTTCCTGTGAGTGCCAAAAGTTTGTTGGCATCGGTCTCCCTCCTGAACCGTAGCCATGTTATTCATTTCAGAGCAACAGAAATCTCTGTATGTAATCAAATGGGAAATCAGCTAGAGAAAAAATAAATATATCAGAATTCCAGGAGAATGTATACAGTGAATGAGAATAAGGAATAATAGCCGTGAAAATCTCATTAAAGAAAACCAAAGCTGAATGTTGATAACGGTGAAGGAACAGAGAAAATATGGCAAAATAGTGCAGACAAAAATTATTGAAGAGACTATTTGGCTTGCATTAACCTTGTCAGTTGGGCTCTATTACTTTACATTATAGGTAAAACCAGTAAATAGCGGTTCTTGTTAAATGTCAGCACTGGGTGAATGAATTGAACTTATTGTAAAGGAATGTTCTCCACTGTACAATTTTAGATTTAAATTGCAAACCTCACATTGGACCTCTGTTACATTTGAACATGAAGAGCAGCTGTATTGGGAAAAGCACCAAAATGTTCTTCAGAATGTCTCCTTAATACGTTGGATATGTGGAGTCGTATTTCCATTAACTTACAGATTGTCCAGATATAGTAATGTGCAGATATTTTGGGAGTGTCCTCAGAATGAATCTTGAACAGCCCTCAAATCCAGGCCGGTTTTACTTCTCAAAGTTGCACATGCAGTAGAAAGAATCTGTAATTGCAGGATATAACTGTGTTCAAATAAAATGAGACTAAGTGAAAGAGAACTCTTGGACCTAACAAAAGACAGTCAAGGAGAGAGCTTATAGAAGTCTCTAAGCTCACAAATGCTGCAGAGGAAGTGGATAGAGTATGATTATGCAAGACCTGAAGCCAGAAAATGAAATTAACAGAGCAATTTTAAAGCAAAAATAGCTATCTACAGTTATTGGTGAGTAAAAAAGGTGTGTAACTAATTGTTTCCAAGATGATGTAGAAGCCAAAATCTTATCTAGGTTCAGAAAGTGTTTACACTAATTCATGGAGGAAAACTCCATGAATGAAACTTCACTGCAAAGATACAACTCGTGTTCAGGAAGTCTTTAAGGCACAGTTTGCTGGAAAACCAGAAGGTATGTTGGGAAAGTGTGACCGAATACTTACTGTCTTTCTATTTTTGCCCTCCATTTGCTACTGCCAAGGCAGGTATCAGACTGCATGGATTATTAGTTAGAACCACTCAACCATTCTCATGCTGCTGTTCGTCTTTTCTCATTAACTCTTCTTTCTAGTTATCAGTTCAATATGGTATGGGGAAACACCAGCAAAAGTAGAAAATCTCTTAGTTGTACAAGTAAGTTATTTATAGCTCATGGAGTAAAATGAGTCTTACTGCCTTGCTTAAAACCTATTTATTTTTCCTATTCATTCTGCATAAATTTAGAGATCAGTCCTATGGTCATGCATTACCATGCATTTGGCTTTATGCATGGAGTATGCATGGCTTTATCTATTGGAAAAAAGAAAAAGAAAAAAAAAGAATTTTTTCCTAGTTGAGTTTATAGAGGAAATTCCAATGGTCTCTTCCATGACTGTTCTATACAACTTAAAAGATAATTTTTGAGACTGAGATTACAGACACTCAAACAGGTCATTGGCATATAAAATCAAGTTGTCCTGATTTTTAAAAATTGTAAAAGCGTGATTCACTCTCTAATAGAAATTTAGGATACCTCAGAAAGGATTGTTTTACCTCTTGACTAATCTAATTTTATCACACATTTAAAAGCTTATCTTCCAATGAAGAGACTGCTTTCAACTGCGCAGTTTGCTCATTTGTATACAGGTACTATGGTGCAATTTGCTCCAGGCTTATGCCTCAAGCTTCATTCTCCATGTGTCCATAGCCTTAATTATCCCATAAATTACTTTGAAATCCCCAGAGGGAACCTTCCTATCCAAAGCAATATTTAGTTTTTATTTATTGCTGTAAGAGCAAAAATGAGGCTACGGAACGTGAATAGACACAAATTCCTGACCACACCTCTCCAAAAGAGGTTGAGCAGCAATTATGTTCTGTATTTTACCCTTTGAACCAGCACTGACTTTTTCTTTAGTTCATTTATCTAATCTAAGTCTTTGAGGTCAGGAACAGGTTTGATGTTGGTTTAATAGCAATACGGCTCATTCATCCTCTGTGATGTTTTGTTTTGCTTGGGATTGCCTGCTCTTTCCACTGTGTCATCTACGTGCTTGTATACCTTAAGCTTCGGTTCCCCACTATATCTATCCGTTGTCTGAAGTGGTACTTTCTCAAACCACAGCCTTACTTCAAATTGTATAATGCCCTCTTCCCTGCCAAAAGACAGACACTGGATGTGTTCCTCTGTGAATGCTGTCCTCTGAATGTGTTCACTGGATTGAGAGCAAGTTCCAGCAGACTTTACATGTTACCCCTATGCTACCTCTTCTTGTATCCAGTCTGCTTTGTTGACTTGTAACAGCATTTTAATGCAACTCGTACTTTTCTTTGAGCTTCCCAAGCAATTATCTGGACAGAACTGTATGGGTTGATAGTGAGGACTCATTTGTGCACTCCCTGCACTTTTTGAATGGCTAACTTTGCATATAGCTTATGCTTTGATGTTAGTGAAAGTACACAGAGCGTGGAGATGTTTGATGCAGAAATTTTAGTGGTTTGAGTGGTATCATGTAATGAATGTTAACTGTCTGTTTTTATCTTCTGATCTGTTACCTGCCTATTTGCTTTTTCTCCTGTGAGATGATTCATCCAACTTTGCGTAACTAAATCAGACACATAAATCCATCAGAAAGTGCAGAGTGATTTACATGAAATTAAGCTTTGCTTTAAATTATTTGTGGAGATCAAATCTGTAACATTAGGTACCAAACCCAGGAGACGCTATTTTGTGTAACAAAGACATTCCCAGGTTTCGATTAAGAATCAATCTGTGCAGTTTCTTGGATCAGACATTTAAAGGAAATGTGACCAACCTTCTCAGCTAATGTATTACATATGCTGAACTTTTTAAATGGCACATGTATCTTTCAGAGTTAGCATGTTTATACGACACAGTATTAGTAATTTTAATTGTGAATGTCTGTCTATATATAGTCATCTGCACTGAAAGGCATGAGAAACATCTGTAAGATGTTTTTGGTTTACTTCATCAGTAAGATGAAGTTTGAAAATCTTTTGCAAATATTTTAAAGCTGTCAGAGTAAAAAAAGAAGAAAAAAGATCTTTGAAAAATGAGAGGGGACTTTGGAACATGAAATTCATTGTTCCCAGATTTCTTGGGAAAGGGGGATATGTAGATATGCAACATGAAATTAAGCGTAGATTAGTTTAGTTGCAGGTAATAGGTATACATGCACTTGGGACAGGGAAAGGTGGCAGTGAGGAATGGATTTGTAATCTGCTCTGGAAGCTACTCTATTACCTTCAAAGAAATTGAAGCACTTCCATAATCATTTACTTAACTAAAGAGTTTTAACTGGGTCTTGTTTAGAGAGATTTGTGATACTGAGAGTTTAAATGTGATGCTTCCCTAGTCCCTACTTGATCTAGAATGCAACACGTCTTCTCCTGCTGCCTGCAACATGAAGGAAAACTCTTGATAATGGCCATTTGCAATTAGCTCTCACAGTTCCTCTAACTTGTTCAAAGAAAACCAAGTGTTAAAAGAAGAAACAGCAGCTAATATGCTTGTCTGACACTAGTTTTGCTAATTGTAGCTGTCTCTGCCATCTCACAGAAATAATATGACAGTATGCATAACAGTAAAGAGATTGTTTGCTGGTGACTTACAACAATATCAGTTGCTTGTCAGTATTTACATAATACTGCAAGTGGTGCATAATTTTAATAAGCAAGCAAGAAAATAAATGGATAACTCACTTTGCCTCTTGTTTGTCTTCCTAGTAATATTTATGTTCTGGTTACAAGAACTTAAGAACTTAATTGTTTTATATTTCATTTAAAATTGATTAATTTTATAAGTAAATATTTGAAGTGAGGCATGCTTTAACTCTATTGCTTTAGTTCTATCAAGGATCATAAATAAACAATGGGCTTAGTAACAGGGTACAGTTCTGTTTGAGTTGTCTTCATACTCGCATATGGAAATAATTAATAACAAACAAGATAAAATGACCATTCTAATTATATAAGCTATATCAACAACAGCTTTTAATAAAAAAATAAAATGAGCATGAAGTGGAAGGTACTAGCCTGCTGAATCTATGCCACTGACCAAATAACTCTTCAGTTGAGTCCTGTGAACAAATCTAGGTCTAAATTTTTAAAAACATTTTGCATCATGATCCACAGAGGGACTTCAGCATCATGGCATTCAAGATTACAGGGGTACTGAAAAGTGAGAAACTTCAGGAGGTCTTTTTGCATGTACAGCAATTACAGTTTAAGGATCTGTGAAATGAAAATTTGTTAACTAAAGTTGCAGTAATGCCTATGTTGAATTCTTTGTGAATGATCTAGTAGCACTTGGAATCTGAAAAGTGTCTGGGACCTATAGCAATCTTTCAGGAAGTGACTATAACCTTTAAAAATCAATAAATATTAGTTTGCAGGGCTCACCTTAATTTTTCAGTGGAGTTGATTGACAACTTTCTATTAAAGTGGTTTTTTTCAATTATGGTTATGGGAAAACATTTTTTTTTTCTCAGTACACTGGCTCAGTTTTGTCAATTTTTTCCGCTTTGTTCAGAAAATCTGTGATAAAAATTCGTTTTGAATTCAACTAGCTCAATATTATTTTTAAAAAACTGATAAGTGCATTAGTTTTGAGCTCGATTGCAGCTCAAGGTCTCATTTCTCCTATGCATCAATCATCCTAAAGAACTTGAACCCTTTGTGTTGTGGTGGAGGTTTCCCTTATCAGGGAAGGAAACAATCTCTGCATGAAGCTGTATAGGAATTGCAGCCAGTCACAGCCAGGGACACCTTTAGGGTTTGTGACAGTTAGGGGATACAGGCAGGTTGAAGGTAGCTTCAGTGAAGAAAGATTATTTATTTATTTATTTAGTAAAACAACTTCTGTGAATGAATATTAGTCTGTCTCGTGTAACACTTCTCCCAAATAAGTTTTGAAGCAGATGCAAAGCCCATGGAGTATTACACATCATTCATTGATCTCTTCGCTCCGCACCAAAGCTACTTTGTGGTGGCAGTTTTGTGCATGTTCCCTGGCAATGTGTGTCTGTAATTAAACTCAGCCCCAGTCACGATATGAGTGAAGAGGTTGGTTTTGTCTGCTCTCAAAGGAGTCACATTGGAAAGGAACTTGGGAGGTGATGATATGTCATCTGTTCTCCAGAAGGATTTGCAAATACTGCCCATGTTAGAATCCATAAGGAATAGATCTTTTCTCCAGTCATCAAAATGTGTGTCTTTGTGGGATAAACGAGTCTATATGTTTTGTCAAAGGTACAGATACTGCTATATTGAATTTGACAGTATTGTAGTCCTATGCCAGATGGGGCTACATAGAGGTGAAAAAAGTCCATTATTAAAGAACAATTTTCTTTATTTAAAGAAAGATAAATAAAATCTTTTTAAATAAATCTTTATTTTTATTAAAAAGCTTTGAGTGTCTTTCACCCCAAACGGTGTAGTTTCTGTCCTTAAGCAGGATAAATGTTGTGTATCTTGTGTTAGGGTTCCCCCCTGCTTCACATAATAAGAACATAAGAAATCCCCTACTGAGTAATCCCCTATGGTCTGTCAAGCCCGGCAGTGTCTCCAGCGTATTGTCTCCAGCAGTGGTAAAGGGAGATGCTATTTAAAGACCAAGCATATGAGGCCTGGCTGCCTTTTGCAATCCATTCCCTTTGTATTTCTCCAGTATCTAAAGTCAATGTATTAGGGATGGTGGCTAGTATATCACTGCCTAGTCATTTTAGTATCCATATATAGACCTATTGCCCACAAATTCATCCACCCTCTTTCTGAACCTGCTGTGACACTGTCTGTCTCCACAACCAGGTTCTTCTGTTAGCAAGATGTAGAATTGCTCTGCCTCTTGTGTATAGAAGTACTTTCATTTATCATGTTTTTAAATCTCCTATTAGTCTCATCAAGTATCCCTAGTTCTAGTATTACAATATTTTGTTAATAGCAGTTCAACACAATGTTGGATATACGGATAGGGCAAAATTTTGTATAGCAACAAAATTGTTGTAAATATTCATTATTCTGTATTATTTTGTATTCTGTTAAAAGGAAAAAAATGAGCCTTTGTTGTATTGTTTATAGGACTGGTACTGAACAGAGCATTTCATTGTGCCATCTGCAGTGCCAATAAATCTTTTTCCTGCCTGTTTACTTCAGAAGCCAGAATTTTATTCCAAAACAGACATGATAAATATATTTATGTTGTAAGTATAATTAAGGAGTTAGTTATGATCACTTTAATTGTATTTTAACTTCTCTATTGCTCATTTTCCTATTATGAATCAAGCTTTAAAGTAGAAATGTTAGTTTCTAGTTAGAATAAAACATTTAAAAACACAGAGGCATTTAGAGGGAGCAAATCTTGCTGACAGCCTATGTAATACGTGAATGAAGCAATCAGATGGAGAATGGAAATTAGATGACAGCCTTCATGAGGAACAGGAAATTAAGGCTATGGATTCACTGTAGCAGGGAAGGCTCTATTTTAAGAGAGAGATCATTCCCCTTTTAGAACATGAGGCATCACTGTGGCAATATACCAGCTGTTAACAAAGCAAATTATTAGTGACCAAGTATTCAATATATTTGACGTTGCATTTTTAAACAATTTGTAGTCTGGAAATGAGGAGAAGATGACATTGCGCACTTGGTTCTCTTCAAAAACACTGTATAGCCATATCTGTTATAGATCCTTCACTTCCTTTTCATTCCAAGAAAAACAATTGAGTATACCTAAAAATAAAAGATAAGCAGTGAAAAACTGATTTATTTCCTCTTTTGTACTTCTGTATATGTATGAAGATTTGTATTTTAATTTTCATCACAGATATGAAAATACTGGTCATTTCTAACTATAGTAAACCTTATGTATCTGGTTTGAGTCACTTCAACCAAAAGCCCATTTGCCTGACTTTTTGGGATCAAATACATGTAGACTGGAACTTAGCAGCTTTACAAATATTTACTGACTTTGCATGTTGCAATGGACGTCACTTTTCTGTAGGAGTTCATGACTGTCTGTGAATATGTATGCTGAAAATTGTAATGCTCTCTTATTACAGCTTCTGCAAACAAGACAAGTTGCCCATTACGTTCCAGTCCTGTGTGATCACGAAGGAGTGCCAGGTGTCAGAGTGGTCAGAATGGACCCCCTGCTCCAAAACCTGCTTTGACATGACAACCCCTAAAGGGAATCGTACAAGATCACGGACCATTAAACAGCTCCCTATTGGCAGTGAAAGTGAATGCCCGCAGTTAGAAGAAACAGAGCAGTGTGTTTCTCAAGGAGATGGTGTGGCACCGTGCATTACGTAAGTTGGTTCATTTCAGTTCTCCCTATACTAAAATGAAGAATTTCAATTAAGTGTACAGGGCTGGTGAGGGAATATCAACCAAATCATTATTAAAGAAATACTAGGTTTGATTTTATTTTTTTTTATCCTTTGCTTATTCAGTGCTGTTCTTAAAAGCCTGAGGTCTGCAAATAGCTGCTATTGTAGTGAAATCAGTTCCTCTAAATACAGGAAAAATAAAAAATACGTATTTTTTCATTAGTGTTAACTTTTAAAAGAGAAAGTTTGTGTGTATGCAGGCTCCGTCAAGACCATAATAAATTAATTGTATCAATTTGTTAGTGATCTTTTCCCTACATAACATTTCTACCAGAATCATTGTTTTCTGAAGTACTTGTCTGCTTGCAGACAAAATGCTGAACATAGGAAAGAGGTGATAAACATCTGTTTAGCAACCAGACTTTTTTAGTGAGACTTGTATTCTGCACAACAAAGGCAGGACTGGGCCCCAAATGGAAAGTGGGAGAGGCTAACAGTGACAGTAAATAAATTAACCCTCTTTAAAGTTTAGGAGAAATGACAGCAAGCAGTTTACGATTCAAGAGATTGCTGTAATCCCTATCAACTAATCGAGATTAATATTAAAGTCCCAACTGTGCTTTTTCTTTATCAGACTGAGGGTCTGGGGAAATGTCATTTAATGTTAAGCATCTTTGACTGCAGTACATACTTTTCATTTAAGAGTTGAAATGTCATCTTTTCCCATCTCCAGCCACATTAGGAAGCAGTTCGCTTGATTTAGCCTTAAAGTACTTGTTGAGTAGAGAATTCTGTGGCATTTCTTGCGGTTCGTAATCCTGGTTGGGGTTTTAACTGGGAGTCACAGATCTTTCCTGTGCATTCACTGATTAGAAAGCTCACAGCTTCTCATCATTCCTCAGTACCCAGGAGGGATGCTTCAATACTGCAAAGCCGTCTTCCTCTTGAAGTGAAAAAGGAACTTACTGAAAGGTTTTTCTGAAGTAATAATGAAAAAATACAATTATAGTTTTACCTTGATATTCAGGAGAAACTTCTGTCTCTCTTATCAAAGATGAACAAGAGGCTTTTAGGTTGTTTTTTGGGGGGGGTGGTTTGTTGTGGTTTTTTCCCTCTCCTTTTCTGGCTCTTATGTTTCTCAGCGTGCACATTTCTTTGATATTTTGGGTTTGGTTCATATAAATTGTCTAGCTCTAAACAAATGCCGAGAGTCAGAATCTTGCAAGTTAGCTTACCTGAACATAGACTATATGTCCCTGTATATCAAGTTTTTCTTCCCTCCAATAAAATATTTATACGTGCAGTATGTTTCAGGGATGAACAGAAGAGATCTTCCTAAAACATAATGATTTCAAAAGTGAAATAATAGAGGAAAAGTTTCGACCCACATAAAATATCAGACTTCATGCATCTCTGTGTACAAGAAATTGTGTGGCTCAGGCCTTTTAGAAAATGAATAAAGTTATTAAGGTGTTTCAGCTTGTATAACTTAATGCTGTGTAAAATGGCTTCATGATTTCTAAAGACCCAATTAACCAAATTTATTCCAGGTATGGTTGGCGGACCACAGAGTGGACAGAATGCCGTGTCGATCCTCTCCTTAGCCAACAGGACAAGAGGCGAGGAAATCAGACGGCGCTGTGCGGAGGTGGCATTCAAACCCGGGAAATGTACTGCGTGCAAGCTAATGAAAATCTCCTCTCCTATTTAAATACCCTCAAGGAAAAAGAAGGTAAATTTGATTCACTTGCAATTGAATTAGTGTGAAATCAGAGCACTTCAGCATTCCAGAGCTCCATGATAGCCATTGTCTTCCATCATGGGTGCCTTCTTACCTTGCAGGTTACTGTTATTTTCTAGTTCAGATGAAAATACTTAATTGCAGTAGCAGAGATTTCATTCTCTATGCTGCAAATATTAGCTACTAGCTACAAATTACTATTTCTTAATATCTACTGAAAAATATTGTCTTATGTGAAGGATGTCTCTCCATAAGAAAGAGCATGAGAAGGTGGGTCAGAAATCCTAGATTCGGTTCCTTCCTCTACTGTAAATTTCCTGTGTGTCCTTCAGCTTGGTGATGAACCTGTGCAGTTTGATATGCAGATGGAATATGTCAATTCTGGCATGTAAGCTCAATATAGAAATATGTAAAAATATGACTAGTTTTCATTCTCAGGGAATTGATTTTTTTTTTTCTTCCTTCTTCTTTTCTTGATTTGGTCAGATTCTTAAGTCACTTTTGGGACTTCAAGCCAATATAATTTCATGGGTTTGTTTCCCTAACTGACAGAGAGAAGAGATTATTCCTTGTCACTGTTACAGCTTGTACAGCTTCTTAAGAAAAGAGAGAATAGCTTAGGAGACAAAATCTTTAATTCATTTGGTAATATACGTACTTAAGAACAACACTTGAGTATTTTATGTTATGTCTACTTCTGCATACTAATGCAGCACTATAGATTTAGAAATTAGCGAATGAAGCTAAATGCATTTAGCTTGTTAATTAAATTTTGTCCTCTTCTGTAGGTGTTTCATACGAACACACATTATTATTAAAAAATAAATAAATACAGCCACATACTTCAGGAAAAGCGACATCATTATACAAGTCATGTGTAATACAACATTTAGACCAGAGCTGACCAAACTGCAGGCTGGTGAGGTTTCTGCTGTGGGTTAAAGGTACTCTCAAACTTGCTGTAGAATTAGAGTTTGTGAGGAATATTAAAGCTGACATCCATTTCAGCGTGACTGCTCGGATCAGTAGGATGTAACTTGTGTGCTCCGTGGGCCCCACATCTGTATTTATTAAAGAAGAAGCTTTCAAGCCTCTTTGTTTAATGCAAATCAGCTTCCGCCTGAGGGCTTTTAGTAAATCGCCTCTGCTGAACAAAGTTTAGATGCCCCTGCCTTAGAGTAAAGGAGTAAAACCTCCCAGCTCAGGAGAGGTAACAATAAAATCAGTGGCAGCTTACTGTTCAGAATGATGATTAGGATTTTGGTAGGCTGTGAAGTCTTGCCGGCTTAGGCGGGTGTGAAATCTGCCCTTATCAGACTGTGACAGGAATATGCGGAGCCCATCAGGAGGTAATCTCTGCAGGCCCCGGAAAGCTGATTAAAATGTAACTAGTCTTTGGATGCATAAACATGAGAACAATTTTTCAAGAGCTCAAACTAGGAGTGAAGTGGGTCTCAGTTTAAAAAGGAGCTCTGGGGTGTTTCCATATTAGGGGACAGATTCTCAGAAGAGCTGCTTCTCCAGTCATCCTCCCTCGCTCTCCCCTCCCCTCTTGGATTCAGTGTGGGCAAAAGCTTCTCTCCAGGCCCTCCTAGGAACAAGCAAATCAGTGCCTCTAAAAACAATACCATTTGAAAACTATGAGTAATTTGAGGACGGGAAAAAAACGGGGGAGACACCTACCGGTTTTAGCTGTGTGGAAGCGCCTTCATTTCAGCGTAGTTTGCTGTTGGTTGTAGTGAATGCTGTCTCAGTAAGGCTGCTTTGAAGACCTCCATTCTCATATACTCATGGTGGCGTTTCCCTGTTATTTCAGAAAGTCAGTCACAGAGCAAGTCGAAGGCTAGTGCTGCACCTCTGCTATCGATCACTTTTGAAATAACAGGTAGGTAAATTAAGGCCTCCGACCTGGCCTTTCAATCAAAAACGTGCAAAGGAGGCAACATCCCTTTTGGGGGAACTACGTTGGCTGTATATGTATAATTAACATGTTTATATAGCTCTGAAATAGTTTAACCGACTTGTGCATTCTCAGGAAATATCATATCAGTTTGAAAGTGACAGGCCTAAACTCAAACTAATGAAGGTCATGAGCCAGCTAGGATGCTAGGACAGTTCCCTGCTCCACTCCTGAACTGTTTTAACAACTGACTGATTTTCCTCTCAATTCTGAGCACTGGGAATTGCTTCATTGCGTTCATCACAGCTGCTATTTCCAGTTCCTTTAGTAGATTTAAAACACCAAGTTAGGGCTCCAGTAAGAATTTGAACTTTTAATACTTAGCTGAACCAGAATCCCTCACGGCATTCAGGTCTGTATTATCTCCTATCAGAACTCATAAATTTAGACTTGAGGAAGAAGAGGGAGTATTGGGTGTAGTAATTAGGCAGCTGATAATCAAGATTCCTGGAGGGCACTGTCATTCTGCTGTTTACTTGCCACTGACTTGAATTGTTTCATCTCTGTTCACCTATTTAACTCGTTTAGTCACGAAGTTTCTCTCATGGTAAGCCTATGAGGTAGATTGTGTCGTCTTTTTTCAAGTACCTTTAAAACCCTCGATGTAGAATGAGGATGGGAGGAAAGTTTCTTTATGGGCATAAATTTATTCTACATCTGGAAACACACACTCGTTGCCCTGTTAAACACAGAGGAACTGCTTACATGCATGGAGTTGTGCAGTTGTTTAGAGGATCAGGTCCTGAATTATCTGCTGTCTTTTGATGATAGCATTCAGCATTGTAGAAAACAGGGAAGAATATGTATTCTTTCATTGTTGGTCATAATGTGTTTTGGGCTTGTGTTTTTCTTGCTTTTTTTGAGTGAGAGCACTTTAGTTGGAGAAATTTCCTTCTGTTGTTTGCTGTGAAACCAGTGTGACAAATGACCAGAAGGAGGAATATGAAGTTGTGTCTGCTTATGCTGATGCAGCCACATAGAAATTCACTCTCTTTGTCAGCCTGGTCGTTACTGGGCACTAGTCTGTTGAGGGTTCCTGGAGAAGAATGGGGAGGTTGAGACCTCGATAAATGTAGCAAAAGCTTAAGAACAGAACTATGCTTTATCTTTTCAGTTCTTTTTAAAATGCAGTCATTCGGGGTGGTGTTTTACAAGGGCATAAAATATATTCAGCTAAAATTTCCTAATATAGTAGATGATTTGAGGACAGGGTGATTGAATCTCCTTTTAGTTTTTAGATCACTACCTCAAACCTGAAATTCATTCAAAACTGAGTCTAATGTTTTAGTTAGACTGAAGGAGAAAGAGAGATTATCAAAACACATTCACTTTTCTTTCCATTTTTGGCCCAAAATTTGGTCAAATTCCACACAGAGCTTGTAGGATTACACACAGTCTAATCAGCATTCAGCATCACTGCCAAGGAATAAAGAACAATTTTTATTGCTGCCACAAAAGAGTATGAAAGGACAGAGATAAGACAAGGTTTTAAACTGTAAATTTCTGCATCCAGCATCATCTTCTCTCAAAGCGCCTTTACTAAACAATAAGCAGCAAAAGCTGATCTCATTTATACTTTTTTGATGCTGAAAGAAATACGTCTAAATTAACGGGAGCAAGATGTTCATAAAATACCCAGGCAAGGCTAAGTTTTCTTATTTTACTGTCATCTCAAAGAAACAATTCTGAGTAATCCTGGGCAAAATACACCCTAAGTGTTCAATGATGAAAACATTTTTTAATAATCTGGAACGTAACTTGTCTGTCCTACTGTTGAATTCTTTTGTTTTAAAAGCAATATATAACAGATCTGGTAGCAGACATTTGTACATCACTTATGTTCTAAGAACAACATTTCAAAAACATTTTGGCATATTGAGAGATTTATTGATACCACTTACCTGTCCCCAAAGCACTTCTTTCTTCCCCTACACTCTAATGAGTGATGGAAAAGGCATATATTTTCAGTAGGTGTTTTCGTGATAAGTTTATTTAGCAATGTTTGCTGACAGGACCTAGAATTCTTACTGGACAGACAGTTCCTATTACTTAAGTCACCCTCTTTAAAGCCAAGCAGAGTCACAGTTCCTCATATTTTAGAATTTCAGGACCATCACAAATTTAACTTGAAGCCAAATGGATTGCGACAGTAGCACAGTAGTATCTTCTGTTGGCAGACTCTTAAAAAAATCTGGTTGAGATATGGAACATCTGTGATACAAAAATCTGCTATTTAAAGCTTCCTGATGAAAGGTCTTTGTTATTTTTCTGAGTAACATCCCATGAACTAGTGTGATGGTAAGTGCTTTATCCTGATGCAGGCTGGAGATGAAGCACGGCATTCCTCAGAACACTTTCTCTGTTCCCTGAAGCAAGGCTGCGTCTCAGGGGTGTAATTGACCCTTAATTTCAACTGTCTCACTTGGGTAATTCCCCAATTAAATAAAGGTTAAAAAAGTACAGTTAGCAATTACTTACTGTTTTTCTTTTTTTATTAGAAACTATTAAATATAAGTTTAATAACAGGCAAATTATGTTTATTTATATCCATGTTCTACACAAGATATGCATATTATGTTGATTATCATGCACTTTAGGTGCTCATGTCAAACGTATTGTAAAATTCAGTGTTCTGTCATAAAATTTAATTCCAACATAGCATTATGCAAATGTTGGAATATTTGTTCTTGTATTATTTTGTGTTAAGAGATTGGTGAGCTGGAGGCAGTAATGTTGAATGACTATCTGCCATCTTCATGCCTTCACTATGTGGAGCAACACAGTGTAAAACTGTGCCAAAGGAGGCAACATGGGAAACCAGAATAAGGTGATGATTTTTCATTCCCTTTTCCCCTTAAAAAGTGAGAATTGAATGCTTTTTCTGTGACTGGAAAGATCATCTACTTAGAAAGTCTGAATAGAAAGACACACACATACCTACAAATGAGACCATACTTTAACAACGTGATGTTTACTTTAACATTATATCTGTGGTTATTGATCTCATCTTTCAGAACAATATTTTGTCATATTCTGAACTTATTTCAGAATATGTTTCATCAGAGAGCTCTTTCCATCAAAAGAGATTATTTGTAGTGGTGGCAGAAAATTAATGAGGTAACTTTCCTGTGAAAAAATGCTGAGGGAGTAGGATGAGAGTGTTTTAAGTTAAGGAATTGCATGTTTCTTCAATCAACCAAAGTGAATGAGTATGGCAGATTTCACTTTGCCTTCTAGCAGATATTCTCTGCTTAGTGTAATATTTTGTCAAGTCCTATATTATGAAACAGAATTAAAATCTTGCTTGCAAGGAAATGGTACACTTTGTTTTAGAGTTTTGTGCCTTACTCTGGCACCTTATAGAGTTGTCCTATTATTTGCGTAACCTGGGAGTTCAAAAGAGTAAAGTATGGAAGGAGCAGGGTGATTTTGGTCTGTTCCAGGGCTTATTGATCCTTAAAGAACAGAAGAATCTGCCTTCACATGTGTCGTTATAGATTACTAGTACTTTAATGAAAAAATCAATTGTCTTGTGCAGAGTTTTAATTATTTTAAATATATTATGTATATATATTTATATTATATGTGAACCATATATGTATCTAAAACAAAGCCTTTCTTGAACTAAAGCTGCTACTGCACAAATCTTATTGCTGAGTGTGCACTTGAAGGTCTTTAGGGTAAACGAAAAAACAAAATTTTGTCATGATTTTAACTGTTTCAGGTTATAGCTGAAAAATAATCTTCTAAATATTAATTAACCAGGCTTTTGAAGTTACAGTATCATATAGGAGCAAAGGGATTTATACAGCTTTTTGTTCAGTTTCTTAAGTGAAGACATACTCAATAAGACAGCAGGACATGGATTTACACAGAGCGCAATGTGATCAACTGTTGTAGTAACATAATCTATCCATTAAATGAAAGGACTAGGTCCGGGAGGGTGCTGCAATATCTACAGTCTTCCTGACTCCACATAATCGGATTTGACTCTGTTCATGCAGAGAATAAACTGACTTCTGTTTCATTTTTTCAAGACAGGCATTTTTTTGCATCACTTCATCAGATTAAAATTATGAGATAGCAGCCTTTCTGAATGAAGGATGGTTCTGTCCACTTAGAGCTGGGGATCGTGACCAGTGACACGTGAGAAATGTGTTGACTTTTTTTTTGACAGCCTCGAGGCCGGTGGACCGTAGGCTGTGTACGGGACCTCTTCCAAGCACCTCCCAGCTGTGCCATATCCCCTGTCCTACAGAGTGTGAGACCTCAGCGTGGTCAGCCTGGGGACCATGCACCTATGAAAGCTGTGATGACCCTCAGGCCAAGAAGGGTATGTAAAAATTCAGTGAAGCCTTTTAATGGTGATTATTTCATATTCCTAAGTCACTAGGCACCTCTGGCTATGCAAGCATACTAAATTTTGTACCAAGAAGGGTATATCCAGTGCCTCTGAGCATCAAAAAAAGGTCATTGAATTAGGACTATATTTAGCATTACTGCTCCACCAAATGTAGGCTGTTTACTAGGCTGTCAAGGTCAATTTGGATTTTTACAAGTCAATTCCAGTTTCAAACCTTCCTCTCAAACTGAAAGGGATAAAGTTTGTATATGTGTTCAAATCACAATTCTGACACTGTCTAGAAAGGAGGACAGAAGCAGCTTTTGAGGTGCGTAGTGTCCAAGTCACTCAAAAATTTACGGTTCAGTAATAGCTTAAGAATTCACCAGTAGACCATAAAGCATGCTCTGGCAAAGAGCTGGGACCATTTGCTGTTGATAAGTGACACTGTTTTACTGATGACATGTGCTGGTTTCAGTTTTCACATGTTTTACAGTTTATTCCTATGCAGAACAGATTGTAGTAACCTGACATCAAAACAGGAAAGCAAGAATACAGTGACAAGGACCTCATGTAAGAAGTCTGCAGGTTTCTGGCTGTAAATGAGAAAAACTGGCTTAGTCATTGCTGCGATGTGATTATCTGACAAAAGTTGAGAATACAGACAGACTTGGTTACTTGATTGAAAACACTCATAAGAAAGGGCAGCCACATATGTCCACTTGAAGGAGCAACTGTAATTACCACATTACCTTAGCTTCTTCTTCCTGGTAGGCTGCTAGCTACACTTCAGTCTGGGCAGCAATAATGAAAATTTTGCAATGCTGTCTTACGGTACTGTGACCCAATCTTGATCAATTCAAGAAGGAGAAAGCAGTTCAGGGTGTAAGTCTATTGGATTAAGTCTCCTCTGAGTACAGCTGTCAAGTAGTCTGTTATTTCTGTTGCTGTTCCATCACTGAAAGATTTGCTACATTTTCGGGGGTAATGTTTAGGTTTGTGAGACTGGTTTGGACACCTCCCTAGTGGAAACGTATTAGGATGTACTTTATGCAAGTATTTATTCTTGCACACATGAGCAGAGGTCTTTTCTCAGCTGCCAATGTTTTCCTCTTATCTGGAAATTCTTTTATTTTATTTTATGATTGCATTGACAGTTCTTCTGAGAGAATGATGTACAAGTTGTAGAGGCACTCTGAGTTTTAGCAGCAAGTCTCTCGACATATTTCAGGAATGGTCCTTTACTGTGGATCATTTGCCTCCTTTGTTGCAGTAGACACTGGAGTTCTTTTTTTGAAAATTTTCAGCCTTTTGTGGCAGGCTCAGTAAGCCATTTGGACATAATTTGGCTGACCTCTTCAATTTAGAAAAAAAGAAAGATGCATGGAAATGTATTTTTAAAGTAAAGTTTATTATAATTGAATTAAGAGGCACGTCTTCAAACAAAGAATCAATTCTTGCATATATGTGTTTGCAAACTCTCTCCTGTTTAGTTTGTGTCCTGGTAGAAATTAAAGAGTTATACGTAGTATTTTGTAAAAAATATATATGTATTACTAACCTGCCTGAATATTGAGATAAAACAAAAGAGACTGTGAAGAGATGTGAGAAGAAACGGACCTTTGCCAAAGTTAAAATATTCTGATCATATATGTCAGAAACTATAGAAAATTATTACATGAGAAACTATTTCCTGATTCCATTCAGTTTGGTTAGGTTGTTCTGCATATAGATTTACTATGGCTTTTTCAACATGCCATCCTGAAAGTGAGAGAGAGCATTGCTTTTAGAGACTGACATTGACCTGGCATATGACACATTGTATAAAGGCCCATCAGTTTCTCCAATCCAAAATGAGCTTAGATGGTCTTAAGGAAATTTGTAAATGCTTGCAAGGGAATATTGTGATGTTAATTACTGAAAATTTGTTAATAGGACTTCTTGGGTTTATTTCCATGCCTTGCCTTTTCTGGCAATATAGTCTTTTTTTTTTTTTTTCTTTTGGGGGGGGGGGGGCGGGGAAGGGAGTGTTTATAAGCTGATTTCACTTCATAATCCATCCCTATTGGAAGATACCTGAGAAGAAAACAAACAACATATTTGAGAAATGGCAACCCAACAATCTAGTCAAAATTTGTTAGATGAGATGGATCCGGCAAGAGTGATGCACAGGAAATTACTCCTGTCTCCTTCCTGGAGTACGTATGACTAGGATAAACAGAAGTTTAAGGCAAAGGTTACTGAATAAGCTCAAAACTTTTGATGCTCTTGTTAAGTTTTACCTCTCTTCCTTCTTTAATGAGTTCTTCTACCTGGTTATCTAAAATGCAGTGTTGTGCTGAGTGTCTGTGGTATCTTTTACACAGATGAGAAACAGAACTGTTCACTCAGGTGTAGATAGATAAAAATCTCTTCACTTTGCATTTTAGAATTGAATTATTCTGCCTTTTGTATTTTCATGGACATTTCAGGCTTTAAACTAAGGAAACGGCGCATCACCAATGAGCCTACAGGAGGAACGGGAAACTGCCCTCACCTGCTGGAAGCCATCCCATGTGAAGAGCCCTCCTGCTATGACTGGAGAATCATGGGGCTGGAAGAATGCATTCCTGACAATGAGAAGCCATGTGGCCCTGGTACACAGGTTCCTGTTGTCGTCTGTGTCAACAGTGATGGTAAGATGCTTTTTCCCACAGTCCACACCGACTAGAGTGAAGATGCTAAAATGTAGTCCAAAAGGGTAGCAGTTTTTGTTGTTCTCAGCTTTCCCAGTCCTTAAGACCAAGCTGTCTGGAACAGAGAGAAATGTCCTTTAGTATTGGCTAGGAAGGATAGGCCCTCTAGTTGCTCTAGGATCAAGCTCCTTCACCTACACACCGTAAGTTTTCAAAGGTTCCCGAATAGACTTTGGAAAACAGCTATTGTTTTTCAGTAGGTCAGACTCATGCCTGCAATGACTTGACTGAATTCTCTGATGTAATCCCACTAACAAAGCTGATCCTCTGAGTCCAGAACCAAATAAAGTGTGAGTAAAGTAAGACACATTGCAGTAAGTATAGCTGGAAGAAAAATAATAATGTGTTTATTAAAAAGCATGGTTTGATGTGTGTTATGGAGTTGGTTTGACAGCCCAAGCTGTCTTGCTTCTTCAAAAGGTCAAAAAAAATACCACCATTGCTCAATTATCCTCTGTGAGAGAAAACAGGTTTTGCATGGCATAGACATAAAAGCCAATTTTGAAAGCTGCTTACAAAATACTTTAATCTACAGTAGATTCATGAATTACTGTTGCGAGAATATTCCTTATTCATTACTAATATTATAGTCTAGAGCAGCATATAAATTAAAATAATTGTACTGACTACAGTGTAGTTATGGTAAGAGACTTCTAACTCCCTACAGAGGATTAAGTAAGAGGACACCTCTGATGAGTGTTTAACAGCGGCACAAAATATTTTGTAATTAAATTGGTCAGAAGTAATAAGAACCGATTATAGAGAGATTTAAATCTTGAGCTTTCATGCTCAAGAATTTGGGTCATAATTGAGTTTTGGGGCTTAAATTGAAAACCTTAGAGTTAGAGTGTAAGCTTTATTTTTCTGCATATGCCTAAGAGAATTGGTAACCGTTTTTACAGCTCAGAAAGAGATTAGCCTAGAATTACAATATTGAGTCTACTACATTTTATGTCCCTATCTCAAAAGATTTCCCTTCAGTGTGTAATAATTTCTTGGCAACGATACTGAAACTATTTGAAATTTTGCTTGTATGCATTTCCTAAATAATTCTGATTTTTTCTCTTTTTTTTTTTTTAATAGCAAAAAAAAATCTGTAAAACAAAAAGAAAGTGTATTTTTTTGCTTTACTAGATTTTGGCTAGTTTGGCTTACCTTTGGTTTTGAGGAGTGGTATTTGCTCACATGTCTAACTTCTGATTAGCCTAATTTCTTACTAAATTGTAATAAGGACATTTATATTGACTATCATTTATTGTAACCATATGTCGTGGTTTAACCCTAGCTGGCAACTAAGCACTACGCAGCCCCTCGCTCACTCCCCCCACCCAGTGCGATGGGGGGGAGAGAATCAAAAAAACCCCAAACTCATGGGTTGAGATAAAGACAGTTTAATAGGACAGAAAGGAAGGAAAAATAATAATGATAATAATAATAATAAAATGAAAATAATAATACTAAAAGAATTAGAATATACAAAACAAATGATGCACAATGCAATTGCTCACAACTCGCCAACCGATGCCCACTTAGTTCCTGAGCAGCGATCCACCCCTCCCAGCCAACTCCCCCCCAGTTTATATACTAGGCATGACGTCATATGGTATGGAATATCCCTTTGGCCAGTTTGGGTCAGCTGTCCTGGCTGTGTCCCCTCCCAGCTTCTTGTGCCCCTCCAGCCTTCTTGCTGGCTGGGCACGAGAACCTGAAAAATCCTTGACTTAGTATAAACACTACTTAGCAACAACTGAACACATCAGCGTGTTATCGACATTATTCTCATACTAAATCCAAAACACCGCACTATACCAGCTATTAGGAAGAAAATTAACTCTATCCCAGCCGAAACCAGGACACCATAATACATTTGGAGCATGCAATTGAGCTGCTAAACTTCGAGACATCTTTTATGTGTATAGTATTTTCTATTGTTCTGTTTCAAACTCACAGGATTTGCTCTCTGCACTGCATGGGCTTTGGTTTTGGCCAAATTTGACTTGGAAGACTTGTGATGAACTTTTTTACTTCCAATATTAATCTTTGTCTTTCTGTCTTTCTGAATTATATGGTGTTATATATTGCTGTAATTATATGGCATTATACATTGCCTGTATCAGCAATCTGTCCCAGAAGGAGTGAGAAGTCGGGCTTTGGCCACGTGCGTATCAGTCTTTAAGATTAAAGAGTTGTGGGCACAGCTTCAAAGAAAGGAGAAAACAAATTGCAGTTATGGTTTGTTTTGCAAAGATCCAATCACCCACAAAGATATGTGTTCAATATCTTTTGACAGAGTGCAAAAGCAATGGAGATTAACGTAGTGGATTGCCTCAGCTCTTCCTTGAAATACCTTCCTTCTCTTAGTAAATGATCTTCTGTGATCTTCACCAGTAATACCAAGTGGCTTTTGCTTAGATCTCTCCTGAGAAAGATTAGCATGATACAGTAGAAGCAAACAAAGTACGAAGTAAGGACCCACCAACCTCAGTAGTCTCTCCCTCCAAGTTAACTGCTCAAGCATCTCCTTACTTTGACTCCCACAGCACCAACCCACTGAAAATCCTGTAGGAAACTCTTAAATGCTCCTCTAAGCACACACCGCCAACTCTTTCCAGGTAGCTCCCATCTAGTACTCTGCGAGCTCTAGTACTCCTACCCTGGCACAGGACACCCCTGGTATCCTTCTTCACCAAACACTTGTTGTGGGCATCCAGATTTTGCTCTGCAAAATCTAGGAGAGCAGCACCTTGCAATCAGGCAGGTTTTGCATCAAGGCCCACAGCTGCAAGGTAGTTTGCAGTAAAATAAAGTTTGGAGAATGCTACTCTTCCATTGTCTAAAATCATGGTTTAAATGAATCATCATATGAAATTTGTGATATTCAATGTTCTTTGAGAACTTCTTGGAGAAGACTACATTGACTTCAGTTAAGGACTATGGTTCAATTAACAGGATACATAATTTGTATAATAATCATGTGTTGCTATAATTTTGATCTAAATGGCACACAGGGAATTTTGTTCAGTTTTACAGGTAAAAATGACTGTGAAGGGAAACAGTGTGTGGAAAGCATTAATTATCGCCTAAGTTTGCTATGTTACTTAAACTTAACTAATCTTTGCTTAACAATACTCTCTTCAGTCTCTTCAAGAGCTTTTGTTGTTGTTGTTGTTCATGTGACTTAATTAGCCAATCTTAAATCAGTGCCTGGATAGGAGAGGTTGGATCAAAGGGACTTAAATGTATTAAAACAAACGTGTATTTTCCCCTTGGCTTCTGCTTTACAAAATGAAAAAGGCTGGTGGTGTAATTTTCAGAATAAGCATTGTACTGTAAATGTACTGCTTTAACGTAAGATAAACCCAACACTGATAAGTATCTTCTCTTTCTGTGGACTGTTGCATCATTCTGTATGTTTAAAGCGTAATTAGTTAGGATAATATGTCTTGACCTGGGTGTTTTACTTCACAATTAGAATCAAGTAGCAATGTTTGTGAGATTGTTTTATATAATTGGAATGAGCTTCTCTCTTCAATTTGGTATAAAGATAAGAGTCATTACAGCCTTTGAGACAATAGCAAACAATAGATTATCCTCCCGTGTTGTTGCTGGAGGCCTATGATTGTCATTCTCTTTCAACAGCAGATTGCAGTAATCAGAATTTTCATTCAGGCTGAAAAAAATACAACAGTCAGTACCCCAGGTTGTCATTGCAGAGGCTATAATGAACTTTGATGTATTTTATTATATAAATGGAACTTCAGCCTTTTACTGTGGAAAGAACCTTTTCAGAATAAATATCCTTAGTCAGTCTTCCAGGAAATTTTACAAAGGAGCTCCTTTAGGTGACAAAAACCTTTCAGTTGTGGAAACTCCAAGATTGGACAGAAGCTGATCAGAATTCCTCCGTCATATACATTTATTTTAATAATTAGAGATCTGTGGGTAATGTTCCATGCTATGGATTAACTTTTGCTAATGATAGAATGACTTTTTTTTTAATAAATTGTAATTTATCTATTTATATATATATGTAATATATATAAGGCATACTTGCATGCATGCACACACACAGATATGTAGATATTATCTATTTTTAAGTTCTTTAATGCAGTTCAGAAGAGTGATTTTACAACAGATGAATTTGCTGTTTCTCTAAGGCTATGGTAATCTATGAAGAATACCATTTCAAAAATATTTCTGTATTATTTAAAGATTAAGTCTATAGTAGGAAAGCTGGCCACTTCTCCACTCCGTAACAGGATACATTAGTGCTACTCATATGTAAATAGGGCAAAATAATTTCTGACACAAAAATCTGCAAAATTAACTACTACTGAAAATGCCTACAAAATACTGGTTCATTATGGGTTTTTAGGCTTTTATCTTTGTGCTGAACTCCGCAGCACAGGTACTAGCAGTGGCTGAGGTGTGAGTAGTGTGCTTCTGATCCTCAGACAGTAGGCTGAAAGTACTTGCTCATTTTGTAGGAACGTGTAAATAATAAATTGGTTTAAACCTTTATAATATGCTGGGCTTTGTACCACTGCATGTGTTACTCTGGATAAAACAAATCTCACTTTTGAAGGGCAAATTTCTTCTGGACCTTGTTCAAGCTCACTAATTGTTGGGTTACAGTTAGCTCCACAGGGGAAAGGAATGGACTCGTTGCCATCTCCTGCCTCACAGCTGTAAGAGATGACTAGCCTTAGAAGAGGGAGCCATGGCAACACCAAGGCTCTTCATGTATATGCAAATTCCTGCAACTCTTTGAAGTAGCAAAATTGTTCCTGAAGTTGTCTAGGCAGAGATGTGTGCTGATGTAGCTGAGTACCACGAGTTCTCTTCTGGCACCTGGACGTATGCGGGTGACACAGGTCTGGTCTTCCTGAGACTGGAGCGCAAATTCAAACCACCGGTGACATCAGTATATCCTGATGTAAACGGGTGGGCTGTACCCTGTTTGCAATATTGGGGGGCAAAACAATGGTGTTGGTAGTTAATTAAAAGATATAGAAGGTAAACTAGTCTGTTTTGTTAAGACACTCATATGTAAACGTTTCAAACCAATTAGTTTAGCTGCTTTGTATGGAGTGGCTCAAACACTGTACTGTCCAAAATGGAACAGTGTACATTTCCTTTATCTGTGTTTATTCTCAGCTAGTGTGACTGACTGAAGACACTATACTTCAGCTATACGACAATCCTACAGGATTTAATTGCTTTACTGTTTTTCTCTAGACTTAGAAATATTTATTTCTGAAATATTTCTTGTATTCCTCTTATTGAATTTTGCTTTGCAGAAAAGCTTATAAAATTTCTTCGTATAATTTAAATTTTCTTCTCTAGTTTCCTGATCAACACCTGTATTTTGTTTCTTAATTTTTAGCTTGTAGTTTTATATGTTCTTACAATAGAAATCTAATTAAATGTATAGAATAAACTTCAGGAAAAACTGAAGATTGACTGGTGCAACCATTTTCACTTAAAATATTTTGGCTAGTTTAAAAATTGGCTCTTTCTGTATATTTATGGTTTGAATCAAATATATGCTAAATAAGTAGCTGCTGGTTTTCATTAATTTTCATAATGGGAAACAATAAGAGAATCAGTGGAAACTTTATAGGTGTGCCCAGGTATAAAGAGTTTACTTCTTCTGCCCTTTCTATTGTGTGGCTATATGCATTGAATGAAGAAACCATCAGACGGCTGGATTTTTTAATGATCATTTTAAAAGAAAATACGTACTTTGTGTCACTTTATGACAGTTCTTTAAAAAGAATGAAGAGCCAGATTAGAATTCAAATTACATTGAATTACTGAGTTAATCCTGTAAGAGAACCCAGATCAAAATCTGGCCAATGCTCAGCAGTCAATTAGTAGAAAAATACAGTAGCTGATGACAGTTTCTTTCAGCGCATACTGCCTTATGCTTACAGGAACTTGGTTATATAGGCATTAGTCATAATTTCCCAATATTAATTTCCTAGCTAATGTCATTACAGAATTGATTCGAACTGTTCTTTTCTGCCTGACAGCTTTTTGGCTGACCATCTGAGGCGTTTAAATCAAATGTAAGATGCATACTTTGTTCTTCACTGTAAACACATAGGAAATGAAATTTATAACCCAGTCCTTTCTTTCCTTTAATTTGTCTGGTTACATAAAAACTGTTGAATATATTTATTGGATGTTTGTTATATGTAAGAATTTGTTACTGAAGGTAAAATACAGTCAGTTTAAAGGACCTTAAAATTGATACTCTCAGGCCATTATGTTTCAGAGCATTGGATTTTTAAGGCATTTCTTTTTAACAAGATTTGCTTTATTTAGTATAAAGGAATATAAGGAAAAATTAGTGCACACTACTGCTTAAACTATCCCATTTCAGTTCTCAGGAAGTTTGATAATTGATAATTCTTCTGTCAATAAAAGGTCACATTTAATATATCATACCAATTCCTTTTTGTCTCTCATCTTGACATTAGGAAAGTGGACATATCCCTATTAAGTTCCATATAAGAATGGATGCTTTTAGTGTTTGTATAACATGAAGTGATTTCATTGTATGGGATCACTTAAATAAATCACTTATTTTGTCAATGTCTTTAATATTTGGCCTGGAATGTGATGCGATGATTTCAATTAAAGGGATAAGTAAAACAAAACCAGAGTTTCATCTGCATAGTGCAATAAACAACTATCACTAATGACAGTGCAATAGACCCTTGTTTCCAATTTATCATGTATTTTTGAAGGTAGAGTTGCACTTGGTATGGACAATGCCTACAGAGATATTAATGTTCATAAAGAATATAATTAAGTTAAAAATAGGTGGGCCAACTTAATTACCAAAATCTTTTTCTTTTGTCATAGATCATGATTTGACTGTCTAGTCAGATGAGTTTGCTGGGTTTTGGCATGTTTAGTTCTCAAATGTGCTATAACATCTTTGCAGAGAAGCTGTACTGGTGTACTTAAAATTTATTGGACATCTAGGAGTAGAAGTTGCTGTAGTAGGAAGCACAGATATTTTGGAAATATACCACAGAGAGTGCAATTACGTATTTCATATGATGCACAGTCTTAGTAACCTGCTTTTGTTTTTGATGGCACAACCAGATGGAAAAGGAGGATATTGCAAGAACTGCTTGTAATAGCAGTGGGTGAATTAGGAGGGGGGGATTTTGATGCATAAATTTTGATTTACATAGCAGCCTGCAAAGCAGGAACTCAATCCTGATTAGACTCCAAACTTCATCATAGTAAGAATATAGAGAGGGATAATTGTAGATACATTTCAAAACAATTGTTTTTTTAGGAAGGTCAGTTTAATGCTTTACGATCTTTCAATTTGTTACTTCAAATTATGCTGTTATGAAACAAGAAAAAAAGGCGTTTATGGACTTATGGATGGATTATAAAACTGGATTTATAGACCCAGTATTGAACCTTTTTGGTTTTGGATTTGTGTGTCATGTGTTAACTCCCTAGAACAGACTCAGAAAACACTTCAAATATTTTTACAAAACATACTCGGAAGAGATAATGTTACATTTAATAATGTTATATATAATAATAATGTTACATAGTTATAAATTAAATACCACTTTCTTGGAAGATTATATTACACAGTACTAATCATTAACCTTTATGATAAAATGTTCTAAGACAGTATCTTCTCATTAGATTTGATGGGAGTCAATTTTCCACCTGAGAGAAAAAGGTTGCACAGGCCTATTTATATTTTCTGATGACCTGCATGCTAATGATAAATTTTCTTAATAAATGTTATCAAACTTCAAAGCTGTGAAACTAGTGTGTTGATAAATGGTGATGATTAAAACATCTTCATTAGCCAGTCATGTTGAGCCAAAATAAATATGAATTTTATTCTCAGTACTTCCAGCCTTAAGCAGCTCATTGTCTGACCTTTCTTTCAGATCATAATTTGTGTTGAGTACTGATTAATGTAAAACCACTCTTATATGCCATGAAATATTTGATTTCACAAGATAACTGTTCCAGTGGCCTTAAGATAATCTATGTCATTTTGCAGTTCTTTTAACTCCTGTGCACTGCACAAGCACCATCTCCACTGAATACTTAAGAAACTTCAAACTAAGAGTAAGACATACTCAGCCACAATGATTACTCCAAATCAGAGCAAACAACTGAGGATCCCAGTCTCTCCGGTGTTCCCAGTGAACTGTTCCAGATTTTGGGGTGCAGGTAGCTTTTGGCAGGGTTTCAGCTATGTAGAGTCACAGACCCGTTGCAGAGGGAAAGGAATAAATTTGTACCTGGGATTTGGTGAAAAGAGGGATGGAAGACAAGAGAGAGAAACTGGTACTGACCAAGCAGTGAGGTTAAGAGCTGTGGAAAGGTAGGATTTGACCCTAGTTTCCTCCAGGACAGTTTACTGAGAGCAAGTAAGGAACTCGAAGGAAGTTATAAAATGTCTCTATGTGGCAGGGATTGGGAACGAATTTGGGGAGGGATTCAGTCTGGTGACGGTCAGCCGGAGGGAGGATTTGACAAGCAGCTGGAGAGAACTTGGCAGGGCCGGGTGAAAGGGACAGCGAGGTGACAGGCTGGGATTAGTGTCTGGAGAAAATAAGGCTGGATTAGAAGCCAGAGAAGGGGAAGAGAGAAGGAAACTCGTCACTTCTAGAGCTGGAACGCAGCGCGTTGTACTCTGCTCCTGCTTTTGTCCCATGACAAAATCACCTGGCAGAGCAGTAAGTGTCCAGAGCCGGTGTAATACCCATGGCTGAAGTACTGTTTTCCGTTTCTCTTCTGTTTTAAACTAGAAAATTGGAAAGAAATATTTTGTAAAAATTAAGTATTTTAGGTTGCAAAGCCAAGCAAGCCCTCAAACATTAGGAAATTAAAGTTGTTTGTCTGGTCCTTATGTGAATGTATCAGATGGAAGTCTTTAATTATTTAATTGTGCCTACATGACATTTTCCCCACAGAACCTGCTACTTATTTGTGAAATGGATATATCTCCTTTGGGGATTAAGTGGGCATTTTGTAGTAATGAATGCTTTGTCTTTGAGGCAACTAGCCTTAGTTGTCTCATTCTTCCGGGTTTAATTTTGCTCCGCTTTTGTTCAGCATCAGCAAAATATAAATAATACTGACCTGTCACATCTTGAGTGTTCTGAAAATAAATGTATTAGTGGGCATCTGATAGTCATTACAGAAAGATCTTAGAAAAATTACCAATTCTGTTTTAATAACACTTTTAATTAATGTGGTAAATAAAACATAGGCTTATGCCTTGAACAAAGAGAATAAAACTAAAAATACCAAATAGCTACTCATTAAGGAGTTTCCAATCTGTGAACTGAAGGAAGAAGGGACCCAGTGGAAAAATAATAAGCATGTGATTATGCGATTTTAAAAACTGCATTATACAAAGGCAACTTTAATTCTGGCATTTACTGCTGTTTGGTTTCTTGACATAATTTTGGGGGTAATTTATGGATTAGCTGTGTAAATCTTGCCCTAGGAATTATCAGATGTTTAGTTTTAATTTTACTGATTTGAAACATCCTTTATTGGTACTGATATTATTTTATAAATAGCAAATTGCTGCATTAGTGTTTTCCAGAGAAAAGATATTAAGTAGAAACTACATCAGATTTCTTGTTCTGAATGTCTCAGAATGGATTTTTTTTTTTTTTTTTTTTTTTAAGAGGGGAAAAAGAAGAATGATGCTAGCTAAAAGCATCTTAAATCTTGTGGGAGGCTTCTAGAAAACCAGTGATGTCCTTCTAGTAGGGGAAGGGAGCCTTATATCCAGGGTACAGGTGATTTCTCTGAGTGGGTGCAAATTTGCAGTGAAATCTGTCAGATTTCTGTGACTTTAGGATGTTAGCTTGTATAACCTATTAACAAAGTAGAAAAGTGATATCATGTCCCTGTACTTGCAGATGTGTTCCTGCTACTTTTGGTTTTGTTGTGTGACAATGTTATTGTATTTCCTTAATTTAGCATAGGTTTATAAGATGTAGTGGTATTTACCTCTGGTTGCTTTCCTGAGAGCTCTTTCTCTGAATCCATATACTGACAGGCCAGGAGAAAGAAAAAGTCAAAAGGATGGGTTAGTTTTAGTCTTCTAGAGAGGAATCAGTTATGAAAATGTTTCTAAAAGACAAGATTAATTCACAGTCTGAGCTCCCTAAAGGCATGCTGTGCCTTCCACTTGTAATGATGAGAAGATATTCATTGCAAGATGGATAAAAAGATGTTCTCCAAAGACTGCATTTTATCTGCCAGTAGTAGGACACAGACAGAAGCATCCATGAAATTAATTATAAAACCCTTTCTCAGAAATGTGTAAACATGACAGTAGCAGTGATCTCTTTTACACCTCTTGGGTCCTGTGTTTTAACTGTGATTGAATGGAGCTGTCAGATTACATATAGAGTGACAACTCTTTACTAGCTGCAGCTGGATGAATAATGCAAAGAAAATGTTTGCAATCATCTTTTACTATCTAAAAAAAAATTTCTTATTCTCTTAAAACCCCTTTTGAGTTACAGGTATATTTCTGTGGCAAGAGGTATCACAGGTATTTATGAATGCGTAGGTGTAAACTTGCTGCAAGTTCACTGTATAGTTGTGAAATATTAGATAATTGACAAACTGAAAAATTCATCTAATATTCTGTCAGTTGCATGCCATTAGTCATTCTCTTCAGCTGTGGGTTATAGTCTTGCATTAGAGAGAGGAATAACATTAAACTGGTGGCTAAATTCTAGGAAAATACTTGGTGATGAAACTGCAGTGCTGGAGTATTTATGAATCAATTTATGATGCAACTTTGTGAACTTCTAAGCTTAAATTTATAAAGTTATCCTCCAAAACTTTTATTTATGCAGAAAATGAGAAGCTTGAAGTTCATTAAAGTTATGGGTATTTAGCGTTTCTTGAAAACCAGGCCATTTAAGGTAGCTATTTAAAATATGCAGATTAGTACCTCAGTGTAGAAAAGTGTTGAAAAGATTGACTGTGGAGAGCACTGTTGTTCTACTGATGTTAGTGGAGCTGTCACATTGTTTTCATGCTACTGTTTTTGTAGTCTTGCCTTTTATTTCCTTTTTATGCTTCTATTCCTAACTCATATCCCTGAATGTTAATCTAGTTCAGATCAGCACATCAGAATTATCATTTCTAATCAAACTGGTTTGAAATCGTTGACATTCCGTTGCCCTTCCCAGACTTGTTCTCCACTTAATTTTGAGCTTATTGGAGGGGAGGGGGAAATGGCTAAAATAGTAGTTACAATGAAATGCCTGTGAAACCTTTTTAAAGGCTGTAACACTCTACTTGTCCATATCTGATTAATTTAAAAATTTGATGAGAATACTCAGTAGTGAAAAGATAGTAATATAATTCCCAGTGATTAATAAAATGTCTTGTTTTCTAAATAAACAAAAAGACATATTGCAATGCTAAAATAGATACATGTTGCATTTTCAAATTCATGTATTTTAAATCCTTTTAATACCAATGTTCAAAATAACACTACCAATATTTCTGAAGTCTGTCGAAGGAATTTTTTTCATTGTTAAACACAATAGAGTTTCTGTAACATTTTACAAACAAATGGAGAAAGTATTTTTCAGTTTTATTTTTTTAAGTCATGATTTTATATCTTTTTGTCACTATATGAATTATGGCTTGATTGAGAAAAGTTTATGAGAATGTCCAGTTGATCTTGGGATCAGCTATATCTTTTTAAGGTAAGTTGGTGATTTTGCCAGGTGTTCTTAGAAATATACTGTGAATTTTCAAGTGATCTCGTCCTCCAGATTTGCACTGTGTCTTCTAGTTTCCTTATAGCTCTGTCAGCACTTTTCCCCTCCTATCCCATTCTGCTTAAAATGGCCTATTGGTCTGACATATTGATCCCACTTGGTCCCGTGACTAATATTGATTTTATTCTCAATGGGACCATAGCCTGTCATCAAACCTACTTTTTCTTTCATATCAAGATGACGTTTGATGGGCTTATTTGACACTAGAAGGCAACTGCGCTTGGTTATGATCAATACACTTGTATTCTCTGTTCCTTATCATTCTCAGTAAGACTACATTAGCAAATGAACCGTGAAAATGCTTCAAGTACCTGTCAAGCAGTAGGAAGATCTTACTCCTGTTGTTAGGCAATGTGTAGGTACTCTGCTGGGCTCTTTATTAGAAATATTGGACTACTATTCCTGTGGTATAAGTCTACTATGGCATAAGGTTAAAGTACAGCAGATTTTCGGCTAAAGGCATATCATGTTTCAGTTTTTGTTTACTTTGTCTTGTCTGCATGGAGACACTTAAGAAAGTTGTTCCAAATTAACTGCAAAAATAATATTAGTCAAACTATATTAAACGTGTATGTGAATCCTCTTATTCAGAATTAAGGTGGCCTTAATTCTATTTGTTAAGAATTTTCTCTTTCATTCTGAATAAGGATAGCCATACAAAATGTTAATACAGTTTAACTAATCTTCTTCAAAGTCTCATTTTAATTAATTTGGATTAATTCTTCGGTATTCCTATTCAGATCAGTCTTTTTCAGTGATACTCACATTATCACTAATAGTTCAGATACAGCCTCTTTCATGCTGGTGGATATTCAGTGGTATCAGAAGTAGTGAAAATCCAAAGAAGGTATCATCTGCAAGAAGGGTTTTCCATTAGTCTTTGATGCATAATACAAAATATGCACTCGGTAATTTACAGTGTTGTGTCAGACATAAAAAGGTTGTATTACTTTTTAAGCCATAGTTAGTGCTGTAAGACGCCCTCAGTGTGCCTCTGTGTGTATAGTGAAGGAACTGACCTCATGTGTATACTTTTTTTTTTTTTTTTTTATTTGGGAGTGTCACAGGTAGGCACGTGATTGCTGTATGGTTGAGGGAACTGATACTGTGGCTGCCATCACCACTACCACTTAGAAAATTATGTAAATAAATACAGAGAGAATTGGAAAACCTTTTTCCATATTTTCTGGGTGAAACGTGTGTAATTTAGTTTTTCAACCTGAGTAAATCTAGCAAAGATAGTGAAAAATAAGAGAGGGGATAAAGGAATAAGAGGTAAAGTTTGAAAGTGGATACCACAAAATGTTCTTCTTGTTAAGATGACAAAGAGAGCAGAACAGTTTCTTCCACTCATTCTCATTCTCATCGAGTAAAGAATTCAAGCATAAATAAGAAGTTTGCACTTTAATGGAAAAAAAGTAAGGTGGTTTTTTTTCCCAGCCAAATACCTCATGTTACTGTATATTTCTGAGTTAACATAGTTATGGAATATTATTTTTTCATACTGTTGTTTAATATGGCCAGATGACACTGCATTTTACATCAAAAAATATTATTTGTATAAAGAAATACTATTCCTTTCCCTGTTTTTATTTCCCTCTGTCAAATTTAGACTGTATCTACATGACTGTAATCCTGATAGATGACCCTAATATAAATGGAGGTACATATGTTCTTCTATTACCAGACGTGAAAATGGGGTTACTGGAAGCATTAATATCATATCTGAAGGTGTGAGTTCATTATTTTTAACCAGTTACATCCAAAGAACATCCAAAAATGTTTCCCATCTGAAGCAATTTTAGCAGGAAATATACATCTTTAAAATATGTTCTTAATTTTTGTTTCAGAGCTGTCCTTTTATTGCTGTCATTATTTCAAAGTAAGGAGTGTTACTTCAGGTTTGATTATTCTTGTAACTGTTTTGTGTACGATGCAAAGCCTTACCTTAGACCTGATGCATTAAGGAATACTGAACTGGATTTCTTAGCAGTGACTCACTTTTCTTGAAATTTGTGTGACTGAAACTTTGGATGAGCTCAAGGACAGGAAAGAAGCTTTGGAACCAGAACTGCCTTACCTCTGTAGCAGAATGCATTTCACATCTTGTAGCTTTCCTATAAACCACTTGCAGGCGGTTACCTGCTTCTGCATTCTTTCTACATAGCTGCTAATACGCTGTGTTGTGAGGAAGGTTAGCAAACACGTGCTACTCTTTAAGCTGTAGCTGAGGTGTAGTAGTAGCATTTACTGGTTTGGTTACAGAGAAGGAGCAGAAGCGCTCAGGTACTATTGTTGTTGGAATTAGATTTCTGCATGAATGTGGGAGTTCTTGAAGCCACTGTCTTCCCACTCATCAAAATTTCTTTTCCCATGAGGTGAATACATGAGGAAAACTGCACATAGTCATCAACAAGAAGTTATTGCTTGTAAAATGTGATGTTTCATTGTGTTAAGGAATAGAAAATCTTAAAAAGATCATGATTTTTTTCTTAAGTGTGTTGACATGCTATTGTCTTTGATTTGAGAAACGCTGGATATGGTGGGTTTCTAAGCTCCGCCTGTTTTCCTTTTGTATAGTATTAGTTCCTGCCATTATCAGTCATTTTGCATTGCAAATGTTTGCTTAACAAAAAAGCCAAAACCACATTTTAAAATTTAGGATTATATTTTAGAAGGTATTTGTATCTTCCAGTATTTGCATAGTGAAAGGGAGTAGTCAGTGGCCTTTTCTGTATATCACTGGTTTGTGTGTGCAGTCATGGTAAACGTGTAAATAAGATGAAGGTATGCATGCTTGTGCTAGCAAATTTCTTGTTTTAAAAAAAAATTCTATCCATGTTTATGAGATTCATGATGTTCTTTTGAATAAGTGGCCAAAGTATCATGTTTATCATTTTTCTTTTAGTAAGGAATAGACTGTATGATACTACTTGAAATTCTACATTGAAACCAAAACCACACTAAAATTTCACACACAAATCACCAAATCAAACAGTTTACAATCCTACAATGTTTTCATATCATTAAACTATTAGACCAACTTTCTTTCATTTTTGCATAATGAACAGATGTGAGAAACTAGTGTATTTGTCTTCATTGAAATCAGTGCCTTTTCTACTTAGGCTTCTTAGAAGAAAATGACTTCACGAATATTAACCATCAACTAATTAAGACGTACTTAATTAAATGCAAATGCTACTTAGCAAAAGCAATTGAGAGAAAGGCATGTCATTAGGGAATTAGCAACTGATTTAACACTTGGAGCTACCAGCTAGGCACCTAAGCAATAGAAATGAATGCAGAAACTTCACATGATAAAAATAATACAAGGGAAAAATACACCATCTTTTCACATTGTGTTTGTTGAAAAACTTCAGAGCCAATGAAGTAGAATATATTGAGACTATAAATTGTAGATTAATGTTGCTTTATGTTCAATAATTAGAGAGGTTAAAAATTAATCAAAATGTTGAAAATTTATCAACCTACCTCATGCAGAGAGATTTTTTCACTGCTGGTCATTCAGGAACTAGAACAGAAAATAATTACTTACAAGGTAACATAGTGTTGCTACTGTTTTCAAGGATACTGCCATATTACTAACATTAAGCTTATGTAGACAGCCTTTATCTTTGCAGCAGATATGAATAAACACCGTCAAGATGTTATGAAGGCTGCTGGGTTTAATAAAACATTTAAAGTTTCTTAATGTCTATTGAAGTATGTGTTATATGCAAGTATTGAACTGATTCAAGAGCAAAAATTGGTCTGTCAGATACTGTTGCATGTGCTGCTTTTTTTTTCCCTCCAAATACTCTTAAGATTGTTGGACTGAACAAGATGGTAAATGATGAATTGCATGTAAATATTATTGTTTCCCCTTTCTGTAGCTTATTTGATTAAGTTTTCAGAGATTAACTTCTAAATTCTCCCTATTGAAAAATCTGGGTCAGTCTTTCACAGTTGTGTATGCATTTTAATTAGAGAGATGTGCTATGAGAAAGACAGCTTTCCTCAGAGAGTTCCTCTTGTATAAGAAAAAAAACCCACAACCAACCAACAAAGCAAATAGAATTGCCAAAAAAAATTCAGTCATGGTATGAGACTAAATTTCCAATCAGCAGTTCTGACAAAGTCGAAGTAAGATAAGGAGGTTTGAGGAAGACAGATCGCAAGTGCCTGATTATGCAAAAGGGCAGAAGTTAAATGAAAGTATTATGGGCCTCCACTTTTTCCTATGCATAGTTCACAACGTAGTTCTCTACTTCTTCTGATCATTGAAAAAAAGAAAAATCCACACTACTGCATCAGCAGCATCGTGATTTGGAAGGAAAAGTTAATTTGCTGTGACAGTACATGCTAGGCAGGCAGGATTTTCCTTTTGTGGTGGACTTTGGGGACTGGTAATTGCTTAGTGATTTGAAAGAAATGCAATAGTATTAGAAATGAAAATGATAATGTTAGTTTATCCTGGTGATTGATTACTATCTGCTTATTAGCAGATATAAGGTGTCCTAGCATCTGAAAAATATATGGGTTTTGATAAATTTAATATCTTTTCTGTAATGTGAAGGATTTCCCATTTTGCATTAGACTGATCAGCCAATGTGTAGACAAGGTTATTACTAATGGAAGTCTAGTATAGAACTTCAAATGTGGATAAATTTGTAAGTTTTCTCTTATTTCAGTGGGTTTTTTAAAGGTTTTTTTTGTATTTTCTTCAGAGTAATGACAGTTAAACTCATTAACGCTTTTTCTGTACTATTACAGTCTAGTCGTGATGTTCTTGTAACTTTGAGGCAATTAGATTTTGGACTGATATTTTCTTGCTTATTTTCTGCCCTGAGTTATAATTAAAACAGACATTTAGGCACTTCAGAATTGTAAGAAAATTAAAAAAAAAAAAATATTTTCCCCTCTACTAGTCAAACTGTCTTTGTCTATCTGCAGGAATAATGCAAAAATTGTAAAATTCTAGCACGTACAAACTTTTTAGTGGAGAAGCATATGCTTTACTAACTTTGGGTATGGAGAGTGGTTAAAGTTAGTTCCATATGAAAACAGGACTGAGCACATACCACAGATCTGGTTTTACTAAGTTTTGAATATAGATAGGCATATTTTGTTCTTGATGGGCAGAGTCCACACAGCAGCTTTGGCTTCTCAGACAGTCTGAGGAGGTTGTTCAACACGTTTGAAGACTGATGAGGGAGTCAGCATAAGGACATGTGTAGGTCCTTATGTGGGAGGAATGCATATGGGAAACTGCATGGGAATTCAAGATAAAGAACAGTCTCGTTGGCTGTTTCAGACTTTATAACCCATACAGGAGGCAGTGCAATACTTTCCTGTTGATTATTTTTCTACGTAGGGAGGGAAGGAAACAGTAAATGGCAACCAGCACAGCTCACAGATTTTAGCATCGTGTGAACTAACTGCATTTTTTTTCCTGCAGCCTCCATGCTTAGAGGCATTACTGAAGGCAGTTGAATAATAACAAGGCCTTCTTCACTCACAAACACAAAGCGCTTTAAAAATTGAGCTCTGGAGTGAGTTGCCAAGTATTTCAGGTGCCCAGCAGTTCTCCAATGGATGACACATTGTGTGCCTCCTTTTCAGCTTCACTGGCAAGACAAGAAAACTGGTAGGAGAGGCATCACCTGAGAAAGTGATGCCTATAACTGATATAGTCACATGCATACAACACAGTATATACCCTGGTATGTATAACCAGTACATCCAGATCATCCAGTGCTCTGAACTGTCAGTCTTTTCCATCCTTTTGTATTTTTACATCCTCATTTTAAATGTGCAGTTCTAAAAACACTTGAATGATGCTCTGTACTTTCCTGTGGTCTATTGTACTTAAAAGCAGACTATCATATGTGGCTACTAGGAGCCACAAAAAGAAGATATTGGCATAAATGAGCCTTTTTTTTTCTTAGAGTTGCAGATATACTAGTAAATTTGAAGACATATGACTAAGCAATACAGAGTCTGAAGTCTGCAGTTTTAGCATTTAGGCTCAGTTGCTGTCATTACTTCTTTTATGAACTTTAAAATATAACTGCAAGATTTGTTTTACCACTGTGTGATATTCCTGTCCTTTACTGATTACACAGGCATTTTAAAAATAATGTTCATTATTAATGTTCAAAGCACTCTCTTGATTTGATCCCATTTATTGTGATTTTATTGTCAATTTTTTACTTAGTTTATATCAGGTTATAGTTCAGCCTTTCAGAGACTATAGCTGGTTTCCAGGTACAGGACTGAGACCAAATTCATTGCCTTATTGCATAGGACTCCAGCAGCATTTTTATTTTATGCTGATTTTTTTTTTAGTTGTTCTCTAGGCCTCATTGAATCTTGCAGTGATTTGACTGTTCATTTTAAGGTTTTAAAAAAATTTTGCCCTTTGTTAAGCACTTGCCTTTCCGTTTACTACAAGTCAGAATTTGACAGCAATTTTTTACTGTGCACTGAAGCATGCATCATATTAAAAGATGCACAATAAGCAAGAGGGTTTCCTTACCGTGTCTCTAGTGATACCAGCTCTGGGAATGCTTCCCATTGTAAAGATCTTAAAGCATTTTACAGGAAACTTAAATATCAGACACATTTTACAGATGAGTAAACAAAAACACAAAGGAGTGACATGATTCAACTACATTAAACACAGAATGTAGGTCTTCCGCGGTCTAGCGCAGCCTTCAGCATCTAGACAGAATTTTCACAGATACCATATCTGCTTTGTGAATGTAATAAAACAAGAATGGTGATATGAATACAGTCTGATACTTATGAATAGTTAGTCAGTTCCTCCTGAATGGTATTCACAAGCTACCTCTCTAATCTGTAAAAATTTGCCTATTCAGTACGGGGTTTGGTGTTTTTTGTTTGCTTGGTTTGGATTTTTTTTGTTGTTGTTTGTTTGTTTTAAAGCAATTAAATAGTTCAGTAGTTCAATAGTGGCTCTGGTGTGTGCACACATACTAGAAGGTCTTCACACCAAGAAGGCAGCCACAAGGAGGTTTTAATGTAGTGACTTGCTTTGCTGATTGCCTAGCTGGATCCAGCATAACAGTTCAAGGAAGAGATGTGGATTTGAAAGGCTGTCGCCTCGGCACTCTTTACTGATGATACAAATCTGTAAAAAATCCCAGCAAAGGTTTAAACTGTTTTTGACATTTTTGATCCTTGAAAAAGAAAACCTCTTTTGCCTCCTGCCATTTCTACATGGAGTCAGTCCCTTTAGTGCAATTTGGAGAATTTAGCCCAAAATATGCATCTGTTGCATAAGAGAGAAATATCATTCAACTACATAGGCACTGTTTCTGAATATGGACTGTTGCTAGATTCCGGATTTTAATGAACAAATCAACTGATAAATGATGAAGAGTTTTCTTGACGGAAATGTCATATTCTGTTTTCATCTTTCTGCTTTTTACTTTTTGTCGTTCTGTTGCTTAGAGTATAAGTAACTCAGGGTAGAGGCCTTTGAGTTGTGTTTTTGGAGTTCTGTCTTCAACTCTTGTACAACATAAATGTATACCTATAAAGTTCAAATAGAATATTAGACTACACATGACAAACTTTTTCAAATGGGACTTTTTCTAAGTAGCTTTAGTCTTTACATTGAGATTGTACCCAGCCTATGGTTGAGTGGTTCCTGGTAGCTGACTACACTATGCACTTTAGAAAGGAAGGGAACAAAGGTCAAGTTGTTCATAAAATTGTTAGTGAAATGTCAGAAACTGTTTAGTCTAAATAAAATATTTCCCTGAAGATAAGAAGTACCCATTATAAAACATTCCTTCCAACTGCATTTCTGTGCTGTTGAATTCATCAGATAAGAATTGGACAGTGGACAAAAACTAAATGCTAGTATGGAAGATACATATTTCTAGACTATTTTCTCTATAAAAGCAAAGGATAAAAGAAGGCTTTGATTTTGGGAGAGAACGAAGGCTTTTTTTTGTTTGAAATAAAAACTCAAACTGAAACAAATTTAATACAATTAATCATTGTGACTCCAAATTTAGCTTGAGTTTCAAGTTAACAACACCGCAGTTGGTAGGCAATTAATAAGCTCGATATGATATTCTATGTTTACGCTATGACATACTTTATTGTAATAGTAGTATTTCTTGCAAAGTGTGAAAGTGTCCCACCAGTTTACCTCATTGAGTCTTACCTGGCAGTGGAACAATTTGAGAGTAAGGTTCACCCTTTTTCTAGCTTTTTTTCTATTCTTTGGAAAAGAAGTTTGCAGTGTGTTCCTCCGTCTTGTCCTTCAACCCAAATACATGCCATTCTGATGAAGCAGGCAGGAATCCCTCCTGCATTGGTGTCAGGGTGTGATGACCTGCGATACACAAGAAGGAGCAATTGATGCAAAGATTGAGTCCAGTGAGGGAAGCAGAACTTGATGTGGGAGATCTATGAAGCTTTTGGCAGGGCTCGAATTTGTATTTTTAATATGGGAAAATACAGCTATTGAGACTGACTTGATCTCAGAGGTCTTTATAATTCAGATGACTATGACTACTTTAGGCTATTTTAAAAGCATGAGCTGCAGGACTTCCCCTGGTTTGGAGAGCCAAGGAAGATTGATGTTTGCAGTTCTGTTATGCCTAAAGATTCTGTATGAATAAAATATTTGACACTGTTTAAAGGGATATAATATTGGATGGATAGCCCTCATCTTTTCCTCTTTTATAAAGAATTTGGTCGTTAAGAATTCTGGGACCCATGATATGTCACTAGTACTAAAGAACCTCCTATTTTCAGGAACTCAGTTTATCAGAGATTCTTATTTGAGAGGCTTTAAGACTCTGTAATCCTTGAATGACAAAAAATATAGTTTCTGTTTAGATTAGTGTTTGATTTATTTTATTATTATTCCATTAAGCACTAAAAGCCTAATTTGAGACTTGGGTAAAGCAGTGTTTATAGATCTTTGACTTCATTTACAGCATTCACAGTTCTCACTGAATTAGCTTTCCAGAATCCAGGTGGTAGTTACTAACACTGGCTGATGTCTTTAAATTATAGAGTATTTAATGATTGTTTCTAACAAATATTTTGTTGTATCGAAGACTTATGTTCATTGTAAATCTTGATGAGACACCATTTTGTTGACATTAGCTATTAAAACAAAAGGGTTGACATGATGGATCGTAGCAAGTGCAGTGCTATAGACACTCCAGTCAGTCACATCAAGATCACATATGCTTCAATAACGTTTCAGTAGATGAATCATAATTCAACAGAAAGTTTTATGCCCTACTACAGCAAGGATCATATAGCACAAAAGGCATTCAGATGCTTTGAAATGTTATGTTTTTCAGAAAATTAAAAAAAAAAAAGACATTTCATGTTTACAAATGAACTGGCCCTTTCCATGCCTTGATTGTATGTGATTAACAGGGCCTCAGAAGTCCAGTGTGCTCTTAGATGCAACTTTTTCACAGTTCCTTGTAACTGGCATTACATATTGGGCTACTCCTCAGTTCCTGGTGCTTTTCGTTGCAAGCACTTTCTGTAATTGGTTTGTATGATAACAAGGCTATAATTCTACAACAGTGAATCCAAATCTCTCCCTCCTTAGTTCATTTTTTCCATCATCTGCTCCAAAGTGAAGATTCATCCTGAGGCTTCTGTCACTGTCAGTGAGACATTGACCTCAGAATATGTGGTCATTTGTTCATTCCTCACTTAATGGATATTAACTGATTTGATCAGGAAATTATATGTCACCTTACAAAAGTAACCACTTTGTGATTAGGGTGCTGTTCAGACAGATCTCAGACACAGTACTCCCACGATTTCCTTACTGAAAACAAAAGCAGACCTGCTACTTAAACACTAGCTAGTATTTCATTAAACAATTTATACCAGCCTGGATCTTATTATTATAATCAAATGTGAACATTGATGTGACAGAATACAAATGCATAGATCTTTTTATACTTCCATGACACAAAGAGTGTTGTGTTATTGGTTTGTTAACAAATGAAGATCATTCTAACCAAACAAGACACTCTGACTGCAGCTTACTGCAACTCTCTTCATATTTTGATGCATATCTGCAATTCAAAGGATGAATTGTGGGTTATAAAACTGGCTAAGCTGGAAGTTAGGATACTTTTCCCCTTCTCCCACAAACGTGGATGAAGACTAGGTGATTACTGTACATGCATTTCCATGTACAGTTTTCCATAGGTGTATTATATACTCTGTTATTCACATTAGGATTTTCTGTGGAATCAAATATGTATTAACAGAATGAAAGCCTAAAGACCACCCAGGCTGGCATTCACTTCAGCAGAATATCAAATTAAACTACGTTTAAGCATGTCCTTCTAGAATCAAGGCAGAGGAGACAAGTCATTTTAATAAAAAATCTATTTACTTTGTTTATATAGAAGAACAGAATCTAATTTATTTGTGTGCCCATCTGGACTAGATTGCTCATTTTAAGTTAATTTAACAAATGATAGACTACTACTGGCCTTTTCTTTCCCAGGAGAAGAGGTTGACAGACAGCTGTGTAGAGATGCTATCTACCCAGTCCCGGTTGTCTGCGACGCTCCATGCCCAAAGGAGTGTGTCCTCAGCATGTGGTCTGCATGGTCCTCCTGCTCGCACACCTGCTCCGGCAAAACCACAGAAGGGAAGCAGATGCGTGCCCGCTCCATTCTGGCGTATGCAGGTGAAGGTAAGGTCGCATACTCTTGCAGACTCTTGTTTGATTGTGAATTCTCAACTGTCTTTGTAACGTCAAAGTAATTTCTTAATTGACAGAAACAAATTATTGTGGTTTTTTAAATATAGAAAAATTATTTAAATGCTTATCCTACATTTACTCATGATACCTAAAGCTCTTTTAAAGAGGAGATTTTATTTTACTTATTTCAGTTACTATTGCTATTTTTTATTATTCTGCATAATGTTACTGTTTTGATTTCGAATATATGGTTTTCTCATTTTCTGTTAAAATTAAACAAGGCAAACAATTTATCCCATGAAGACATCTATGAAAGATATTTATAGAGGATTGTTAGTAAACCTAATTTAGGTCCAGTTTGGAAGGAGGTAAGTATGAATGCTGAAAAGATGAGAGTTTTAATGGATTCAAATGCTAACAAATGGCTTTTGTAGCTTCTTAGCTCAAATTGGTAACTAATGTTACCCCATTAACATTTTTATTCATAGTAAGACTTTGGTTTTACCCTGCAAATCCTCACTCATGTGAATGGTTTCCATTCATGCAAAGGGTCCTTGTGCAGCGTCTGCAGCAAATGCAAAAAGACATAGCTGGAATATAAAGGAGAAGAAGAAAAAGGTTTTAGATATAGGTTCAAGTCTATTCTTTGATGATTTTTCATGCTTCCTATAACTGTTTTTGTTTTGTTCTTTAGTATTTTGGGGAGTAATAGAGCAAATGTATTCTGTATGTAACATGGTTCTAAAATGGCCACATCAAGTGTGCCAGGGTCCAACTGGTAAAATGCTTTCTGCAACACTGGGAGCAAGGAGACATAGCCACCAAAGAGTTCGTGGAAAACATGTACTCATGTGTATTACTGACAGTAAAGTTAAATGCCTTCAATATAAAAGGATTATGTGCATGTTTTAGTTCTTCTTTAAAACTGTTAAGCATTTTATTACTTCAAGTTAAGATGAAATTTAGCTGAAAAGTGAAAGCTGTAAGGTATGGAAGTAGTGAAACAGAATATGTTTTGAGAAATGGAAAAAGAAAGGGGCAGGCTTCATCGTATACCAAAACACTTCTCTGTTTGCAAACACAGTTAACTTCATTGCTAAAAGTATACTGTGTATTTGACAGAATTTGAATAATTGTAAAAGAAAAAAATAATGTAGCAGAGCAGGCATTTTCAAACCTTTCCCTGAAAGGGACCTTTGCTACAAGAGGCAATCAGAACTACACTCATTTTAGTGGGTGATTCAAATAATAAATTACTTAGATGGATCTATGTAACAAAGTAGAAATGCTCTTGAAATAAGAAATAAAATTGGTTTTATGTTGTCCCTTTTTTTATAGTGTGTCAAATGGACTCATTTTGAGGGAAATACAGAGACATGTTTTCATATGATAATTCAAATAAACATATATTCATGTGCTTCTTGGTTTTCCGTGTAGGTCAAGATAATAGATTTTCGATATGCTTATGCAGTTCTACTGGAGACAGAAATTTAACATCCTGACAAGCATGCCACAGAAGTGAAAACCTAAATTACTCCAGAAAATTATTCCACTTTCTTATGCTTCTTTTTAAAAAGTACTCATTTTATTCTGACTTTGATACTTAATGCAATTTAGGATAATTTACAAGGCTGCAGATGCAGCAAAGCAGTTAAGCATAGCCTGGATTTTAGGTACATGAATTTTATTTATGTCTGTTGTGCAATGATCAGAACCAGCACTGAGTGACCACAAAGACTGACAAGTCTCAAACCACACAGGTAGGAGTGAAGAGATCCCTAAACTACTGCTAAGAAAGCTAACTCATTACCTAGACGTTGTAGTGCTTCAGCTTTGCTTGAACCCTGGCCCCTTTACCACTATTCCAAGATGAGGTTATTCTGTGCTTTTTTTTAAGGATACAAGCTAGTATGTCTACCTAGCTTACAGCAATTCACTCACATCTTGGTCAGATAGCTTCAACACTGTGCTCCTTTGCACTCTGTACAAACTCCAGAGAATAAAAATTTATAAATAAATAAAAGAACCTTCTAAGGCTTAGCATATCATTACAACTCTAGCTGGAAGGTACTTTTCACCTTTGCTTGTATTATATTCAAAAAGTATCAGTTTAGCTTTTATTTTTTATGCTTCCACGGAATTAGAGTTATTGTTGTCTTTCTCCTCATATGTCTCATGCCTTTTAGTCATTTGCTGCGTGACAAATAACTGAATGACTTGTCACCTCCAGAATTGCATGACAGAGATCAGCTGTGTTCCCAAAACATAAAACACTGATTGTGTAGTTGATGCTGGGAGGTCATTTTATGTTCTGGGGACACAGAATGTATTCATGTATCTGAACGTCTGTATCCTGCTGATATAAAAAGTAAGCTCCACATGAAACTTTTTTGGGAAACGTGCAGTTCTTAGTTTTATTCAGAGCTTAGAAAAAATGCATATCACTGTTGATGAAAACTCTGTAAACATCATGTATAACTAAAAATCCCAAGTCTCATAAATGTAAGACCAGTAATTCCATTTACACATTAAAACTGAGTTCTGAAAATAGCTATCAGTTCTGTTCAGGTGAACGGTTCCACAGGTGTTCCCTTTCGGATTTTTGAACCTTTCCTTGAACTGTTGGTATGAGAGGCAGACCAGGTTAGGTAAGCCATTTCATAGTAATTCCTGTATAATATGGCCATGATATTTCCGAGTTTTTATTCAGAACACAATAGGACAAATATACTGTACATAAATATATACAATTCCTATGATATCAGGATTGGACATTAATTAATGAAAGAATGTGCAAGTCTGTTGCCAATCTATGAATAAGGCTAAACTTGGCTTCTAAGATGACATAAGGAGTCCAGGTTTATCACTGTGAGTCCTTGATCACATGCATCCTCCTGCTAGTCATGGAGAATTTAGTCTACGAGCCTGGGAAGATCAAAGCATTGCAGGCATTACATACACAAGGAATACTGCAATCCCTCAAAGTGTCTGAAGTGCTTAATTCTTGTTCATTGGGGTACTTAAACATGAACATCCCATTGGAATTTTTGAGGATCCTAAATACATATGAAATAGATTCTTTTATCTGGATCTCGGGTGGCTTCTTATCGAAGTATTGTCTGTGATTGTTCAGTTTGTCTCCTCTTTGAAATAAAAAATACTATATTCTGTCATTTTGCTTGTTAATGTTCCCAGATGACTGTCCATGATAGAGCTATGTCATTTCACACTTAAGACCTCATTTTTCTTCTTACTTCCCAGCTATCTATGCTGCTGAATTGGTTTGAAGAAACCATCAAGTTAGCATAACTGGCCACCAGGAAACAGCCACAGTATAATCAGTTTTCTTGGATGACTTAGAATAGGAATAATTCAGTAGTATTACAATAATTCCTTGGTGACAAGAATAGCTTCACAGGAAAAATTGAAGCCATATGTAAATTACAGTAGTGACAAAGTTTTCTAATGAGCTCTGGGATACAATTGCCTCTCCAGCACCACACTGACTTCTGCTCGAGCCAGGAGCTGACCTTGGCCGTACGCCCTCTCATCAGCGTTTCCTCATTCAGAACAACACCTCTTCTGCATGGTCAAACCATGCGCTGCAGAGCCTCAAGCACAGTGTGGTTATGCACATCTGGGATGGGCTTATTTACTTGCATTCAGTGGAGAGAGAAAGAGGAGTCTCTCTCCTCAAGATAAAGACTTTCTGTGGTTTGTGAGATGACTTCATGTGGAAACTGGTGTCACAATAACCATTTTTTATATCTTTTCTGAGTTTATTGTCCTCAGCTTGAAGGTTTGAAAGGTGAAGTGATTTATAAATTTGCCTTCTGTGAGCCTGCCTATGGTGCTAGCTCATTTGTGTCACTGTCAAATACATCTTCACGGTACAGTAAGAAACTCAGGAAAGTCACTGTCTCAAAATATAAAATGACAGCAAAGGACATAATGATGTTACTTGATACATCATATGGTTGTTCTGCATGAGTCTAGTAAAGGCATCGTATACAGCTCAGCCTATCTCTCTTGAATGTAGGGTTTGCCTACTTTTATTTTCTGTTTAATATTTCTGTTAATTTTTTATTTCCTGCTTACAATAAATCTTATATAATTAGTAATATGCACTAAGACTACTTTACATAGGCCATGACCTCAGATTAAAAAGTACTAAATGAGTCTTAATTTTTTAGTAAATAGTAGATATGCAGATTGATTCTGTATTGATTATACACTGCCATTGATTGACACTGCCAAATCAGTGTCATACCGCATAACACTAATGTTGTGGATACATTCCAAGTTTTATCAGTAGTAAATGACTGATACTGATTTTGGAAAAGTAACGATTAAAAAAAAAACCCCACAAGTCAAATGCAAAGAAGAAAATAATCTGATTAAAAAGCTTAATTTAATAAAGCGAGAGTGAAGGACGATTTTGTTTGAAATATTCTCTTAAGGCAGGGATGCATATGCATGGCAATGTCTTACTATGGCTATTGTATGTTCATAGATTAGTAAAGTATAATGCCAGAAGGACTATTTAGTGTGACCTCTCATATCACAGACTATTACACATCACTGAGTTAGATAGTATAGAATATCAGTTGTCCATCTTATTACGTATTCTGTTTGACAGGGGCCAATAGCTCATGCTTCTCATATATCTGCAAGATTGACTTACTGAACGTGTAAGGAATAGCTGGATCAAAGGAGTTTCTTCTCAACTCTAGGCAAATTATGGTTGATATGCTTTAAAATTTTATTCCTGTTAAAATTCCAGTACGCTTTGACTTCATAGTTGCCAAAGAGGAGTTATATTTAGGGATTTTTAATGTATTTACTCTTCTTACACTTGTTGGGTTGGTTTGTTTTTAATTTTTTGTATTTTCCTGGCTTGAAATAAGTGCTTGGTAATTAAATCTGAAAGCACAGAATTGAGTAATTGTTTTCCCAGCAAATTGCTTATTCACTAAAGGATTAGTTTTGGAGAAGACAAGGATTTTCATGAGTTTTAACTGATTTCAGCTGAAACAGGAACAGAAACCCACTTAGTTTTGGAACTGTGGTTCCAAACCTGAATTTTCAGGCTAGACTTGCAAAGTGACCTGGCACCTGCATGTGAAGGTGAGCCAGGGGAGAGGACGCTACTGTGCTTCCCCTTTTGCTCAGGAGCCCTTCAGTTCAGATTCCTGCCTATAGTGTGGGGTCTGGGATTCAAATCCTATCCAAGAAGGGACTTGAGGACAGACCTCTCGTCTCCCATGGGTGCATCCTAACTCCTGTCCTGTTGTGTATTATAGGATAGGTCTGCTTGGTTTGTATAACTGATATGAACCAGGTGAGGAAGTGTGAATGTTTGCAGAACTGGAAGAGGAGATGTGCACCAAGAGGGCAGTCTTTGTTCTTATGTTAGCAGTCTGCATGTACTGACCATGTCTGTCTTCGGGAAGTGCAGCTGCCTTCAGGAGTGCCTACTGTGTTCCTACAGCAAAGAAGAAATGAGTAACACCTCACTCTCTAGATTACAAGAGGCACTTCAGTCGCATCTGTTTTCTCAAACTTTAAGATTATTCCAGCTGTTTTGAAATGCATATATAAAATTACATGCATCTGTAAAATGAGTGATATCAAAATGATTAACTAAAATGATCCTAAATGCTTTAAAAAATGTTAATCATTTTGAAATTTGGAAGTTACCAAGACAGTGTCACACAAAAGAGTTATAAAATCCAATCCTTCAATAGCCTAGAGCGAGATGTCTTACCCATTACCAGCTCCAAATCAGGCAGAAAAGCAATCTAAGCATATGACAATTCTGTTAAAGCAGTCAAGGAAACTATCCTCATGTCTCTGCTATTTTATGACTAATATGCAAGTCCCTCTATAAAGCTAGCCTTTCATTTCCAAGTGTGCTTTGCTTAAGTATCCAAAACCAAGAAGAAATGCTTCAGCTCCAACTGTTTTTTGTACCTTGAAATGATTATTTTTAGTACTGCCAAGCAGTTATTTAGTCATCTGATCATGTATTATATAAAATGTATTTAGTATTGTATGTCCCTTTTTCATGTATTCTGATAAATGTATATTTTACTTTTTTCTGTGATACTCATTAATTTTTATATTCCTGTCAAACTTGTCCTCATTTGGTGAAATGCTCTTAAAGCTGAGCAGCCCTGATCTTGTTACCCCTACACAGATGTTGTAAAGGGCATCTCTAACTGCCAGTTTTCCAACCCTGTCTGCTTTTTCTGTACCTATTTTAATTTGAGGGAGCACAAGGGAATGCTGTTTTCCTGGAGAGAATGGCACACTGATTTATAAATAAATAGTGTATTTTTTATTATTGCAAAGATTTGGTACTAGTGATAGTTGTTTTATATTTCAGTAATATTATTTCCACATTTTGTTCATTTTTTACATAGTTTTTTAACTAGTGGTTCAATCTGAACAGAACTGGGTTCCCACTGAGCTGCAGACATTCATGCCCCAATGTTTTTCATTTACAAGTCAATGTCGCTCTCATTTTTTCCCTGCGTATACATTCTCGCATAGCTGTCAAAACTGAATCTAAGTTGTCTCCTTATTCTCAACTGCCTTAGGAACTGGTGGCTACAGCATCCGTTCCTGGGGAAACATTTCTTTCCACACACACTCCTTTAATTTATGAATTTGCTTAAATATTTCCCATGTGTTTCTTCTTGAGCTAACATCAGATGGAAATAATTAATATAGTAACCTTCCTCATCTCTTTTAAATTCTCCTTTTTTTAACCCTTGTACTGGGGGAGCATGTCTAGACTCCTCATGTAGATCAATTTTCTCTCCCATGCCAAATAATGTTACTTCACTATCTTTGATTTTTTTTTTTCTTTTCAAAATACACTCACTTTCCTAATTTCCTTGCTTATATTCCTATCTTCTGGTGTTAGCTGGAAGATTTTTTTATTTCCAGAAGGAAGCTGCTTGAATAACTTTTTAAAACTTATTACATAACCATAATTTTGTTTTACCATTTGTTTTTTTATTTCCTTTTTTAGGAAAATGTATATGACATTTTGTCTTGATGCTTTGCATATTGACATGTATTTTAAGCAATTCTGATAGACTTGAGTTGCATCCATTCTGAGCCAAAAACCAATTTAATTCCAGTCACTGTTTAATTACATTCACACGTTTTTAGGTTTTTCTAATCCCCATTTGCAAAACTTAAGATTAGCTAGTCTTTGGCATGACATCTCAGTTAATATGATGTTTACTGTTGCTTGGTTGCATCAATATTTTTAGCCCAAAGTCAGAAGTTAAAAATATCTCTATGGAAATAATTTGAGAATTTGGATTTTGTCATGTGTTTTCATTAGAATGGCCCTTTCCTCACGTTTGCTGCATATCTAGATATCCCACAAAAGCAATTTGGGGTATAAAGTATTTTCACGCTTGTGACACTTGACTTACTTGTATTGGAGTACTTGAAGTATCCATTGTTTCTTTGATTACATTTAGTTGTTTGTTTAATTTCTCTCAACAATGAGTGCTTAAAACCCCTTTCCTCTTGCACGTCTATAGAGCAGGTCAACCTGAAGTTCAGCGTTGGGATATAAAGGTTAATATGCTCTCTGACATGTGCTTGGTGTGAGCATACATTTTTCTTTTTACAGAAAAGTTGTACGGCTTATCTGCAGTAACTAATAAAAAGCTCCTCTTTCAGTTATCTTTCTTACTGTTCTTGTCTTTTAGGAAAGACTAAAACGTTATTTAGATTTTCCCTGGCTTTCCATCACTTGGAGATAGGAGTCCTATTGTTCCTGTGTAGGCCATGAATGTTTCAATTAATTCTTAAACCTAGATACTGTATGTCTAGTAACACCAGAGATCTGGCAGACTTGCTGTCTGCTCACAGGGCTAGACATCTAGTAACCCATGATTAAGTTTGGTAGGAAAAACCTCTTTACTCGTGGAGGATTGGGAGGCCAGATTAGCTTTGAAGTGCTTGGATATAAGAAAGTGAACATACTATCTGAAACCGGACACAACAAAGATAGCGTTATCCGAGCTTTTCTTCACAATTATTAACACATGAATGCATTTTAATCTTAACCTGCAACAGCCTTTGTTATCTTAATCTGGACCTGAAATTGCCAGCTGTGCCATCCTTTTTGGTAATTACGTAACATGGATAAATATCCACTGGGAGCTAGGACAAGAGCTCCAAAAATCTTTTTAATTCATCTGCGAATTAGACATAAACAGTCGTCTCTACATATGCATAACTAGAATATTTAACCATTTCTTCTGCCTAGAGCCTTCATACCTCCTTATGTAATCTCTTGCAGTCTCTTTTAGAGAACCCCAAAATAAAAAGGCTGTAGATTACTCCAAGCACATTAGTGTGTTATAGAAGTTATGATTCTTTTGGCATCCTTATTGTACACATTTACATTTACTGTCCATATACAGTCTGTTCTGTGTAGTCTGTTGACTGAAGTTTGTCAAAGTCAATGTTGGGCATATGAAGAGGAGGAAAAAGGAACAGCATTTCTTTCATGTAATCAAAGTAATAATATGTAACTAATAAGATTTCAAACTGAGTTTGTTTTTTTTTTTTTTTTTTTAATAAAACACTTTATTTCCTTCCACTGCATGAACTTTTGCCCTGTTTTATTGTTCCAGGAGGAATACAGTGCCCAAATAGTAGTGCACTACAGGAAACGCGCAGCTGTAACGAACACTCTTGCACTGTGTATTATTGGCAGACCGGCCCATGGGGACAGTGCATAGAGGATACGTCTGTCTCTGCTTTCAACTCCTCTGCCAGCTGGAACGGGGAGGCCACCTGTTCCGTGGGGATGCAGACAAGAAAGGTCATCTGTGTGAGAGTCAACGTGGGACAAGTGGGCCCAAAAAAGTAAAGTTCCTAAAAAATATCTTCATGCTGTAATTATCTTTGGGTTTTGCTGCTTTATATTTATATCACCAATGACTGCATACAAAGACAAAAAGACACCCTTCTGTTCTCGTGAGGGAACAATTAATCTTTTAAAAATACAGAACTGAAGCTACAGGAGGACTATATAATACCTTTCTCACTATTGATTTTTATGGGTGATATTTACAGTGGTGATTCTGCTGACAGCTGACTACAAATCCAGTTGGCTCCTTGCCATGATCTGGTTGGGTTGAGATAAAAGTCTTGAGTTATGTGTGTGGTGTGCAACACCATTTCCAAGATCCTTGTGGTACTTCCAAGCAAGTGGTACACTATATGGATTAGTGCAGTTCCATGCAAAAATACTGTTTTGAATCTAAATACAGTACAACCCATGTAAGTGCATCTTCTCAGAAGCAGACCAAAGAGGTGAAGCATAGGGCAGCTCTGACAGGGCATTAGTTTGAAACATTAGTTTGAACATTAGTTTGACAACCTTTGTGGTTTTTTTTTCCCCCATATACATGTTTTTTTATGAGATCCTTTTGGCCCAATGATTTAATTTTGCGGTTTAATATATAAACAGGGTTAAATACAGATTAGCTGCTAGTAAAATGCATTGGATAATATCTTCATACAGTTTGGTAGTCTGTAAATATGTCCCACTCAGGACAGATTCAAAGCTGGAAGAGCTGATAGCAGAGGTCATTTAGAAAGTTCATGAGGCAGCTATTCTTGCACTAAATATTTGCACGGTGCCTGCCATTTGTTGCTTTATTCAGCAGTAGATTTATTCCTAATTTACTTTAAATGGAAATATAGGGAATAATACCAGCACCTTCAGTAGTCTAAATTATAATATATCTGCATTGAGTTGCTGTTCTATTCAGTCATGATACCATTATATCTTTTATTTGGTACTCATTTTACATTTTAAAAACCCCTCTAATGATTCATCTTCCTTTTTAAATCTACTGTTAATGTCTCTGCCTTTGATTTGACCTTAAATTTTGGGGAGGAGGGCTGTTTTATTGTGTCATAAATGAATCCTGTGAAATGAGGAAAAAAGTCTTGGTTGATCCTTCAAATTGTCACGTTAAAATCACTGAATCGTTTTTAAAGACCCAGACATTTAACATGAAAATGTAAATAGGAACCTTGTTTTAAACTCCCCTTAATAAAAAGGATTACAGTGGTACGATACAATCAATATTATTGGCCTTATCTACCTCACAAGTTACAGACTTCAGCTTGTATCTTTTCTGTTTAATTTGACCTTGAGTAAGGACTGCGAAAAAATCAATACTTCGCTTTAAGCCACATACACTAAATACAAACAATATAAAAGATAGAAATGGTGTTCTAATTGAACTAATTGCCTTGCCCAAGGATCTGAAGGGGAATTGTAATGTTCAGTGCTCCTGAAAGATTAAGTTCTCAGTGAAACAGTGAATGTGTATAATTCAGACTTTTTTGTATGCTTATAATTTCTGTTGTTCTTTAAGGAAAAAGCCATTAGTAAGCCAATGTTCAATACTTTTCAGAAGCATTTTTAATTTTAACCTTAGACAAAATTTCTGAAAACGTAGTCAATGTATGTGATTGGTGGCAGATGTTTTTTTTAAAGTGTACCTGACCATATATAATATACCCACGCATATATAATCTGATTTTATGAATCACATAGAAACAAGGCACAATTTGACTTAAAAATGTAGAGGGAGCTTACAGAGAGGTGATGGAGATTTATGTTGCTATAGGTATAATATTTCATGGTCTTTCACATTGGTATTTTAGGGGAGAAAAGAGAAAAGGTGGAGATGTCATTATAAGAGGGCACCAAGAAGTTGGTGCTGGTTCACAGTAATGGATCATACTCTGAGAAGTTTATGTGAATTGACAGGAAAATGCAGAGACAACCAATGGAAATCATGAACTAGCAAGTGTTACGGCTGAAGAATATGTTCCTGTAAAGCTGCAACTCAACTTTTCTTCTCCTTTTCCCCTGCTTCTCCTCCCACACTGCACAGGCATAGTTCTCCACTGACCATGGAGACCACATTTCATCGGTAGTTCATCATTAGACTTGCCTGTGCTCCCTTCAGCCTGGCAAGAAAGATGCTTCGCGCAAGCCAAGCTTCCCCAGCTGATCCAATCCAAATATAAAACTGGTCTCTCATCTCTCTGGTCCCAGATGCCCAGCAACCACAAGAGGAAAAGCTAGTCATAGTAATGTTTTTCTGTAATGAGCCAAAAGCTCCAAAATATGGAAGTGATATTTTTCTTACCTCTTTACATATTCCTCTGACAGTCCACAGTCTGTACGCTTTTAGAGCAATACTGATTTTGAAATTATTTTAAAGATTTGCAGTACATCTGCAAGAGTTATTGCATCATTCTGAAAACAAGTATTGCAGCATAGAGAGTTGTTTGTCCTTGATGAAAAAATAGGAACACAGAATGGGGAAAATGACCTGGGTTAATGAGTCCCATATGTGGCAGTCCAATAATCCCTTTTATATGCTGATCAAGACTCTTCCTAAAACAAGTGAGGTTTTCTGTCCCTTCTGACAGTCTTTCACAGTCTCATTGATCTGGCAGTTTCAAACCCTTTTCTGGTTTCTGTCATAATAATGGCCAGCTTATACCTATTTGTTCCTGGGTTAGCAGTGTTATTTAGTTTAAATATGTCTCCTTCCAGTGTTTATGCTTCTGGTAAATTTATGAAGAGCTAAAAATGTATTTTGCTAAGCTGAACTAGATGGCTTTTCTTCATTTTCATTTGGAAGCTTGAAAATAACACTCAAAAGGCAGAGTCTGGAACGGTGAGTGAGGAATGATGATTTTTTTAAGTTAAATCCCCAGGTGCAGAATGCACCGGTTTTGGCTTGCTTTCACCAGATACATTTAAATGCTAATAGTTTTTATTTCTGTGCTCCATCCTGGTGAATTCTGGGCAACTAGCACTCCCCTTGTGCCTGCAGGCATTCAGTACCTCTCATGATTCACCACTTCACTGCAGAATGATTGTTTATTTGATAATGCTTCTTTTTCATTTTTTTTTAGATGCCCTGAGAGCCTCCGACCAGAAACTGTGAGGCCTTGTCTGCTTCCCTGTAGGAAGGACTGTATTGTTACTCCATTCAGTGACTGGACACTGTGTCCTTCTTCATGTCAAGAAGGTAATTTTATCCATTGTGTGCTAGTAGACAGATTTTAAGAAAAAAAGGAGTTAGACTAGCAGACACTTTTGGCAGAATGCTCATACACCTCTCTTTCTGACAGACATGTAATAGCTGGTACAGCAACTGCAGGGAGGACATAGCGTTTTTGCTGAAAAGAATAATTATTTCTATACATTTTCTATATGCATGTTTGGATTTTTTTCCCCATTTTGCCTACTTTTATGTTACAAACTCCCATTTGCATCTTCCCCTGATAAAGCGGTAACTGGTCATGGAGTAGACACATATATCTTAGTGTAACACCAAAACAGATACTTGTACAATTGTAGCATTTGAATTGTCAGATTATAAAATGGTCAGATTTCATCTTTGAAAATATATGTGCTACTTGCTCACCGGAAAAACCTGAGGCCTTATATACCAGGAGATAGATAGGTAGGTAGGTAGATAGATAGATATGCATATGTATATAATTTTGGCTGGTTTCTTCTACTCCAAGGAAAACTGAAGGAAAGCTAATAAAAATCAGCAGACTTTAAGTTGATGTTAATGGTCTGATTTAAACATACATTCCAATGCCATTTTAATACACTTGGCAAAGCTCTTAAAAACAGTGTGGGTCTCCCCTGAAGTTTTATTACATTGAAATCGTACATGAAGTGATGAGTGGCTTAATATTGCCCACATTTTTATGCCTTATCTCTTTTTCTCTTTTAAGCTTAACAGGAGGTGTTTTTCTAATATGAACTATTACAGACGGAATCTGTAATACCTTGTGTTCCACAGGGTGCTAATCCCTGTGTGGGACGTGGTGATTACTCACAGCTACCATATTATCAGAATGTAAGATATTGTTACATCAAATATATGCACTTCAAATGTCACGGCCAATTCTTTATGCTTTATAAAGGACACAAGCATAAAGGCATTTTTGCAGTAATTCCTATTAGTGCTTAGTGCATTCTAACAAATAGAAAAAGAGTTAGGAAGATTAAATTCATAACCTTAGAAAAAGAAAAGAGAATTAAGACCATTGAATCTGAATCTATGAAATAGTTATTCATTACTAAATACTGTGTTATTTTACAGCAGTATTAATCGTTCTGAAATATTTTTGTTGGGGCAGATCATCTTGGACAAAAATGGCATCCTTTTCTGTTCTCATTTCTGTGGGTTTTAAGAAAGTTCTTGATGCAATAAGCATATCTTCATGAATATTTACTACAAACTAGCATGTGGGCTTCTATAAAACAGTATATTTGTGAACCAATACAGGCATTTTGTCTATTCAGTGAGTCAAACTCTTTCTACTACACAAACAATTTTTATTTCATGGGATTTACCCATTTGTGTCAGCAAGCTGGTCAGCGGCTTTGCTGGGCTGCATGTCTGTCTTGTCCCTTGTGCCAGCTCCTGGCATCTCCTGGAGCTGATTGACTTGGGAGTGGAGGGTTTCCTCTGCGTTGAAAAGCAGCCAGGTGGTGGAGAGCCACCGCCGGGATTCTCCTACCGCTTGCTCCTAATTACAATTGCTTGGCCGTGGTCCAGCATGCTTCTGTGTTCAGACAAGCTGCAGCTGCTGTAATAACCCACCCAAAGCTGATATCAACCCAGTCAGCCAAATGTCTGTGCTACAGCTCTCTGGGGAAAAAAAAAAAAAAGAATCCAAGATTTTTACCTATCAATATTTGTGTATTAGGTATTGCTGTGGAACTAATATAGATTTGTGGCTTTTCTCTTAATTTTCTGCCTGAAGAATTGATATCTGAAGATGCGTGAAATCAAAATTCCTACAGGAACTATTTACTGTTTATCATTAATAATGAATGACTATAATAATTAAAAACTGTAAACTGTAAGTTAATTCCAGAGTGGAATTTCTGTTTCTGGTTTTACATGCAAATGATTAGGGCAAACTTCCACCTTGAAACTGTGAAGTGTAGCAGCAAACTGAGCTGGTTTAATTTTTGTTCACTTGAACTATGTATTCATTTCAGCTGTGTATTCATTTGTTCAGTATTGCTGCTATTGCTTTCTGTTTAGTTCTGCTTCCTGGCCATTAGCTAAGATTGAAGTGTTTTATCTATTAAGCTTAATTTTCTGCTTATGGACAAAATAGCATGTCAATATTATAGTGATCAGTTCAAATACCTGTTATGTTAAACCTTATTTTTCCCCTAATTACTGTCATCCCTACATAGTAGCAGGAGAAACAAGCTCTTCTACTCTTTGCAGGGGGTGTCACAGTAAAGAAGCAGTCCCGTCACCGAGTCATCATCCAGCTCCCCGCCAACGGTGGTCGAGAGTGCCCGGACTCTTTGTTTGAGGAAAAGGAATGTGAAGCTTCTCCCGTCTGCTATAGCTACAGGTAGTGTTAATCAACCAGAGACAGTTCAGACATGATTTTTCAACTTGTACTACCTCTAAAGCTTGCTGAATTCCACTTCTTAATAGGAGGTGTTTTTCTAATACGTACTATGTAGAAAAATAGGATACATAGCTAAATCAAGGTTTCAGAACAGGTATGTAGACTCAGTTGGGCCCATAGTGAATCACTGGTTCATATTCTTCCAGTTCCTTTGCAGGACCATTGTAGCAACTAAGAATTACTTTTCAGGATAAATCTTTCCTAGCAACTATTTTGACATTCTATATAATTATAAAAATCTTCCTTTCTAAATTATCCAAAGCACTGAAATGCAGCCTCATCTGTTTAGGAGAGTTGAGTTCTGCTGCCACGCTGTGCCATACACTGTATCCTCCATCTTTCCATCCCTGTCAGCCCTGAGCCAGTCCGCAGTTGATTATATCCCCTAATATAGAAAATTCTCTGTGTTGACCTAATCTTCACCAGAGAACGCTGAGGACTGTTCCAGCAGATGAGGATCTCCACCGTAACTGATTAAGAAAATTTTGGGGCAGTTTTGTAGTATCCAAGTGGCATGGGAAGGTCTAGACGTACAACAAGATTTGGCTGTTGATACAGGCAAAGTTTAGAAAATTCTAATGCAGTTGGTTGGATTTACTTGACAAAATAAAAAAAAAAAGGAGATTTTTTTTGGATGAATAATAAATATCAAACATATCTATTAGAAGCCAATGTTCTGTTTCTCCACCTGCTAATTTCCATGAAACTACTCTCTGCTGCAGAGGTACAAATAGAATTTAAGCTTATTTTAGTGAAAACAAATTGAGATTAAAGAAATGTGTTGCTTTCATCATGTGGTAAGAATTATCATTGCAAATTCATTAGGAGATCACACTGTATGTCACTGAAAGATATGAAAGGATGTAAAAGACCATTGGGAAGCTACTAAAATGAGTACTCCAAACATCAGAGAAATATAGCTCAAGAACTTTTTCTAGTCAATACCAGAGTCAGAGTTTTATCTTTTAAAATGCTGGCTGCTCCTCATCTCTTTAGTTTCTTCGGTATCAAATTTTACCTGAGCTAGTGCATGACAACGTGCTGAGCAGAAGAAAGAAGATTTGCTAGGGAGTGGTAGATGAGGTCATTTACATTTCATGACACAAACTAATACTAAACACATTTTCTGTATATTTCCTTTAGCATCTTTCTGACCTATACACATACTGCGACAGATGGACTCTCACACTCAGCTTGGCTCATGCCTTAGTTCAGATACTGGCCCGCAGAGGCAGGTTGCAATGAAACGTGAGGTGCAAAACCATTGAGATAATTTTAAACATGAGAGCAGCTGATGGTTTGAGCTGTGGACGTAGCATTTTTTTTCCCCCACTCTGAGTAACTCAGACAACTGTGGATTATTTCAGGCATGTGACAATAACCAAACTTGCCTGGACTGGTTATATTTAAGGCCTAGGGTATTCTGCAGCACTAGAAGGGAACTTTGTAAAAGTTTTGTAGCAGTTTATGTTAATGATAGAACAATTTAAGCAGCACAATGTTGCATTTGTTATCAATTTGTTTTTGCAAGTTCTTTTTGTCTGTGTTTTATTTTGATATGGTCTGTGTCCGTATTCACATTGCGTTGGATCTCTTGGTTAGCTCCACATTTGTAAGGTGCTGCCATTCAGCTACCCAAGACCCCAGGTACTCTGGGATTGCCTGAGGCCCCCTAGCAGTCATTTAAACCCACTGTCCCAATACTTTGCTGTAGCTGGGGTTCCTTTTTGCTTCTGATTTCTCCTTTTGGGATAGTATTTGGAAGATGAAGCTTAGCAAAGGAGTTTGTTTGTTGTGAAAACTTTACCCTTGTAATCATATAATTTGAAATTTGAGAAAACAAAACAAAAATCCTAAGACTTTGCTCATCTGACCTCATCTTTGTCTGTAACTCCAAGACTTGTTTGTGCTTCAAGCAAGGCAGAATTGCTCCATTTGTTCTTGTGTTGCAAGTCATGCCTAAGGGATGGGGGGAAGAATAGACCTGGGGAAGAGGAAAGAAGGAAAATGCACTAACACCTATATTGGACAGTACTTACTGCCAAAAGACACTCCCAATACTGCATGAACCAGAAATCAACCCTGAAGTCTTATCTCTGGAGTGTATTTGGGAAACTTCAACACATCTTTGCTTCACTGAGATAGGTGGAAAAAAGAAAGGAAGGAAGGGAAGGTGAGAAAGAGGGGAGGTTTATTAGAGCATGCTAGTATTTAAAACTCATCCTTATTTAATGGGTCCATGTTGTTTTTATGAGATGTTAGTGTCACTTCGCTAAATCCACTTTTCAAATTTTAGCATGTCATTTTGTTGACTAGTAAAATACTCTAAGTATGCTCAGGTATAAATCCATAGCAAAGGAGTTCTTCTGTTAAATGGATATTCGAGTCATCTAATTTTATTATTTTGTATAGTATTCTTCTTTGAAATTTCTTTCTCACATCTTGTATAAGTGTGTTAATGCTTTGTATTAACGTATAATCCTCATGTTGTGGTTTGTATTCACTGTTTATTTGTTAGGTAGTGTTAATGTACCTTTGTACTTTGAAATCCTTGAAAATATATGTGGTTTGCCTTCTCTTCCCTCCTTCGCCTCCTCCTTCCTTCCCTGTGTTCTTAATGGCCTAATCCTAAAAGGAGCAAAAAAATTAACAGGAAACAGGGAGAAGTTTACGGTATTGTTACTGTTTGTTGTGAATTGTCTGTGACCAGTTAGTAATAATAAGCAACAGCTTACGGTGGTTTCTAATACTATCTAGCTCTTGTGCTGCCTCAGTTTTGATGGCTACCAGTTTAGATGGATTGTTTGAAGTTGATTGCTTCCTTCCTCATTTCAGGTGGAAGACCCACAAGTGGCGCAGGTGCCAGCTAGTACCATGGTATGTGCGCCAAGACAGTCCAGGAGCACATGAGACTTGTGGACCTGGGCTACAAGCAAGAGGTTAGACCCTTTGTTTCTGTCATTTATTCCTCAGAAATCTATAGCTGCACTGGTGTGGGAAATGCCTAAAATTTTAGTCATTATAACCTAACATTAATTTTATCTATCTTTATGTGCATCAGCAAAGGAAAATAGTGAATGCTAGTATGGTAGGATGCATCCTAACTGGTATTTGGCAAATGTTTTATTCATAAAATACCAGTGTTAATTTATTTCTAAGTATAGATACCACATTAGTCACTAATTTTATGGTATTGTTTGTTCAGTTTATTTTGCCGTCTTTACCTGAAGCAAGTTTGCAGAGGTGTTTGTGGAAAGTATGTTTTTAAAAAGAAGACAAAACGAAAGGGATGGGTGACTTTACATACTTCTTTTTGTGAAAAAGGTTGTGTAAATTAACTTGTGAAAATGTGACATTTTTCATGTAGTGAGGATGTGAAGACATGTTTATGGGTATATCCATTAGACTGAATATAAGACTTTTGCTCCCTGTGTTTGTTTGAAAATTTAGGATTGGAGAACCCTACAATAATTTTGAGCTGGAAGGATGCTTTGGAGGTCCCTTGGTCCAACACTCTACCCAGAGCAGGGCCAGTTTCAAAGTTAGATCCCACCCAGACTAGAGCAGGTTGCTCAGGGCCATGTCTCAACATGTTTGGAGTATCTCCCAGGATGAAGATCCTACAGCCTCTCTGGGCACTTGCTCCAGTGTTTGTCCAGTCTAGCACTGCATTTTTTTTTCCTAATATCTAAGCTGAAATTTCCCTTGCTGCAATTTGTGTTGTGGCCCCTTATCCTTTCACCATATATCTCTGAGAACAGTCTGACTCTCTCTTCTCTATACCCTCGAATTAGGTAGTTGTAGAGAACAATGGGAGCAAGAGAGATGCAGGACTTTGCATTTACACTGTTAAAGTTCAGTGCCAGCCCATTTCTCCAGGCTGTCAAGGTCCTCTGAATGGCAGCCCTACCCTCCAGGTAGGTATTGACTGCTCCTCTCAAACTGGTGTTCTCCCCAAACTTGCTGAGGGTGCTTTCTGTACAGGCTGTTAAAGATGCTAAACAGAATTGGCCCTGGAATTAACCACTGAGCTGCAGCGCTCTTAACCAGCTGCTGGTTGGACTTCAAAACCACTGACCCTTTGAGCCCAATGATCCAGACATTCTTCCACCATTTCCATTTAATAGCAAATAATTTTTGCATCCAAATCCAGCTTTACCGTCACCTATCTTCATAGAGAATTTTGTGGTTTTAACAGAATTGTGTATGTGTGACTTTTAAGTATAGTCAGGGGAAGGTTTTTTTAGGTGCATTAAATAAATTCAGTATGAAAATAATTGCAGCTCCTACTTACTGTGTTACAGTAATTGGATTGCTTTGAACTACTAGTCAACCCTGAATTCCAGAAAGGTTTCTTTCTTTTGCCTTTTCTGAGTGCAAACTCCTATCTGTTAAAACAATATTGGCTCAGCAGATTGTGGAATACCTGAGCAAGGACACTGCTAACTGCAGAAGTGAAATGTTCAGGTCATTAACTTCCTTGCAGTATTAGAGGAGGCTATGGTATACTTTAAAAAGTCATAGAATAAATCTTAAGCTAGTAACTCCTACCACTTACTCAGAAAGTGTTACGGTAGATCAATTTAGGGCTTACCACAAAATGAAACCTGAAGGTATTGCCTGCTAATACAAAAGACTTCTGACTGTGGTAATTCTTTTGAAGGTCTATCACTAATGCAATATATTTCTAGCAGCTCTGGAGGATACATTCAGATTACACACTGAGAAAATAAGATTTCTGTCTTTGATGGTAGGAGTTCAGACAGTACAAAATGTTATCTTCTGTACTTGCGTGGTAGCACCTAAATCTCTTGACTTTGCCTAAAAGTCAGTTAATAAAGAGAGATAGCTAACTGTAGTGCATGCAGAGTGGTTTTTATTATTCTTGTGTGTCATGAGAGTTTCTTTTTTTTTTTAACTGTAACTCAAATAATGTGCAGTACATACACATACAGAGTAATACATGATTTTGGAATTACTGGCATACAGTTTTCAAATCTGGTAAAATAGAGTGGCAGAATTTCCCTCTGGTACTACACTGAGTTTGATCTCGTGAAGGATGATGTTATTCAAGCAGTAGTCTGGTTCCTACAAGCAGATATAATGGAAGTTGCTCTCTAGTGTAACGTGGTCAAGTGGTAGGATGAGCAATCATTAATTAAGAACCCTGGGAGCAGCTAAGCCTGAAGAATGCGGGTGATTTTGGTAGAATTCTGTAAATGTTTCTGAGATCAACTGTTAGAAAGGGAAGATTTTTGTTTGTTCCTGCTTTTTATTAAGTCTATCCAATGTATAAATTTTACTGTAGAATTCACAGAGGAAGTTATTTAAGTTGGATAACCAAAGAGTATTTGTGCCACAGTCCAAGTATCGAAATATTAATCTAAAGATTGTCTAGCCTGTTGCAGTGGTGAAAGTTACAGGCATTAAATACAGAGCCTTTTTTGGCCCAATATTTTTCCCATTGATGTAAATGATGTCAATTAACATAAAATGTAAGTTTTGAACACAGGTATGTTATGTATAAAGTCTCAGTGTTTTAATACCTGACAATGTGTTGAATATATCTTTTACTTTTGTGCTCAGTAATGTAAACTGATATTCTGTAGGAGCTAAAACTAGTACAGCTTTTCTTTAGATTAAGAAAAATAAAATATTTTCTGGTCTCTTCAACACCTTTACAATGAATATGACTTGGAAGTAAAAGTTGAATTTTTGCATAAAAGTAACTTTCACTTTGGAAAACATACTTCTGCAATTCTAGAGATTATCAGTTGAAGTTTTATTTACTTCACACCTCAGAAAATTGCATTGTGAACATGGATAGTGTGTTTTATTTGTTTTATATAGGTTATCTCCTACACAGGGCATTAACATATTCCCTTTCCCCTCTTACATTTCAAATTCTGCCATGAAAATAGCCATGTGTGAATTTTCAGTGATGCATGTTATTTTGTTTGGTCCCTTGTACAAGAGTTGATTTCATGCAAGGTGCTCTCTGAAGGGAGGCTGACCTGAAAGCAAGCATCTGCCTGACTGAGCTCTGGCTGGGACAGTATTAGAAAGATTTCAACAGTTTCTGAAGGAAGACTCTGGAAGAGGTTTTGTCCCCTCTCCCTGCTAATTCTTGGCTCCCTCCTGCATACTTGGCTTCTCGTAAATAAAGTTGCTACAGGCTATGGAAAACTTTGCATGATAATATGTTATTAAAAATTTTGTACTATAAATAATTTATTTAAAGATTATTTTGTGATGTAGATACAGAAAAGACTGAGCTACTACTGTACAAGTCCTTTTAACCACCCCAAAATCAGGAAATGCTAAACACTGAAATATGAAATCCATTTGGTATAACATTCTGATACTGCATTTGTAATGTGATACTGGAATACAGATATTTTGAACAGTATATTTAACTGTTAGTTGGTGATTTCTGTACAAATGTTTACCATACTGTGAAAATTGTAGACATAGCAACATTTCTTTTTCAATTGAAAAAGAGTTCTCTCTCAAATTTCTGATGCTCATGAATGCAGAAATCACACATTCATTCATCTGTTTGTGGTAATTTACTTTTGATGACAAAGTGAAACAATAATCTCATAGAAGTAATCTCAGCCCTTTGGTTTCCTGTGGATTGTCCTTTCATTTTGTGTCGATACTCAGTAGAGCAAGTAATTGCATTCTTGTATGTGGGAACAGTTCTCAGTTCCTCTTTTTCAGTGCAAGGGGATGTTGCCAGTGCTGTTAGTTCGTCCTATTTCTGATCTGATTGCCTACGCACAAACACTGTAACACATAACGTATCAGCAAATGCATTAATAAGAAATAAGAGGAATGTACACCAGGGAAAAGGCACATCTGACTATGCATTCATTAGCAGTTTATTTTGAACAAAGGCATCTGTTACTGTTCATATTTTAGTTAGAAAGATAATTAAATCTGAAGGAAAAACTATAAGTTAGAAATCATTAAAAATGACTGGTTAGGTGTCTGATCTTAAGAGTCTATGAGTAACTAGAGCATATGCATGCCTTGCTTTGTATCACAGCTGTACTATTCATGTTTCCATTCTTCAGCTTTTTTTATCACAGCGGTCTTCCTTGGCAGAAGAGATACTTGGGTGAATCATAAAATTTTGAATTGTGATTCATTGTTAAAGACAGCTCTGTTTCTGTCTTGTATAATGAAGGTTTTGTTACAAATCACGTCAGTTCAAACGAACATGGCACAAAATTAGAACTTGGGTCAATACAGAGGAAAGAGAATAAAAGAGTTTGGTGGTTTTTGGTTTTTGTTTTAAGGAAAGATTTTCTGTATAATATTTTGAAGAAAAATGTTTGTTAATTATTCATGCAAATGACGGACAGGTATTTATATCTAAACCTAAGCATAGTAAAGTAGCATTTAATATCTGAGCAGCAAATTCATTGTTGTAGTCATGAACTTTATTTGAACAAGGCAGCGAGTCGTGACAATTGTGTTGAATTTCTGTGATGAATGAAAATTTGCTATCACTGGTAAAATGCCTTTTAACAGTGGATAAGCAGGGCAGGGATGTATTCTAGAATTGCAGTAACTTAGGACTTCTAACTGTCTTTTGTTCAAAACCCTCAGGAGAGGATATTATGGATGCATCAGCAAGGAGTTTGAAACTTCCTTTTGACCCTACCCAACAAGAACAGGAAATGTAGAGAAAAGCCATATTTTACTGCAACACAATTTATGTTGTGTTTATTTTCATAAGCTGTTTCTCAATTAACAAGAGTAAATTGACCAGATGTCTTGATGAGTCACCTGAAACCCAGGAGGGAGAGGCACAGAGGTTTGGCAGATACAAAATACCAAAAAAAATACGAACACTGGAACAAGAGAGTAAATGCTTGATAAAGCCAGGCTACTAGTATTTGATGGGATGTGGGCTATAAAACTCAATGTGAGAGGAACCTGCTCCAGCTAGGGTGTGCTAAGAGATACTATGTATTTTTAAGGCTGACATTTATTAGCACATAGATAACTTCAAAGTAGTGGTCTGCTCAGTGAGATAGATTAATATATGAAGTTTAAAATTGTGAACAACTTAGGCAGGTATGTGTTATGTTATGCTCATATCTCAAAAAAAAATCTGTGTCGGTAAACCTCAGCTCCAGTGACTTCTGAAGGAACTTAGAAATACAGTTCAAATCCATTTTGAATTGTATAGGAAAGCCTAGGAAACTTAATAAAAAGGCTTGTTTTGCCAGTAGCTTCTGCAGATTTAAGTAGGGCTTGTTGGACTGCATCCCAACGCTAGTGACGAGGACATGCAGCAGATGAGAAGCTTGAGTGCCCAAACTGCAATAGCCTAATCACATCATGATGTATATGGATGAATGCACATGGTAAGGGCTATCCCAGTGACCGAAAAGAGATTTGCAAAAGGATGCACAGCCTGCAGTCCTTGCCACCATAAATCTTCCTCAGAGTTTTATAGGAGGAATGGGATGAAAATTGTGAAATCTGTCAGCATATTCTGTAATAGCAAGAGGAAGGTTATTTGTAAAATTTAAGCAGAAATTTAAGTAACCTGGCTGTCAGAGAAAATACCTGAGTAGCTGTACTTGATGTCGCTGGTAACGGGCCATTATTAAAGAGTTGATCCCAAGCTCTCACTATTCTTCATTCGCAGGGTGTATGTAGAGTTATTTGAAAGACAGTGGAGCAGGGGAGTCGGAGGAAGCTTCCCAGGATGGCCATGAGCACGAGCCGCGGGGAGGCTTGGAGGCAGAACAGTGGTCAAAAGCCCTTTCCTCTCACTGTGGCTAAGCAGGGACAGCAGTCTCCCTCTCTGGGCATCGCTTATGGGGGCGGAGGGATTTGCTCTTGTGGGTTTTTTGTGACCTTATTGAAAGCCCAAGAAAGGAGAGAAAATCATGAAGGAGTGCTGCTCCTTCATGGAGCTATAAACTACTATTTTAACATCGTTGAGACTTAACAGATGAGAGTGCCCTATTGCCTGGTTCATATTTTAATCACTGCAAAGTACAATGGGTAGCGTCAGGTTTTGTACTAAGTAAGAATTTGGACAACAGTGCTCAAGAGCAGTATTTACATTAGAAATTAATTTTTTAGTGACAAAACAAGCCAGAATCGCCAGACAACTTTATTCGGCAGAAACACATTGTTATTCTCTTTGGTGCGTAAAGAACGCTCAGGCTTGTATTTTCACAATATTATTGGCACGAGCTCCTGCTTAAGATACTTTGTGATAGAAACATTTCTTCATGCAGTGTCTAGTCTGCCGTGTCCCACAGAAAAAGAAATAAACATAGATGAAATCATAGCCTAGGCAGCATTGATAGTAGATGTAAGAATAGTGTGCTGAAATAATTCTTGCCTTTCTAGAAATGAAAGAGAATATTTTTGTTGTTAAAAATACTTAACAACTGAAAAAATGGTATCACAAGTGTGTTGTAAAACAAAGGACGTAGAGCGCGTTCATTTATAAAATACTTCAGTTTTTAGATGTAGGAGTCACTGAATCTCACATCTCAGTGAAATCTCAGTGAAGTATACTAATGATGGTAACACTGGCAAGTATATAAACCCACATGTATATAAACCCACACATAACAAGACTTGTTAAAATACAGTCTTAGTGTTTCGTTATGCCAACAACAAATATATTAGCCTGTAGTCCCCTGTGCCTTGGTAGAAACAATGCTATCAGATAAAGTTTTAATTACATCAAAGTCTCTTGTCTAGAAAATTTAGACTGCTATTTATTTCACACCTTTCTTCTGGGAGATAATAATTGTTAAATACCAAAACAATTTTGTAAGTGAATTGTTTCCATGTTAAACTTGATTTTTCTGTTAGCCGTACTCCTGTTTTATGTTTTCACTTAACAATTACTTGGGCTAAATTCGATAATAGAAGAACCATGCTCTTTCCACTTACTGCTAATGTCTGTAATAAATATAACATGGTTGTATAGGCAAAATAATTAGTCTGGCACTGCATGGCTTTATAGTAGTTGAAGACACCTCTCTGTATAGTGATTTGATCATTGATCAGCAACTTTTACAGAATATAATTAAAGAACCATGGGTTTGATCAGAGAGGCAGGGGATGAGTTTGCCCAAATTAGGTTGTGAGTGGAAAAAGTAACTCCACTAACAGTAAGAGCATTTCAGATGTCAAGTAAGACATTTATCTGGCCAAAATAATGGATTAATGGAATGTATACAGTTGTCAAAATCCCTGTGTTAAGTAATGGAAAGATACCCACTCTTCAACAGTCACAAGGAGTATAAACCTTTCAAATTGATACTTGTATCTGTAGAATAACAATAGGAAAATGGAACATAGAGCGAATCATCCAGGTCTTGTCAACTAGCAGTAACTTGAATAGTTATGGACAGGCACTGTGAAAATTAAGATTCAGGAATTGATTTAGCATGCCAAGCTGTTCCCTAATTTGTGTTGTTATTAAGGTGAAATATTTAGGTCTCAGGAATGAAGAGTTTTCCTGCTTTGATTGCTACAGAACAACTGACAGTTAATTTGGAAAAAAACCAAAGTGTTAATCCTCAGGGGAGCTTCTCACCTGGGTCTGCTTGATGTAAATTAGATGCACTAATATGAGTCTGAAAAAATTTACGACAAAGTGAATATCTGCCCACGGAGTAATGTTTAATAAACAAGAAAGATGAGGGAATGAATATTGGCTTTAGAAAATCTCAGTTTAACTAGAAAGAAAGAATGTTCGTCAATGAACAATGTTTATGGCCTATCAAAGGACTAGATGGAGAGGCAGTATCTAAAATGGGTGTTAAACTTTTGAAGAAGGTTATTAAAAGTTATTGGGTTAATCAGTGGACCATCTTTTAGCCCTTGGCTAGGTATAGTTTTCATTGCTAAAAATGGTGGCCTATATCTCCCTGAGAATGCAGTGAAGGTAATGCAATTAGTTTTGCTGATGCATGCACATGCCAAGGTCAAACTCAAGACAGAGGATTTAGGCTTGACCTCTGTGAATTTCCATATGGTAGAACCAGTCTGAACTGTGTTTTTACCTTGGGGAAACCGATGTGTGTTATTAGCAGAGAAGAGTATCGCACAAGAATCCAAAACCATAGCCTAGGCTTGTATTGGAAGATACTGGTTTGACTTGTGTTTTTCCAAAATATTTGTGTAATTTTATAAGTCCTATGGTAGGTACAGTTAACACATCCTTAAAATAGTTGTTGTATGGATTTTCAATTTTTAGATATTTGATTTTGCTCATTGAATCACTATAATTATTTCTGAAGAAAAAAGGGTTTCCTCATGTAAACTACACCAATAATAATAGGATTTGACAGAATAATTGTATTAGACAATGTACAGCTGGTCGGTCCCCCAATAAGCACAACGTAATGCAGTACTGAGCCTATTACAAACTGCTGGCAGCCCTGCTCCAAAGGGCAGTCAAGGATCAGGCAAGTTGTTTGCTTAGCATCTCTGGAAAAACAAACCTCCCTCCCATTCACAGTGTTTTACCACAGACGTGTGGCAAAAACAATTCATGTGGGACCTTTGGATATGTTTTAGTAGGCACACAGGCTTGAAATGGACCATGTGGGTCATCAAGTTCAGCTTCCTACAGTCATCATGAGGCAGAAATTTAGTTTAGAACTGTCAGACAAGAAAGCTTTTTTCAGAAATCGTAGGTTGCTAAACCTTTACAATTACCTTACAGCAATCTGAAAAAAAAAGTTTCCTTAACTATTCTTCCTTTTTCCTCCAGAAGGAAATAGTCACTCATAGCCAGTTTTGGTTTTTATTTTGAAACTTTGCATTCAAACCTCATTTTTCTCCAACAGTTGAACTTGATTATGCCATAATAGTTTGGCTAGTAAACTTGACATTTTTTTTTTCAATTCACATACCAATAAAACAATTATTGTCAGTACAACTGAAGTGCTATGCTTAAATTATGGAGTGGAGTGTAATATAAAACATGATATTCCCTCATATACATACAGAATGATATATTCTGTTTGGATGCAATGTTACTGCAACAATTGCTGACCCCAATTACTTTCACAGTCAGTATGAGATACTGCATCTACTATGTGCTGTCAGACGCCAAGAAGCATAAATGTAATTCTATTGTGTAAACAAATAACTAGAAGTTTCCAATATTGTTACTGCGTAATAAGTTTTATGTTGTTTTGGGCAAGGAAATAAAGTTACATTTACTGAGGCTTAGGTTAGAATAATAGATAAGCAACCATGTTAAAAAAAAATATCCATTTTTTTGGAGAAACAACAATAGGACGTTGTTAAAGACTATGTTAATGAAACAGCCCTATTCTTTGTAAATCCTTATGTTCCAACTGCTTCCTTTTGTGCCACCTGAAGTTTTCTTAAGAAACTTCTTTTTTTCATATAAGTAAGAAGCTTTTATTCAGGACATGGCTATCCTGTTATAAAAAGTTGTACCCCTATTGGCTGATACACCACCCCTAGCAAACATGCTTTGTCCTTCAACCCTTTTTCAAGACTAAAAATTGCTGATGAACATCAGGCAGCAATACTGTTGTGAGTGGTTAAGTGGTATCCAGAACTCAAATATGGTTCTAAATTTTATGTCTATCCCTTTTTCTAAAATACTTGCTCCTGATACAACTTTATAGTTTATACACTATTCAGCTACTTAAAATGGTATTGCAGGTTTTTTAATGTCTGAGTTATAGGCTGTATCTGTAGCAAAAATGATACTGTGAAAAGTGGTATAACAGGTGTGGATAACATGGTGCAACCCTTATAATATTTACAGTTTTCTGTAAGATTTGCCCTAGTATCTGATAAATAGTAATTTAAACAGAATCTCAAAGAAGTAAAAAATGTGAAATGTATTCATTCAAGGTATAACTGATTGCAAATATTAGGTTGTTGTATAGCTATTCAGGGCTTTCAATGTGATTTTATGGTAGAATATTGTAGACCTACTAAATTGAATAGAGACATTAATGAAAAAAATGCTGAATTCAACTCCATCCCTTTTTGCTTCCAGCAATTACTTGTCGCAGACAAGACGGAGGACAGGCTGACATCAGTGAGTGCCTTAAATACTCTGGCCCATTACCATCCTTAACACAGACGTGCCAAATTCCCTGCCAAGATGACTGTCAGTTTACAAACTGGTCAAAGTTTTCTTCCTGTAATGGGGACTGTGGAGGAGTCAGGACAAGAAAACGTACTCTTGTCGGTAAGAGTAACCAGAAAAATAATGCATCTTTTATTAATTATTGCTACTGTTTTGATTAAAACCTGCATTGTTCTGAGGTTGCCTTATGACAAGCAAGCAACGTTTGTCATTGTGCCAGAAAGCAGACCCAGTGTCACTGTCATGCTCTATATACTGTTGGTGGAACAAAAAAATAACCCCTCAGGAGAACAAACTCCTGCCATATGTCTCAGATCTTGATCATGGGGGAGTGGCTAGAGAGAAGATGGGAGAACATAGGAGGCCAGGGTTTCTTCTAAATGGAGCGCACATAGTAAACTGCAAAGCAGACCATTTCTTTTCCTGACAGGTAAGTCAGCATTGTCTGTAGTTGTAGGGAGGTGAAAAATGTGAAGCAGCATAATTAACCAGCAATGTGATCCAGTCCAAGGAAATAAAATAAAAAAAATCTTTACCTGCATTTTTGTTGAGCCCTGTGTTATCTTTTCACCAAAAGGGACACAATTGTTTGCTATTTAAAAGGTTTTCATACCGTGTTTATTCCAAACCCTAATTCTGCACCCTGCTTCTGTGCACAAAGAGGTCAGGAAGGTTACTGGTTTATGGTTTATCATTTGTACAGAATTATGTCCTTGAGATTATCTATTTGTGCTAAGCATTTAACAAATATAAGAGACAGATGTTTGAGGTTACACTCTCAAGTAATTTCTCTGAGTTACAGCTTAAAATATGAAAATATTTTTTCAAAAGCTTTTTTTTTTTTTTGCTTAAACTTTATTTTACTGATAGTTTTCAGGCAAATGTTGGACAATTTAGTGAATGTTGAAAAGCATGTAACTCACAAACACTGATTGGCTTAACAGTGTAAAAAGCCAAAGACCTTGGGGTCTTTAACATGATGTAGGTAGTGTGAGGCACTCAGAGAAGTCCTGGGGTAGGAAATCTCTTCACATCACTCTCAAATCACTTTCAGTCCCAAATAAGGTTAAACAAGTTTAATTCTACTAAGACAAGAAACTAGATTTGGAAAACTGATAATGAAAACCAGAGTGGCCACAGACCCTATTAATTGTTTGTATTTTCTTGATTTATGGGTGTTTTCTCAGCTAAGAGTTTAGGGAGCAGGTCTGCAATTTGTTTTGATTCCTCAGCAACCGTGATTCCATGCACAAGCTGTATCTTGCTGGCATTGTCTAACCAGATTGAATTCTCACCAGATTGAATTGGGTCTGTTTTCTTTGGTTTTGTTTTTTTTACACTGAACTGTAATTGAGGAAAAAAATCTTGTTGAAATTCCCCTGGAGCTTCCAATAGAAAACATTTTAATAGAAAATCTAGTGAAAGTGGATTTTTTTTTTTTTTTTTTTTAATTGGTGACAGACCAATCAACAATCATGTCTCCTTAACAGGATCAGGTGTTAACCCACTTGCGTTCCTCTTCCTATTTCTGGTCTTGGCTACACCAGGACTTCCCTCTCAGATGATGTTTTGGTGCATTTAGAATTACTATGGCAGCTGAGTGCTTTTCAGCCTCTTGCTATAGATCATCATTTTCAGCCTTAAGCTTTGGTTTATCTCTTTTGAACTTCTTAGCTGCAGTCTTGAATGTCAGATTTATGATTAAGCCAGTCCTTTCTCTGGCTCAGTGTTTGCTCTCCAAGTTCTTTGTGTTCTCCATTCTTCCATTGCCTTCATCCAGCAGCTCAGATCACCACATGAGGCAATACTTTGCTTAATTTTAGGCCTTATTTCTTGACATAACTAAGAATGCTCTTACTTTGTGTCCCTTGAAACCTCTTGAGGTTTTAGTTAACAGAATAAAAAGGTTTTCCAATGATGTCCAACCCCTTGCCACAAACTTTTCGTTGTTCCATGTGATGGACACTGTTCTACTTTGAAACATTTTTTTCTTCAACTTTTTTAATCTGTTTTTTTTTAATTTCTTCTGCATGAAATGAAGGGGAAAAACCATGCTCTGCCTCTAAATTATAACTGAAACTTCAAGAGTGAGACTTGGCCTCTGTCACAGCACTATTTGCCAATTAGTCTATATTGTCTGTGGTGGAGGAAAGCTAGCTAAGGGGGGTGCCCATTAGCAGCCTCAGAAAGAATGTGATAGGATCCAAACCCTATCCCCTGCTCCATCCCCCTGTATATCCGAAAACCTGTGGACAATGAATAATTCATGATTTTCAAGAAGGCTCGCTGTGACTGTCTTATAACTCCAGTGAACTTTATGCCAGGTTTGCTTCCACAAGGGAAAAAAACCCTGCCTAACAATTTCTTTTTATTTTAAAAACAAAGCAAGAAAGAACAGATTCTCTTACCACGCTATTAACACTTTGAGATACTTCCCTGTCCTGAGTTAAGTTACCCCTTCAAACTTGCTAAGACTGTGATATGTGCTGTGGTGTATTCTCTGTGGCAATGTGTTACCCAGGCTAACATATAAAGTTGACTTGGAGTGAACTCATAATTATTTATGGTGAAAATGAGGAGGAAGAGGAGGAGAAGTGTATTTTTAGTATGAAGTTGTGTTGTCAAAAGAAAGATAAACTTTTCTTCAGGTACCTTTTTTCTATTCTAAATGAAGGCAGTAGTAAATACAAGCACTAAGGGTGCTGCAAAATTGTGTCCAGTGCCTTGTTTTGAATAGCAAGGAAAATACTACAGAATATTCATTTACAGTAGTATCTAAGTAACAAGCATTTTTAAAACTACTTTTGCAAAGACTTCTACATTAATATATATGAGCTGTCTAGTATGGAAAGGAAAACTGAGCAAACTTTACCAGAGAGAAGATTAAAAATAGATTTAATGGGAAGTGGAAGGTGAGTGGATGGCTATGCTCCAGTTGGAGAAGAGATTTGGAAAGAAACAAATTCACAGAAGGAGCTTTTCCATTAGAGGGGAAGAATGGTAATTATTAACAAATGTATGATAACAGGTGATGAAATTAAAGGATTTTGACATTTTGAAAGAAGGTACTACTGTGGCAAAGATGCACGTTACTTCCTTCTGCAATTTCCTTCAACTTGAGAAAGTTTTATCCAGAGGAAATTTTTTTTATTGGACTGCACACTGCTGATGAAATACAAGGAAAAGGGTATATTTGTTTAATTGCTAACTTTTTCAAACTGTACTCCCCAAGCACTTTTATCCAAAGTAAATATAAATATATGGCTTTATTTTAAAAGATGTTGCCTTTGTGCAAACTGTAGGCATCCATTACTTCAGAAATTCAAGTCATTAACCTAAATGAATAAAGATTAATGTAACTTGTTTTAGGCATATGTATTTGATTGCAAGCACTTGTTACAGAAGTCTAAATGAAATTTTTGGGGAGATGTAAACTGATACAAACTTTCTAAAATAATTATTTCTTCTTTCTAGGAAAAAGTAAGAAAAGAGACAAATGCAAAAATTCTCAGTTGTATCCTCTGATTGAGAATCAGTTTTGTCCGTGTGACAAGTACAGTGCTCAGCCTGTGGGAAATTGGTCAGACTGTATTTTACCAGAGGGTAAGATGGAAGTATTGCTGGGAATGAAGGTACAAGGAGATGTTAAGGAATGTGGACAAGGCTATCGTTACCAGGCCATGGCATGCTATGACCAAAACAATCGACTTGTGGAAACATCACGATGCAACAGTCACGGTATTTAGAAACCTCTTTTCTTTAATCTGTTTACTTATCTGCTTTGTTTCATTTAACATAATATGTGTACAGGTAGAATTAGCAGATTAATATTTATTGCTTAGGCTGCATTTTATCCCAAGATACCTTCAAACCCAGCACATGTCTTTGCTGACTTGCAAAACAGTAAACTTAATTTTTACTGATTATTACAGTGCAATATTTAAAAGTAAAATCGTGATAAATTACTAACTAGGTATTTTAATAGATAAAAGTGAGATCTGGTTGTTTTTCCTGATCATTGTACCTGCAAATTTGAGTATAAAGCCATTTAGAAGGGTCAGATCCTCAAAAAATAAAGAGGGACAGCAGAGGACTATTTTGGAAAGGCTGAAATTATTTCCACAGATTCTTTAGATAGCTTTAATCTCCTTAAATAGCCTTATCTCTACGATTTGCTCTTCAGCACCTTAACAGGCATGTATTGACCTGAGTTCAACAGGACACACCACTTTCTCTGTGTAATTGTCATGTGGAAAACTAGGATGTTTAAAGACTTTATATTCTTTGTATTCACATTGCTCCTGGAGGGAACAGTGTTCCTTCCTAAAGTGGATGCATCTACAGTGTTAGGATCAAAACTGGCACTTTCTGATTTTCAGTGAGCCAGAAATGTGCTAATTTACATCACTGGAGTTTTTGTGTTCATTTGTTCTCGCACTTGCAGTGCAAAATTGTATCTGAGCTATTGGTATGAAAAGCTGGATGTTAGTGCCATTAAAAGGTCAATGTAATTTATATATGTATTCTACTTTCTAATGTTAAATTAAGATAACAGAAATTTCATTTATTTACTTGGATAAAGTTAAAATAGCTAATCAAAGAAATTGAATGACTTAAGGGGATTTTAATTAGCACTATTAATTCCTGTTTAGAGCTATGATAAATTAGAAACTGAATGTATCAAGCCAAGCTGTAGCATATCTTTGTGATTCGATGGAAAAGTGAGCATTCAGCTTAATACCTCAAAGCAAAGCTGGAAGATAATTTTGTGAAGAATTTTCTCCCGTGTCTGTTTTTATTCAAAATCATCTTTTGCTGTAGTTAGCTCATACTGAAAGATAAATTTGTATAAATACATCTGAATGACAAAGTCTGAATCCTAAACTCTCATGGGACAGAAAATCTCTCTTTCTACTCTGAGAATGTTCTTTAGTTCTGTTCTCAGCTGTTTGCTCTGGGTTGAGGTCCGCAAAGATTTATTTTTGTTCTTTTGTGTAGTCTAAAGAGGACATGCTACACTTGCTTAGCGTGACCAGGACCACTTGCCATCTTTGTAGTACCGAAAGACGCAGCTACCTCTAATGACCAGCAGTTGTGTGAGCACAGAGCTGCCTGGGCTGGGTAGTTGTCCAGAGGGAATTAGAAAGCTCCTCAGAAAGCTGGTAGGGAATGCTGAAAAAAGAGTCGTGGAACAATCTGAATTGTTCAAAAGACACTGTTATAAAATACAGAACTGAAACTTTTTCCTATTTCTTTACTGATTTTTTTTAAACTTTAACTATATGTGACACTATGTTAGAAATTAGTATTCTTTCAGCATTTAGTCCAGAGTGACCTTTGAAAAGTGGAAAATTATAAAAGAACTTAAGTCCATGGGAAACTAGAGGGACTGATGGCCTACTGCCAGTCACTTTTTGTTGACTTGAAGAATGGGGACTGTCAGGTTTTGTGTCAACAGCCACGGAAAGACACGTGAGGGAAGAAGCTGTCTGTTCAAGAGCAGATTGTAGGTGTTGTATGTGGTAGGTAATGTGCTGCCTGAAGTAGCTTGCAAAAAGAGGTGGGAACTCTTTCTTTGTGTAGAACGAGCATGGATGTAGCTGCTTTCAAGCCCTGGCAGTGCACGCTGAGGTGCAATTCCATTGCAAGAATCAGAGACGTATAAAAGAGGAATAAAAAATGTAAAAAAAGGATATTCTCAACCATCTTTGTTTACCCTGTTATAACTCTTCGTGATAACAATTTCTAATCTAATGGATTTTATCAGTGAATGTCGCCTACACTCACAGTGACCACAATGAATAATAATCCAGTGGAAAAGCTACTACCAGTATCTTGTTATTATATCTATTATAGCCAGGGCTACCGTTTACATGCTATTACCACTAGCACGCTCCAGAGACAACCTTCCCAAAACACAATATAGCATTGCTTTGTTTTGTTTTTTCTTTCTACAGTTCCATCCCATTTTTCTCATGGGAGATTTGAAGTCTCTTTTAGCTCTCTTTGTAAACTGGAAATGTTTGTGAGTCATTACTATTATAGGTTAGGAAGCCTGAACCCTTTGGTTTTTGGGGTTGTTTTGTTTTGAATTCTTTCTCTCTAGATCAGTTTATTAAGGTGTCTGGTTCTTTGATTCCCGCCCCCCCTCTCCCCCCGTTTCATTATCTGTTTTTGATAGTGAAGCACAAGGTATCTGTGTGTGTTTTCTCATCAGTTCCGTGTGAGAGAGAGAATACCTTTGTCTTGGTCCATGGTGTAGCGCCTGGGCAGATGAAGCTTGACATTACTGTTGAACTAATACTGCATTCCTTGCACTTCCTAAAATTGTTTGACAGGAATTTCAAGTGTACAGGGAATGAGGTATCTAACCTGACTTTGATGGTAAGGAATTAAACTGATGCTAAGGAATATGTCACTAAAATTATGGTTTCCTTTCCAGTAGCTCTTCTAGAACAAAAATCTATTATTGATGGGTGTTGTACATACACATAGTACAGATTATTTCTAAGGCTTACCTAATTTATTGTCTGCCTTCAGCATTTTTCCAGGTTTAGCGTACTTTTGCAGATACAAGGGGGCTAGAACAAATGATATAGATGTTTCAATCTAATTTCTGTATATGTTTACTGCCTTTTCTGAATATCTGCTTTGTATTCATGGATTACGTTCTGATGATTTGTTTTATTTTTCTCAACGTGTATAAACTGCTGTTTTGCCAGTTAAATCTTATTTTATATCTTGCCAGTATTTATGATGTTTTTCTTGTTATTTTCATGCCCTTGGTGTATGACAGTTCTTCAGTTTGGCATCATCTCTAGATTTCAGTGTGCTGGGGGTTTTTTTGTTCTTTAAGAACAAACATAAAAGCTATATTATGCCAAATCAACAAGGGACTTCTGTGGTATCACAATAGTTATCCCACCTGCTGGCAAATAAAAGTGTCTTGTAGCTTCCCATCAATCTGCTTTTAGTTTTTCAAGCTAAACTTGACAGGACTCATAATTCAAGCCTGCTTGGGTTATTTTTGTAAATTCTAACAGAGTTGCTTATTTCCCTACGGAAATTATAACACTGAATTTTTCACTAATTTTGTAACTGATCCAAAGAAGAAGAGTCAGGTTTGTCTGCTATGTTATCTGCTTTATTCAGAAATCTATTTTACTGTTAGTTCCTGTGAGTCTTATTTCTTTTCCAAGTAGTATAGTATGTAATCGCAGTTTTTATGGGATATGATTTGGTGAACTAGCTTGGACTAGGAGAGAAATCAAGACCATTATTTAAGGGAAGATGTTTCCTGTGTGGTGTCCAGCTTTTACTTGAACTTTTGTTATCTGCTGACACTATGAAATCATGAGGTGGGAAACGGGGATAATTGTACTTCTTCACCTGTGACAACATCCTCTAAATCTGACAAGATGGACAAACTACACCCACACTGATGTTATTAATATATCATGGCATATGTTGTGTGATATACTAAAATGCCACAAGAAACTCAAATTGCGAGACTGTCAAAAGTTTTATGTAAATACTGCCGTGTAAATTTATGAGGCCACGAACAGGTTAGTGTTGCAAGTCATGCTGTTTTGAGTGGGAGGAATCAGAAGACAGATCTGCTCTGCAGTGCCAAAAAATTCATAAGCTGTTTGTTTTGCGAAATGTTGTGTGCTTATAATCACAATTCAGTTGACTTACTCAGAAAAGAAAAGGTAAACAGGAGCAGAAGAATAAATACTTCAGAGCTGTCTCTACTGCTTGACACATCTCATTTTCAGAAGATTTGAGAAGAGTTAACTAACAGTTTCACAGACACCGAGGAGCTAAAGGAAGGGTGTGACACAAGGAAGGCCCTAAATTAGTAGACCCATAAGAGGATTCTTGTGATAATCTTTGAAATTTTGGGTGCAGTTATAAAGTCCCAAGTACGAACAAGTTTCTCAAAAAGACAGGAGTGACTGTAACAAAAAAGGAAAGGCAAAATATGGTTAAATAAATCTGTTGTTACTGCTAGGTGACAACACAGGAGAAGCAGAGGGCAGAGTCCTTCTGAAGAGGGTCCTTAGCTTTCTGTGGCTTAACAGATGCTTCAAAAGAAATCCCAAACTAACAGCTGAAAATAGACCTAAGTTTCAGCTGCAGAAGGACAAGGTGGTTTTTTTCTTATTTTCATCTGTGGGGCTTTTTCAGTATTATATATGCCTAATACTTTGATTTTTCTTTTCAAAATATTTTGTTTCACATTTGAGCTAAATTTATTGGTGAAAGAGTTAGCACCATTCAGCAGCCATTTGAAATACTCTGTTGCTGGTATTTTTCAGCCATACCAGTTCGGCAGAGTGTGGGCAGAAGCTAACAGCTGACAGTTGTCACCAGATGTGGTAATGTCAGCTAGAAGTGGTAACTGAGCTGTTGTTTACCTGTTTTCCTTAATGGAAGACACATAAATTGCCCTTTCTCTGGTTCCTGCTTTTTTTCAGTACTACATAGGTAATTTTACCGGAGAAATACAAAAATGTATAGTTCACTTGATAGTCAAGTGTGAGAGGTTTTTTCCATTAGAAAAGCAGCAGTTGTTTTCATAGCTTTATCCCTGTCATCACTAGCATACTAGAGCTCTGTGGATAATGACATGTGTCTGCCAACAATCTGTTTCAGTGTATTTGTGAAAAAAATTGAAAGTCTCGTCATAGTCCCTTTAAACTGTACCTTGGAATTTTCATGGCGACAAATCAAAAGCAGGCCACTGTCATGCTTATGAACTACACTATTTACTCTTCAATACTTAGTTTTCCTCCATCATATATCAATTATGAATCATGACCCACATAAGCTGAGCAGTGGTTATGTTTGTGTGCATGTAGTGAAGGCAAACATAGTAGCATGGCAGACAGATGCAGCATTTTTATATAGGTCGTATTACCCTTCTTAATTCATGTCAGTTTACTGTTAAGACCTTAGGCACAGTTAACCAGTCCAGGATAGTTTGTCTGCTGCCTTATTAGTGTGAGATTATTTCCCCCTTTAGCATTAATTAAATGAGATGCATTGATTTGTGCTGACTCTACAAAGCCCTCCATGGCTACAAGGCTTATGCGGGGGATTAGAGAGGAATATCTGCGTATCAGTGAATACTTTTACAACAGCTGCTAGGAGTATCAATGTGAATCGAAGAATTTTGTATTTAATTGCTTATGCGTGCGATAGTAAAATCTCATATGTTATAACAGAGTCTACAGGGTCCAGGATGTCAGTTAGAACTTGCTGTACCCACTATTAGGATTTTTTAATATCCTTTTTTTTTTCCACTTTCAATATTCTAACCTGAAGCAATGCAAATTTACCAACAAAAAATAGCAGAGTGTTAAAATTTAATTGAGACTTTCTGTTGAGTGTTTATTATAAAATAAATATATTTCCCATAGGAGATTCTAATCTGGTATGGTAGTAGGCTTAGGTTCTCAAATTGTTATTAGGATACTTTGCTGTTTCATAGCTTGTATCTTTTCTAAGATTTTTTTTTTTTAATATATACAAGATGCCATATTTGTCCTGTTGTGTGTTCTCTAGGAACATGCTACCTATCGCCCTGCACCAGAAATACTAGCTTAGCCCTCTGCATTATGGTGCCACCATATCTGCCCTGTCAACAGGACGTCAGTCATGAAGCAGTCATCCATCAATTCAAAGACCTGTAGTTAGTTCACCAGAGGCAGAACTGCTGATGCAGAAGATAGTTAAGCATTAACAATTGCTCTCACGTTTTGAGACTTTGAAGGGTAATACTGAAAAAAAAGAAAAAAGTCTTATGGAGTTCAATCTATCTTTCCATGGCTAGGCAGAAATATGAATAGTCTTAAGAAATACATATATTCTGTTACAAGTGAAATGCAAATAATTGTATATTTCTGCGGCTTGGAAGATGAGATCCAAGAACTTTATATTTCCTTGAAAAAAATCTGTGTTAAAGAACATAAACAATTCTGACATTGCAGTTTTTTCCTTGGAAATATAGCATGACATTGTAGTCATGAAAGCAGGAGCATAACTCTGTCAGTCCTAAGGACAAAAAAGTTCATGTAAACACTTTCTAAGATGTTCTTTATGTCTGCACCCTTCAACTCAAGTAGTCAGTCTGTTCTTACACATTGCAGGTGCAGTTTGTGGGGAAAAATCTTATATCCACCTACTTAACCTGCTTTGTCATTAGACAAAGTGTGAAGTCCATTAAAGTCCTCCGTTATAAATTATCCATCACATCTGTTAATGACTTTGTTCTAGGAGTCCAGATTTTATAGCCAATTAGCAATGGGACAGTAAACCTTTCCCTTTTAATAATGAGTTCAGTTCATACTCCTAGTGGTTCAAAGCCATTTGTTAAATTGTGGTTCAGTAATAAATCTTTAATGATAGAATAGCCATGTTCTCGCTCATAGTAGACAACTGCCCATTTCACAGCCTTGTGAAATTCAGCTGATGGGAGCTGAAATAATTGAGAAACTACTGCACTGGGAAAAGGAATAGGCTTTAAAGAGATGAACGTCTCTTTCCAATAGCCTTCTGGACCATGCAGGGCCAATGCTCTGTACCACAGTATCCCAAGGTCTCATCTCTCCAACATCCCTCAGATGTTGTGGCGAGACAGAAGAGCTGCAGGAAGCATGCAGCGAAAGACTTTAGTCAGGAGGAGAAACAGCAGGCAAAACATGAACTGCTGATGTCCAGAGAACATATCTTCAGCCTTTACAGTGTTGGTCTTCTATTTCACTGTCCCTCCCTCATGTTCACACGCTTTTCCTCAGCTCTTCTTCACAGTTGCTTCACTGCTCTCATTCTTTCCTTCTCACTGCATGTATTGTGTTTCTAGCTTGGTAATTTCTTGCTTGTTCTTTAAACTTCAAGGCTCTAGCATGACATTTGCTGCAATTATATTACACAACCTGTCTGTGTGACATAATTGTGTGATATTCCACCATACAGACTCCCACACCCCCACACATTAGAGGACTGTTTCTTTAATAAGATTTTACACTGTCTAACACAAGGGGCACCCTTTCAAGGATGATTAGATCAGAGTGGAAACAAGACTGAAAATTGAAAAATGGCTCATTCATGTCTTTTTCATGTCAGAAACTATGTGTCTGCATCACCAGTCTCATTTGCATGTAATATTTCTGGTTTCTGTGTTTCTATGTTTTCTATGTATTTTTTCTATAACACAATGTGCTCTCTTCTCACTTGCTAAAATTTTTACAGTGTGGATAAAGTTTACAAATACAAGCACCTGAAATTTAACAAGAACAACCAAAAAAAAAGAGTATAAACTTTTCAAAGTTCCTGAACATCTCATTTCTTGGATTCGAGGGGCAATTGTTATAAACTTCTGGAGACTATCATCCTTAATCACCCTAAAAGATATCTTGACATCATATACACAGAAAGGCATCTGAGCTGATGACATGCTTCAGAGAAGCTTTTTCTGAAAAATACCATTAGACGGGTAGTAAATGGAGTCGAACAAGTCATTTGCAACAAGGAATTTTTTTTCTTAATTCAGTCTTCTTTCTTGGCTAAAGAAATATCTGCAAGCAATTTGAAGTCTGCTTCTGCCTGGGTTCTAAGGGAGTCCAGTGGCACAGCTAAATGCTAAATAGTCTGTTGAGCGAAATAGTGAGGCACCTGAGAGGAAAAGAAGATGCTAAGGGATGAATATGCCAAAAACTTTTTGATGTCGGATATAACAGGGTCATTTTCATTCTACACGCTAATTACCTATAGAATGCAAATCAGAGGCCACAGTCTTTTTATTTCTTGTCCTCTATTTTATGTTGTCCTTTGTCCTCTATTTTTATTTGTGTGAACATTCTTCATTACATTTCACTGTCTGGTCAGGAGATACCAAAGTAGGCTCTTGAGGGCATTGCATTCTGTTCGTGCTTCACCAAGATATTACTTTTGGCAGGATGTTTATTTCTTTTCTCTTCTTTCTTTGTTTTCTATCCCTATGCAGTATGTCTTTACAATTCTCTTGACTATGTTCTGAGTAATTTATTTTCCTCTTCCCTCTCCCTGTCTTTTCTTACCCTTTCCACTATTCCCCCTTAGTCTCTCTTTTGTCTTCTGTCTCCTCTATTGTTATGACTTCTGACTCTTTGCCATGAAAAGTAACTTCACTCATTTATTTTCTTTTCCTTCTGTTTGGAGAAGGCTTGGAAGCTGGGAAACTCCTTTCTGGATCCCTTTATTCTGTTCATGTCCTTGACCTATTTTTTATCCAGTATTCTTAGTTGTCCTGGTTTTGGCTGGGATAGAGTTAATTTTCTTCTTAGTAGCTGGTACAGTGCTGTGTTTTGGATTTAGTGTGAGAATACTGTTGATAACACGCTGATGTTTCAGTTGTTGCTAAGTAGCGCTTATCTTAAGCTAAGGACTTTTCAGTTTCCCATGCTCTGCCAGCAAGCAGGTGTGCAAGAAGCTGGGAGGGAGCAGAGCCGGGGCAGCTGACCCAAACTAGCCAAAGGGATATTCCATATCATAGAATGTCATGCCCAGTATATAAACAGGGGGGAGTTAGCCGGGAGGGGCGGATCGCTGCTGGGGCATTGGTCAGCGGGTGGTGAGCAGTTGCACTGTGCATCACTGTTTTTTTTTTTTCTTTTTTTTCCCTCTTCTTTTTTTATTATATTCCTTTTCATTACAATTATCATTATTATTATATTTCATTATTATTATTGTTAGTATTATATTTTACTTTAGTTATTAAACTCTTCTTATCTCAACCCACGAGTTTTACCTTTTTTCCTGATTCTCCTCCCCATCCCACTGGGAGTGGGGGGAGTGAGGGAGCAGCTCCGTGGTGCTTAGCTGCTGGCTGGGGTTAAACCACAACATTAGTATACCAGTGGTTAGGTGGTTTTTATGCTTGTCTTGCATCTTGCGTAATAATAAGTGTTTTTCTCTCTGCTCTCCAAAAATGTTCCACATTTCCAGTAGCTCCAAGCGTTCCTACCTTGTACAGGTTCTTTTTAATGCCTTCAGTGACTGACTTCATTCTTGCTCTCTTCTTCATGTGTCTTTTCCATTCTTCTTTTTCAGCTGGTTAATTTTCACATGTGGAGTTTGGGTCTTGATGCCAGCTTTTCTGAGGAAATAGGAAGGAGGGAGAGGAGAGCATCATAGGCCAGATATCCTAGAGATGGCATAGGAAAGAGCTATATGGTGAGCAGAAGCTATTCCATGAAGCTTGTAGGATTAAGAACCCAGTGTAAGGTTGCAGTTCAGTATTTTTTCATTATAAAGTAGGTCAGAAATGTCAGCTGGCCCACTGCATCTTCTCCAAAATGCACTAACATACAAGTAAGCTTGTAGTTTTCCGTGTTGTAACTCTTACTAAGACACTATATCTGTAATACGATGCTGTTCTGGCTTTATTGCATTCTATGCTAAAGCAGTTTTAGTGGCTGACTTCAATGTAGATATTTCATAGATAGTGTGAAAAAAGGTGGCTGTAGTGGTATGGTTTTATTTGATATTTTATGGAATCACTTGAACTATAGCTCAGTGTAATTAAAATGTTACCTGGGACTTGCATATAATATAATGTATTTGATACCACGTCTGTCTGCAAGATTCTAAAAATCTTGTTGAACTTTTTGGCTAACATTCTCATTATCTCAAAAAAATCTTTATTGTCCTTGTTTGGATGAGCTGAAGGGAAATAAAGCAAAATAGTTTCTAATTTGTCAATCGTTTTAGTTTAGCATGTTCCACTCAGGCTCCTTTTGGTAGGCTATGAAGTATTCCCATGCTATAGTTATCCAAGTCCCAAAATATCATGATATCCTGGAGAAAATCTTTTTCCATGACTGGGGCAGATTGGGAAGATCTCTTTGAGATTAATTAAGACAAAGTTAAAGTAGCTCAGAGGTTTATTGAAGTCCTTAAAATAAAATCTTCCTGAAGAAGCCTGTACCAGTTAAAGTTACCTACTTAAGGATGTACAATATATTTAAAGCAACTTGAATTTGTTTCTTCCAGATGTTAATTACAGAGGCAGAAATTTAAAAAATGCTAAATGGCATAGTTGTATTATAGTAGAAAGGTTTCTCCAGAAAAAAATTACTTAGAAGTTATATTGAAAGTAAAGGCAGCATTTCAGAATCTCAGGAAAATTCATAGAGCAGTAAAATCTTCACTTAGTTCTATCAGACAATAAATATCACTAAACACTTTATTTTATTGCTTGGAGGGAATTGTTTCTTTTAACTTTGTTGTTGTCATTTTTCATTCAGTACTTTCTTGATTGTATGAGTATATGGTTTTGTATAGCACCTAACAGGGCTTGTTAAAAGTTCATTTCTGGTGAAGATGCAGAGTTTGATATTTATGCAATCAAAGTTCATTGTAGGATGGGGCCCTGAGATAGGGTGCATCTGATTTCTAAGACTCACTCAGAGAAGTCAGGTAAGGTGAAATGTAATCAATTTTGCATTTACTACTATAGGGCAATCTATGTCACCACCTCTGTCATATGATGTTCGAAAATATATTTTGTCTAACACAGTGTACCTTTCATACAATATCACTGAGCTGATCAATCAAATGACAAGAGGTATTTAGTACACATGCTTGTAATTCAAGCTAATAACATTCTAGCCATTTTAAGGAAGATACATTTGGTAAACAGTAGTTTCGCAGTGCTCAAATTCAGGATGTGCTCTGTGTATTTACTTAACTATTTAACACTTCCAAACAGAGGAAGGCTATATAGGATAAAATCATCACCTGAATTTGACCATAAAATATTCTGAATGTTACCATATGTTTAAAAAAAAAACCCCTTCTGTTCTCTATATCTAAAACAAATTAATGGAAGCAACTAGAAATAGGTATATAGAATTGACATCTTTTAAGTCTTTTGATTCTTTACACAACTTGTGATTGTTTGGTATTGGTTGCTTTTAGAAGAGACAGAATAGCTTTACTTAGAAGTATAGGTTAAAAACATAAAGCTGCTAACATCAGCTCTGATGAAAATGACAGTGATTGCTTTCAAACTAAAAAAATTTCAAGATATGTGAGAAACATTTGAAACCATGCCTAGCAAACTGTGCCAATCATTTGAGAATGATCTTACCCAAGTATGTGTTAATTTTGCAACTGTGTTCATCAAATATTTTAATTCACTTTTAAATGCACTGAGGTTTCTTTAATCTTTAAAGTGAACATTTTCCAACAGTAAATATATTGCAGATCTGACACAGCAAAGGGGAGAGGAGAGTTCGTACAGGTTTAGGGTATAGTTGTAGCAAAAATGCAGTAAAGGCCAGCTTTTTATTTGAGGTTTTATAGCTTCTGCTGTAAATATTGGCATAAATGACACATATTGCAGAGCTATGGCATATGTTGCTTTTGAAAGAAAGACATTTTCACTTATTCAGTGAATTGAGGCCTCATGTTACTCCCTGCAGACCATGTCATACCCCTTTCCAACCTCTCAGGACCGATGACTTATCCAAACCAAACATCTGCTTTTCCATTCAGTGCAATTATTCAGTGTGCTACTGGGGGCAGATGGTTGTTAATCGGCAGATCATTAACGTGGCAGGCCACTCTCTCTTTCTAGCCTTAGAAAGGTCACAAGGTGTTAAGTTCCCTCGCTCCAGGCTGGTAAGATGCATATCTTTAGATTCAGTTGGATTTTTGATGTATTCAACTGCAATTGAATTACTTGATACAATTACGGAGGAGCTTTTAGTTAAACCTTTTTTCCTTGAAAAAAGTAAATTGTTTTTACAGTGTAAGAATGATGCAACCAAGAGATGGTTAATGTCCATTACACTGTAGCTGTCAGAAAGTCTGAATGCTGAAATCTGGTGTGAATCCTAATCAGATAGCAGTGAGGATGCTCAGCTGCTACTCTAACACAGTCTCCAGCTATGTGTCAATTTTCTGTAGAATTTAATTTAGCTCTAATGATGAAGAAATCTCTCTATTCACACAGTCCTGTCAAGTCAAACTTTGGACAATCTCAATGAAGTAGACGAGGGCTTCAGGGAGAAGTGGCAGAGTGACATGCTGAAGAGATTTCACTTTTTTTTTCATTCACGCAGGTTATATTGAGGAAGCCTGTATTATTCCATGTCCCTCAGACTGCAAGCTCAGTGAGTGGTCCAACTGGTCTCGCTGTAGTAAATCCTGTGGGAGTGGGGTAAAGGTTCGGTCTAAATGGCTCCGTGAAAAACCCTACAATGGTGGAAGACCCTGTCCAAAGCTAGATCACGTCAATCAGGTAATTTGATTTATATTTACATTATTGATATAGCTTTTTCCATACCTCAGATAACCCTTTTAGCTGTATTGTTTGTTGATGTAGAAAAACTATACATCTAGTTTTTATATACAATATAAGGGGCAGATGCAGGTAGAAGGAGGAGTATGTGTTGGCTTAGATTTCCTCAGTCAGCAAAGGATCTGCCTTCATTACTTCCTCATCTGCAAGAACTTAGCACATTATCTGAACTGCAGCTTGGAGACAATAAAACATTCTTACATGCAGATTGTGAAGACCACGTTTCTGAAGATCTTCTCTTACGATGGGTAAAATGTCTCATTACAGATGCTCAAACGGATAAGATTCTTAGTGTCATTCCCCGACCATCTTAGATCAGAAAGCAAATTAAAACTTCTCAGACACTCACACAGTATCATTCCAGTGCCCCTTAGTGGGTTTTAGTCAAGCTGGAGCTTGACCTTCTGGGTACACTTGCCCTGGCACTGCAGTTCCAGTCAGGAATGCACTTCTGAAGTCAATCTCCCAGTTGTCCCACTAACCGCACTTGATTTTCCAGTACGGAGCGGTCTGGCTGCACAGTCTGGATCCTCTTCAAGTGAAACTAAGCCAGAAAATGTGATCCAAGAGCGCACTGGGAGTGCTTTGACCACTAATGAGCATTTAGTCTTTGGGACCAAGTTTAGCACTAGTCCAAGTCAAACCTCTGAAGCTTGTTTGCTCCTGTTTGCTTGGAGAGTTTTAGAAAGAAAAACCTTCCTTGTCAATTAACTTATGCTCTTCAGAGTTGATTTATATTCATATTACTGTTGAATTTAATTTAGTCTGCAGAGGCATGTTAAACAGCCACACAGTCTTCTCTGTAAATATTCAAAGATTGAAAAAAAATGTGCTGTCAATTTACATTTGAATAAAAACGCATGTACTTAATATTATCCTATTGACATTTTGCTAGCACAGAGTGAAATGGGTTGTTGATCTAATCTTCTACTTTAGGGAATGTAATTAGTTCTAATTTAGAAAATAATAAGTGTTAAACTGCAGCTAATAAACTAAGTTTGTGATATACTTTAACAAAATACAAACTAGAATGAGGGTTGCTGGATTTGGGTCAGCATGTAAATATGCTTTAAATTAGGAGGAATGTGTTTCAATAGGAGCAAATTATAGTCTATACAGAAGTCTTTTTCCTTCTTTAATATTCATGTAGTACATAACAGGCTTGTATTTTTCTGCATCAAAGGTGATTTTGCTTGAGGTCTGTTAGCCACTTCTATGCAACACTATTGCCCTCTACTGGTACTTTGACTCGAATTTCATTTGTTGCAATGTTACATAGTACTTGCCAAATAATAATAGACGATTCAAAATGTAATTATTGTAAAAATAAAATTGAAATATAGTACTTTTATAAGAAGGGAGCTCTACAGATAAGATAGGAATATCAAAGAACATAGAGGCTGTATCTTTCAACTTTAAATACATTCACTGTCAATTCAGAAACATGCAGGGAATACACGTGTGTTCTAATTTTGAGTTAATTATTTAATCTAAATGTGATCCATCATTCATTCAGCTGGAAAACTACTGACTCTTCAGAATATTTATTTCAATTATTAGATGTAATTTGTTTTATTTACGTATTTTTTATTTGTAAATGTAACATGTTTTTTTGCATACATCCAAAGCATAATGGTTAGACTGGGTCTTTGGTGCCCACAAATATGTGGACGATGATGTACAGAGGGGCTATGCTGTAAGCTGAGATCTAGGAATTATGAACTCTCAGGAAAGACGGCAACGTGTTGTCTAGCCCATGGAAGAGAAGATGGGAGGGAGGATGCTGACAGTCTGCTAGCATGTACATAAAAGGCTGTTGCAAAGGAGGAGGAAATAATCCATTTTCCATGGCCATCGAGGTTAGGATAAAAAGCAGTAGGCTTAGACTGCTGCAAGCAGATTTGGGTTAAGCCTTGGGAAAACTTTCTAATGGTAAGTCTAGGGAAACACTGAAATAAAGTGCTTAAGACGTTTGTCAAGTTTTAAGAGCAAGTTGCTCAATGTCTCTCAGGGCTAACATGTATGACTGTATTTTGAAGGGGGACTGAACACAGTGAATGTTACATGTCTCATTAAGCATCTTTCCTCCTGGGCCATGCATGCCAGGGTGACTCCCAAACCACACTCCTACTGAATGAAGCTTGCTCAGTACTCACTTCACTAGGCTAAAAGTCTTCATAATTACAATAATAATAGAGTCAGCTTTATTATAAAATCACGTCAATGGCCTTCAGAGGATTTCAAATGAAGAGGCTAATCTGAGACTGCTAGAGAAAATAAGGACATCCCTCTCTTCATTGGCTTCAGGCATTATTTGCCCCCTTATCCAGCAGGTGGGTATGCAATCCTTACACCACCCAACTGCCATGGCCTGCAGTCATAGTTACAAAAATGCCAGTAGGGTCAGGAGAACACCACTAAACACATGCAATGCAATATAGAGTTCTCCTTTGGCTTTCTGGCAAGATATCTGATTTTTATGTTACTGGAAAGGCTGTTGAATATGCGGAGTTTATGTATTTCTTCTTATGCCAACCAGGGTGAGACATATAGAGACATTTCCCTAAATTAAGGCTTCCCTATTCTCATTTTGGAAATCCTGGACAAGAATAAATAAAGTGCCACTTCCCGTGTGACTACAAATTGTGCACTGAGTCCAGTACCTTCCTTAACATGCATTTACACCACCCGTCTTTAAGCCTGAGTTAATGCTTATGTAGTTCAAAGGCCCAAATATGCTGACTATACTGGTCTTCTTGTGTATGTATTGCACTTAATGCTGTCAGAACAATTTCAATTAATAGAGAAGTCCAGTATCCTCCAAAACCATTGAGGATTTTCTCTTGTCTTAGGGAAACTGGATTCCCTACTGTGTGAAGAGTTGATGCTCATTATAGGCAAAAAGGGAAAACAGTTTTATCGTGTGTTAGGGACTGAGAAAAAGACTGGCTAATTTACAGTCTCTTCCCACCAGCTGTGACTTATAAACTTTTATTTTCTTCCAAGGGCAAACTTCTTGCAAAAATGCCTCATGACAGCAAGGGAGATCCAAGAGGAAAAACTGGATGCCTTTTGCTTGGCAGAAGTCATAGAATATTGTTTGTAATAAAAGCTAAATGAATGCCATTTAAATACCTATGCTTCACTCTAATCATTCTTTCTTTTTATCTTCTGTTTTTTCTTTTGGGTTCATGAAAATACTTTCTTCAGGCACAGGTAAGAGTTTCTCAAATAGAGAGATAACCTTAGCATGTGCTTCCTGATTGTGCTCCAATGTTTACGTTGTCTGTGCTTTTTTTGTAATGTATGTTTGAGAAAATATTTGGAACACTGTATAAATTACTATATGAGATACTATTTCAAAATTGTATACAAATCTAAACATAATACTAATGCTGATACACAAATATGTTAGAGTTATTTTAAGTATCCACAATGCAAAATAAAGTGAACCAGTATATATTGGTATAATTTACCTTGAGCTCACCTCTCTTTAGAAATACAAAAACCCCACAACTAATAACAGCGCGATGGAATAGTTGAGGAGAGGTGTGAAGGATAGAAGTAAAATTTTAGCAGAGTTTTAGCAGCATTTTTCTAGAAGGTGTGCTCGTGAGCTAGCCTAGTAAAGGATTTTGTTAGTTGTGTTGATGTTATTGGTGGAAGTGGCATAGCGTGGGCTTAGTGGCAGAGAAAATCAGGGAATCTGTCATTAGATGTCTTAGTTTCTGACTTTTTGTTATTTCTGTAGTTTTCTATCAAGTATTTTATCTGTATTATTACTACAGCCTCTTAATCAGCAAGTTTACATTTGTTATTCTTACCCAAAAGAGCATTAACCTTTTTTTGCATGATCACTGTTGCATGTTTGTGTCACTTGTGTGCAACAAAACTGACATTCAATGCGGATTCCAGGTATATGAGGTAGTCCCCTGCCACAGTGACTGCAGCCAGTACATATGGGTTACTGAGCCCTGGAGCGTCTGCAAGGTGACCAACGTGGACTTAAAAGAGAACTGTGGAGAAGGTGTTCAAACGAGGAAAGTCAGGTAAAGCAGTATTGCTCCTCCTTCGCTTTAGAGAACCTTCACTGTCAGTCATGGCTGTATTTAATTGGATGTAATTCTGTGTAATGTATATTGTTAAGTCCAGCCATAGTATACTGGACCAGAACCCTGGCTGATGTAAATCAGAATAGCTTCAGTGAGTGCAATATAGCTCTGTCTACTGGTTATGGATATAGACCTTGATTCCTAGTTGATAAACTAATGTATATTGTACTACTACAAACATTGTAACATATGATTTTAGTCCTTTTCTGAAAGGTGAAATGGTCCTCTTTCTATATGAAACTACAATTTAAAAACTATGATTTAAAAAACCCTTTTAAGAACATATGCACTTGGGAATAATAGTTACACTTATTACAGGAAAAAGTGGCAAAAGTGAATGAAGTGAAATAGAAAAATCCAGAAATCTTCTGTTGTTTATTGAACCTGATCTAGGCATCTTGTATGCTTGCTCATCATCCTAGAGTTCTAATCAAAGGTTAATTAAATTTAGTCTCACATGGTGTGGTACAACAGCAAGTAAAGCAGTACATGGAGTTTGGTTTGGTTGGGGTTTGTTTTATTTTTTTTTAATGGCTTACCACAAAGCGACACACAACTTGAGATTATAAATCTGAATAGTAAAGCATAATGTGAATTCAATTTGAAGGTCCAAAATGAGAGCTGTATACAGTGAACTGCTAAAAGTTCTCTTTTCCCTGCCACAACTGCTTAGAAACTGGCACATTTACATGATTTTGTTCACAATAGCACTGTTTTCTCAGTGTAACTGTTTACTTCAAGAAGGTCAAAGTCTTAATCTTTGCTTGACCAAAGTTAGAAAGACTATGCATAACTGTTCTCACACAGTAGCATCTAAACAAATTCCTGTAAGAATACTCTTAAAAAACCTCCAATATGAAAAATCAAAATTAATCAGTGTTTATGTTGAAAAATAAACTTTAACACTACCATCAATGACAAAGAAAGAGTTTTCAGCCCTTTGGGACTAAAACCATCTAACTTTTCATTTATTATCACATAATGCCATTAAAGTACTAGTTCCACAAAGCCAATATATGCTCATGCTGTATCTCTTGTGTTTACCTTAGAACAGAGAGTGTTTCAAAAATTAGTTTAGTCTGATGATGTAAGATATCGGTAAAAAAATTAATGCGGTCAAATGGAAGAAACTCCAAATATTTCTCTGTGTGTGAAAGGCTTCCTATGGATAGGAGCTTTTCTCTTGCAATTCTGGAAAACAGATGCAAGCCTCTTAATTTGAATCATCATGTACTAGTTGGTCTTCTGCTGACAGGTGGAAGGGACAAGTTAACAGTAGATGCCACAGCACTGGAAATACTGTGGAATGAAGACTGTCGTCTTCAGCTCTACGAAACTAAGCATATTCATTTCTCATCTTAACTGGGCCTCCATCTGCTAATTTAATATAATGGTAATTAAAAAGCATCTGTGTAAATTAGGGATTAATACTAAGAATATAAAATTTAAAATATTTAATAGTTTGAGATTTAAAATTATCAGTTGAAGCATGAACAAAATATGTCTAAACTACAGATGATTCGCTTTATTCTGGCTTAGAGGTAAGCTAATGTCCAGTAAATCGCCTGCCCAGAAACTCTCAGCAAATCACTGATAGGGACTGTCTAAATTCTGTGCATTTCTTTATATGGCTGTCATCTGTAAAAATGAGGATTATTTTTGACTTTTCAGCTTTTCTTGGATATTCGTAGATCAATACTTAGTTCTGTTACGTCAATTACTTCATGATTGTTATGTGTTGACAAAATGTTAAAATGCTTCAGAATACTGTGGAACACAGTTACTGTACAAAATCCATGGCAAATGCAGTTTATGTGCAGTTCTTTTTTCCAGGTGCATGCTAAACACTGTGGATGGTCCTTCTGACACTGTAGAGGACTATCTGTGTGATCCTGAAGAGATGCCACTTGGTGCTAGAAAATGCACGTTACCATGTCCTGAGGACTGTGTTATGTCTGAATGGGGATCATGGTCTCGATGTTCTTTGGTAAGAAGTATATTGAAGTGTAACATTTATAGTTTTAGGAGGATACTTTAAAAATGTATACATGACGTATTGTGCAACGATGCTGAATTGAGCAGTGATTACATGTGTAAATATCTGTCTTTACTGTCGTCTTTAGGGTCATTGATAGCTGGTTGCAAATAAAGTGTGCCAGTATTTTCCATTAAGTGAAATTGTTCCAAAACACAAAATATAATGTCCCCAGTGGTCATTCTTCAGTGTGGGGTGGGTTCTGTGTGGTGGAATAGCTTTGGCAGTGGCTTGTGAATCCGTCTTTGAGCCTAGCTGTGAGCCTCTCCATAGCAGTGCAGTCACTGTACTAAAAATGTCACTATCCTGTAACAAGCAAAGCCTGTAGATCAAGACTAAGCATAGACAGATAATTTTGGGTCTCCTCTCCCCTTCCTGCCAGCAATTTCAAAAAGAAATGTCAAAAAACCCAAACCAAACATAAAAAAGTGTTTCAAGACCTCTGAGTATTCGGGCTCTGGTGCACTACATTATAGCATTTGGAAGGTGAGCATCTCAATATCCAGTTTATGAGTGAAATAGTTCCAAAGCACTAGTAGTGAAATATGAACTAGTTAGGAAAGTACTGAGGTGTTACCAAGTTAGAGGATATTTCACCTTGGGTGGTACCAAGGTGAAAGAGCAGAGTAAATTCTCTCTGAAATAATAAGGAAATGGTTTCTCTTATACAACATCATGAGTCCCTTATTTTACATTTGTGTTTTGTGAAGGGATTAATTGAAAGGTTGTTATAATGTTGCATGAAAAGGTATCAGGGTGCTGAAATATCAAAGCTGTTTCCAATCTCCCTTTCAAGCCATGCAATGGAAGTAGTGTCCGCGAAAGGTCAGCTGAATCCCTGAGACAACCAGATGATGGAAAGTCTTGTCCTGCTGCCACCGAGACAGAAGTCTGCACTTTGAACAAAAACTGCTACCACTATGACTACAACGTGACAGGTGCTTGTGGTGTTATGCTCTAGTGACAGCCTGGGACTGTGCCTTACTCCATTCACCTTACAGGACAGATTTTTCAGCTTTCTGTTCTTATCCGGAGGGAGCTGCGGAGCTTGTACTGAAAACTGATTCAGGCTATTTGATCCAGATAAAATATTACTGGAGGCTTTGCAGTTTGGGTGAAGCGTGCATGCTGTAACTCCACGAAATGTATTTCTCCCATCATTTTGTGATTTGCTCAAAATCCATGCAGATGAAACCAAATATGAACTTTTCAGGAAGGCATCATGGCACTGACTATTTGCAGTAAAAGTCACTGTTTCCAAAAATGTGTAGCAGCTGGGCTCTGTGAGCCTTTGCATGTGTAAAAGTTGCTTGTGAGGATTATTTTAGGCCATCAGAATTAGAATTAGGTGGGAGATTGGATCATTATGAGTTTTATCTAAAATGTCTGCTATGCTAATGAATTCCTTATTTCCAGACTGGAGCACATGTCAGCTCAGCGAGAAGGCTGTCTGTGGTAATGGTATCAAAACACGGATGCTCGATTGTGTTCGCAGTGATGGCAAATCAGTTGACCTGAAGTACTGTGAAGAGGTGAGTCGGTACCTGTGAGTAAGCTCCCTTCTAATGGTGCTAATTAATGCTGAGCCAACTGAGCTATACGGCATGTAACCCATCTTCACCAGATGTTTTGCAACGCTATTCATGGATTGTTAAGTACCTCTGAAATGAACTGTGCCATCAACAGTGATTTTTATACAATTTCCTTTGGTTACTTTTAAGTGCCTCTGTGAACGTATGCTAATTATTATGTCCTGAAGGAAATGACTTAGAAACAATAATTAATAAAGTAGAATAAAGGTAATAAATCTTAATCAGAACACTAATCATCATTCTAATTTGATACAATTTTTGCATGGAGCCTTGGACAGCTGCCAGCATCAATCATTTACTCAATGTGTTGGAAAATATTTCTCACATGCCATTCTGCAGCTGGACTGAATGCTAACTTCTTGTATCCAGCTGTGCAATGCAAAAGATACCCAAGCTAGTGTGAAAAAATGTGCAGCATGAATGCAATATTAAATAGGAGCATATATGGAGAACTAACTAGCAGACAGGAGCCCTTAAATTTTGAAAGAGCCATTTTGCAAATGTTCAAACTAACTTCAAATTTGACAGCACTGTTTTCTGACATTTTGTGTGTTGGTCTTAATGTTTTCAATTGCATGGAGATAGTAATGCGAAGGAAAATGGGAAGACAACATGAGCGCTGTGTTAAGGGCAATCCTATGTGTGTTTCTGATGGAAAGCAACTGAACTTGTTTCAGCTGCCATTCCCCCACCACCTTGACATCAGAAACAAAATCACTTGCAATGGGGGACTAAGGTGGAGTGGCCTCCACAGCAGCTTTGGTACCACCACCTTTTCTGCTGGACCTTCCTGGCTAGTAGTTGCTCTTCAGGACATGCCCATGGAGAAGAGTCTCATCAGAAGTGGAGGGGTCAGGAAACCCATCCTGTACTTTGGCCTATAGTTTTGTAACGGAGTATCTGACCTACTTAGGCTTCTCCAACCCTCTCCGACATCCTGGATTCCTGAATCCCTAAGTTCTTAGCAAAGGCAGGAGGTTTCAGCTGAGACTGGCACCCTACTTTTGTCCCGAGTTGCTTCTTCACACATAGCTCTTGGGTTTATAATCAAATCTAATAATTTGATCATTTATGTCTCAAGAAAAAACTCAGGATCTGGCTACCTACCAGCAAGTTTCTGTGAAGTTAATAGGGGAATGCATTAATGCATTCTGTTAATGTTTTAATGCATTAGAAGAAAAAAATTTGTCTCTCGGGTTATTTTTAAGGGACTGCGATATTGATTAATTCATACCAAGACATGATATAAAATATCCATCCACATAAATATTTCAATTAAAAAAATATGCTTTATTAGATTTTAAGGGGAAATACATTTCTTTGACCATAAAACCAAGAAATTATTCCTGTTAACCAAAGATTTTGAGCAACGTTTAGAACAAATGATTACATTTTATACTGAAATCTCGTTGCAGAAAACCTCTGGAGCTTTCCTGCATTTAAGAAATGGAAGTTTATTACTCAGAGAAATAATTAGGGCAACAAGATAATATCTCAAAAGCTACTTGCCCTAAACGACTGGCCAACAGACATCACTGCAGTGGGGTCCTGCCTTTATCAGCAACCACTGTGATACAGTCTTATTTGCCCTTTTGATTTGCTAGACCATATAGTGATACATCTTCCTGTAGAAAGCTCTGATCCACTCCCCAGTCATACTGTTAAGACTATTTGTTGAACTATGGATGTGTAAGCAGTCGTACAGCAAGGTCAAAGGCTGATCCAATAACTGTGAGGAGTAAAAGCTGTTAACCTGATTAACAAGAAAGCCAAGCTGTTCAGATCTTACCAGACCCTTCACTCTAAAGATGTGAAAGCCAACTCTGTGACCTTCCAGGTCATGAGAGGAGAGTATTCAAGAAATTATCAAAATGTGAATACATACTGTGCACTTCTTACTAATCTAATCACAGATGATCCTTCAGGGTGGGTTTTTTTGCTGTGTTTTTGCATTATAAGGGCAGTGCAGAAAGATCAAGTGAAGTTCAAAATAAGGTGCATGTGGTTAGAAAAGTTGATGATAAGAGAAAGATGAAATAATTTTGTAATGACTTAGCTAATGGAATTTCCCCTGGGCTATCATAAAACTTTATACTAGATGTGTGAATAAAACAAAAGTTTTGTTTCATATATGTGTAGTTACATTTACAGAATTATGATTCTTATTATTATATGCAAAGAAGAGAGATCAGAATAGCTAAACCTATCCTGATCCTTAAGAAATGAAGACGCCTGATTGCAATGTCTGAGTTACTATACAATATCTGGTTCAAGAAACTAATAAAAGCCATATATAAAAAACCCCTTCATGCTGTCTTTTGACTATCACCATCTCCAGGTATGAGCATCAGCGTAGTTAAATACTAACATTTCTTCTGACCCCCTGTGTTCTGGTTTCTTAATGCGTCCATATGATCTTGTGTTTGTTTCAGTCAGTCAGCTAAAGAAGCTAGCCAGTCATCCTGATTACTGCCAGGATAAATCAATTTCTAGAGCTTATTTCCAAGTCCTCGTTATGTTAACATAGTTCCCTTCAAACTCTCAAGGCACAGTAATACTGGATTACTTGGTCTCTAACTCTACAAAATTAGCACATCACAAGAACTCAGCTTGTCTTTTCCTTGAGTATTTGAAAATCAAATCACCTAAAGCAATCTGGTCCTGGTCATATTCATATTTATGGGCTTATTTTTATTCATTTACCTTCAATTAGAGATCAGAAAAGCCTAGAAACCAGCAGTTTTGTCTGCATTAGAAAGCAAACTTTTCTGTTTTATTGGCAAATAGTCTGCTTGTCAGATTACATGATTAACCTCCAGCAGAGGTTAATCTGCGGTGCCAAACATTCCTATAAACAAATACAGATACTTTTTGTGGATCACAGGGTTTATAGAGCATGCTGGTCTGGCAGCCTCCTGCCCCTGGCATGTGAGACCAGGAGTACAGGACACTCAGCTGTAGCTTTCAGTGTAACTCCTTCCAGGGCTTGCCATTCTCGAATCAGAAACCACAACTCATCCAGAACAGAAGCTCTCTCAGGTAAGGGAGCTACTGAGCACTTTTCCAAATGTTTTCTAAGCTCTTCAAGGTGAATTGTCGTTCATCAATTGAAGGAAGAAGAAGGATGAGAAAAGAATATGTGATTAATATCAAATTGCAGCCTGCCAGTTGTTCCCCAAATCTATTTCAGCAGCACTTCAGTATCTAAGATATGCAAATGGCAGATCACTGTGGGTAATGTGGCCTTCAGCTTTCTCCTCTTCACCTTTAATATCTCTCTTGGGCTTTTCCTTCTCTAGCTGCCAAAGTCCATCTGAGAAGGCCAGTTTTGAAAGAAAGCAGTCGTGTTTCTATAATTGGCACGAATCAATTCAGCAGGCTTTATAGCCTTTGCTTGGAAGATTTGACCCAAATATAGACTTTGAGGATGGTTCTCAAGTTTCCTAATTATCCAAATTCCAGATTATCCAAAGGTTTCAGGTGTTGCCTGTATGCGATAGCTGGATAATCAAGGTTATACTGTACTACAGCGAAAAGCCAAGAACCCGTTCTTTGATGTATAAAACAGAACAGAGGTCTAAAACCTCATTTGTCTCAATAAATGGTACTGCAAATGCAAATTTAAGACTTGGTGAGTCTATCAGGGTGAGACATTTCCAGTACTTGTGGTAGTTTATTTATGGAGGACATGTTAATGTTGTGCCTAATTATTGTTCTATGCTTGCATTTAGTAGGAAATAGTGTTTTTATTTCCTTTTTAAAGTCTTAACTGCTGGTTTTATGTCATTAACCTTTCCAGTCGTTAAAATTAATAGGTTTTGAAATGTCTAGTTTGCTTTTTTTTTAAAAAACTATGTGGGGATTTTATCTACTTAAAGGTATCCACAGCCTCCTGGGATTCTGAAAGGCCTCAATGATGATCAGGGTCCCCTGGTGAGGGCCAATGAAGAGGACAGTCTTTTATGCTGGGAAGCTGCAAATCTGTTCATATTGGCAGGATTGATTTTCTTTCATGTTTTATATCATACACACTATAATCGACCTATCCTTTTAACTCATTCTGAAGCTGTGCAGGCTGCAGGGATTATTAATATTTTTGCCATCAGTTGTATTCCATCTTGCATCATATATTCTCATGTGTGTTATTGAGAATATCTCTTTTCTTCCTTGGATGGGGAAAATCTGGAGCATGGGAGTTTATAAGAACATAGAAATGACTTTACAGGATCAGACCAAAGGACCATGTAGGCACTGTGCCGTCTCCAAGCATGGCCATAAAACTCTTCCTTCCCTGTGGGGATTCCATCATTTGTTAGTGTCAGGCTGACTCCTGCCTGGAGAAGAGCTCAGTACAGAATGTATTTTGGGGAAAACATGTGAATCTGGCTATTTTCTGTATCCCCTTCTCTCATACTCCTCCAGCATTTGCAGCTTTTACTTCAGGGATGTTAGAGGATTCTGCTTTCTGCAAAGCTTTTCAGAAAAACATGCAAAGCTGTATTTTTTTTAGAACAAACATTGTCAATGTCATGTCAATATTTTTGCATACAGTAGAATGGATAGCATAATATATATAATAAACTTACACACCATGTTAGGAAAAAACCAATAGAGAGGCATATGCAGATGCCTAAGGAAGAGTATGGAGGACAGACATACACGAGTTTCCATCTGCTCATCTTGTAGCCTCCACCTGTTTTCAGCTCTTGGACTGCATTTACCCGATGTGGTTTCTGTGTGTTTAAACCTTCAGATTTCTCTTCCATTAACTTGTTCAGTCTCTCTTGAGCTCCTGTAAACTTTTAGCATCTGCAACGTCTTCTGACAAATAAACTGACTGTCCAATGCATGTTCATCCTCCTCCTTTTGTTAGTTTTGAATCTGGGTCCTAGCATCACTTGAATTCAGCTGTTAATAGCTGTTGATAGCTCAGTATTTTTATATTCCTATTTCAAAATACTTTACTGATACTTCCTAAATTACTTTGTCCTTTGCCTATTATATAAAGTAATACTGTAGAGCTGAAGCCCTCCATTTATAGGCTCTAGTTTAGAAAAGAATTGATAAAAATAGGATTTAAGCATGTATTTAAAAATCAGCATATGCATTAGGACTGTCTTGAAGTGAGATTTTTAAATGTCTCAATTGCTCTAATTTTTATTTAGTAATGTCTTCATGCTTACTTAAAGCTTTAGTTGTCTCAGATTCACCGTGTCCAAAGGCATACCCTGCACCAATGACACAGACCAGGTGTTACATGCTGACCATTGAATATTTTCTTTTAGCTTGGTTTGGAGAAGACATGGCAAATGAATATGTCCTGTGTGGTGGAATGTCCTGTGAACTGTCAGCTCTCTGACTGGTCCCCTTGGTCTGAGTGCTCTCAAACATGTGGCCTTACAGGTCAGTATGTACCTTTGGCATATTTTAAAGACTGAGCTTTTTTTTTTTTTTTTTTTTTAATAAAAGCTATAATATCTCTTTTTGCAGAACTAGAAAATGTAGCTAGCTAGGGAGAGTGATGGGGATCTAAATCAGCCTTATTCATGGAAATAATATGCCTCACTGAGGCTGTACTCACTGAAGATAGTGAGAACTTGGCCCAGAATACTTTCTGACTCTGGGAACAAAGTGAGATATGATGAATGATATATTGAGAAAAAAAAAACCACTGATGTGAATATTTATTTTTCAGATGGTGTGGGGGGAAAAGGAGGGAGGGATTTCCTCTTAAGTTTTATTAGTGGTGAGTTTAGAACAACTAAACTTGTAGAAGAGCACAATGATTAAAACCAACAAATTTACTCACCGAAGAATTCCATATTTTTAAACACAGAACAAGGGTGGGGGACAAGTTACTTTCACTGTGATCACATTAATTTGTTTTTTTCCAAAATGTTGCTAACCACTATCTAAGTTTTTTTAAATCAAATCTGTGTCAGAGAATGGATATCAAAGGCACGTTCTAGTTATGGAGGAACTCTTGTTAATTTATTTGCACTGATATGTCTCAGAATAAGGACCTGAAAGCACCGTTGTGCCAGGCAATTAAGGTATACACACTACTGAAAGAGAAGGTTAGAAGCCCATCTATGAAGCCTCTTCATTTTGTAATCATGTCTGGAATATGTCACTACAGATATTGGATGGTTAGCAGTGTATGGAATCCAGTTTCAACTGCTGGGCTCAGAGTAAAGGATATTGCATCTTTTTGTGTCCCTTGAGGAGTGCACCACAGGGAAGAGGTCTAGGCAAAAACATCTGAAAGCTCTGGCCACCTCAGGATCCCAAGAGAAAGACCTATGGATTTTTTAATGATAACAGTTAATAATTTGATACTGCAGTATCTAATGATGTAATAATGTTTCAGTTCTTTGAGCTTCTCTCAAAGCATGACTTCTACATTCAAATAATCTACACTTCTATATTCAAAATAATCTTTGTAGAGTGAGAATTGAACTAACATCTCTATTGAAGGCTTAAATATGTTGCCAGATTTTCCTTTACAAGCTTCTGTTTATATACAAGACCTGAACAATTGACCTGATATTTTTCTGAATGAGAATTATTGTTGCTGTGCTTTTTCAAGATGTGAAGGTGGGTCACTATTTTCTGAAATCCCTGTGCTTTCCAAGTATAGAATTTATTTGTAGAAGTGAGAAAATTTATTTTAAATAGTAATGTAAAACAGCTTTCAAATTTTCAGTATTCTTAAGAAATGATGGCAACCTCACATGTAAGCCTTGAAGCTGTAATTTTCCTATTAGGCAGGAAGTTGGAAGTAACTGCTGTTTTTCAATAAGTAATAACCATCTAAGAAACCCAGTGACCACAAAGCTGAACCGCTTTTATGCACCCATGCAAATACCCATGAAGTTGAGGAAGAATTCTGTATGTAAGAATTCTGCTCGTTGCTGTTCTTTGGGTTTTTTTCTTCAGTACTTTTCAAGAAAATCTTTTTTCTACTGTGACATCTCAGTTGGAGCAGCTGTGAATCCAAGAATGATGAGGCTCCACTTGGCAAACATCTTTCTAGCTAGCTGCGGTGAACATAGCTGTCTGGGACATTGATATAGTTCTACTGCTGTATCATGGCTTGTGTAGCTTGCTCTCAGCAAAAGATTTGTGTCATGATCATTAGGGTGTTCAATTCCAAATGCATCAGATTGAAATGTGGAATTAAAGATTAATTGTTTTGGCTAACACCAGCTGTTATGTAGGTAAACCTATGTAATGCCTTAGTTTATTATAAGCTTCAGTATACAAATTTAAATACATATATCTTGTTTCAGACGTGGTTCATATATTTATCTATATATAGATTAAAATACCACAGCTGTGTTGGTTTTGTGGAAACCTTTGCGAGGTGCCAACTCTAGAGTAGCCACTTTACCACTACTGGCACACAAAAAATTTTTTGGTTATATCACATGACCTCTCTGTAATGAAGCATGATGGTCTAATGTCCACTGCAAGATGAAAGAAGCAAGAGTTGCCGAAAGGATAAAAATGACTTCCTCTTTCTGTTTATCTAAGTATTTGAAATAGAACCTGTATCTCAATGATGCTGGGTAGTCTGCTACTCATCGTTGAGGAGAAGATTAATGTTGGATAAGCCTATTGTATTTTAATTTCCTTCGGGCCTGAGTGAAGAATCCTCCGTTTCCTGCAAAATCTGCATGTCACGTTATCCAGACAGGCAGTGCTCCTGGTTGCTGGAATCAGACAATTATGGGACACGTGATTCTGTATTAACTCGAGGAAGAACAGAACATGTTGGTCTCTTCTAGCAGCAAACTCCAGATGAGGAGCCGGAATCTCCACTGAAGTGCCACAAACATATTGTCACGTTCAGAAAGAGTATTTTTCCCCAGGCTTCTGAACTAGGAAATTACTACTTTTGTTTGCTGTTACAGGAGCAATCTGAAATCCTAATCAGACATCCTCCTGCACTTCCTGCAGTACAAACAAATGATAGAATATAAAGTGTTTGACTTGGAAAATATAAATCCGTATAACAGACAGGAGCCAACAGATCTGCTTTACAATCCAATTTATCAAATGTGGAAAAAATTACTTTATTCAAACACAACGCTTTTCACCAAAATAGATCCATCTTGAGGAATAAATCAGTCTAACCACTTTGTTGTTAGTTATATTGCTCTTTCTTATTTACAGGAAAAATGATCAGAAGAAGGACCATAAATCAGCCTTTTCAGGGTGATGGGAGGCCTTGTCCTTCTCAGATGGAGCAATTCAAACCCTGTCCAGTAAAACCTTGTTACAAATGGCAATACGGTCAATGGTCTGCATGCAAAGTAGAGGTAAAAGCTATATGGGACTTTGAAGTTATGGAGCTTGTGTATCTAGGCATATTTGTGATATGCTCAGATACCTGCTTCATAACACTGTAAACAATTTGCTTCCACCTCTCTTATACAAAAACTAAAGATTTATTCTTGGAGTTCGTATTTGTCAACAGATACAACAATGTCCTACAGATATTCAAAGTATAAGTGAAAACTTTGGTACCCAAGCAGCATCTTTGCTAATAGTTGAAATCCTCCTATTGTAAAAGAGTATCTGTGGAAATAGATTGGCATCCTAGAAGAGATCTGCACTTGAGATACTGCCATGGTTGCAATTCAGAGGTATAATTAGCTCCATACTTCAAGAAACAGTGGTAGCAGCCAGCAGAATTTTTCGTTTGTGTGTGTGTGTTTGTTTCAGAAGTAAAGAACAATGTCTTTTTTTTTTTCCCTACTGGGTTGAATAAGTAGTTAAGCAAAAAATAATAGAAGACAGAGTGACATGTAGCTCAGATCTAGTCTTTTGGCACTTTCTTCTGTCCAGCATCCATGTATGTCCTCCTTCCCCAGGATGCCCAATGTGGAGAGGGAACACGAGTGAGGAATATTTCCTGTGTGGTTTTTGATGGATCCATTGAAGATGTTGGCAAAGTAGTAGATGAGGAATTCTGTGGAGAAACAGAGCCTATTATAGATGGTAATAAGAAGATGATACTTGAGGAAACCTGCACTGTCCCTTGTCCAGGTAACAAAGCTATTCAAATAAATGTTGCATTTCAAGATTGGTTGGGTATCATTCCAGTTATCAGTGCCTAGCATTAGCCACAGGCAATTAAATCTTTTTCACATGCTTTACTGATTGGATTCATCCATCAAATGACCAACAGAGTTACTTTCCAGTAGTGTTTTCACGACAATAAATCAATTAGAAAAAATACCAGGTTTTAAATGTTATAAAAGACTTGTCTCAGTCACAGATTGCACCTAATAAGAATATATTTTTTCACAAAATCTTTTGAAATAAAACCTGTGTTTAACTCTATAAGAAAGAGGGTTTGTTGACAGCTAAATACTTGCTTTAAGTGCTTAGATCACCTAACAGCTTTGTTAATACTTTTAATAGTGGCTAAGAACTTGATGCCTTTTAAGGGTGTCTAAGTAAGCTAAGCTAGGGAGTCTTATTTTTTTGTTTAAAGGGGCTATTCCAAATGAAACTAATATTTTGATCTCTGAGAAAATGTGAGTGTTTCTAGCTGTTTAACTCGCTGGATGTGACATGCGCTATCATTGCCCTTGTAGACTGAATCCAAAGAAGCTGTTATAAATGATCAGGTCTATGACCCTCATACTGAGAAGGATTAAGAGCCTGTAACAGCTGTTTAATTTCCAGTAAAACCCCTCCAGTTCATTTCAGACACTTATTTGTAGAATTTGAAGTATATTGCTGTTGTTCAGTAGAGTCATTAGTGATGTATCTTCAGAAGTAGTGATTAACTCCTTCAGTTCTAATGTAGCTATCATTCTATACCAGTACTGTTTTGTTCTCTTGCAATTCTCCTCTTTCTCAGAATTTTTTTTCCAGTTCATTTCAGACTGGACTGAAGGTAAAGTTGCCTCAATAAATAGAAAATAATCAAAACCAGAGAGGCTTCCATCACTGCTTTGTGCACAGCATTCCAATTGCATGATTTTCACATATTTTTACTTATTAAATGAAAATTGGAGGAATAAAAAGCTTGTACTTATGTTTTCTTGTTAGTCAAATTTATTAAAAAAAATATAGCTGCTTACTGCTTGCTGTTAAAATTTTGCTGAGCAGGAACCTGTTCTTCAACAATCTCACATTTAGCCAGCAAGAATAACTGCCCTGTGGGGATGTGCTAATTATATGCTCCAACTAATGTTTCAAAAAATCACTACTTGTTTTCCTATTATGTATACATCAGTTCTTCAATTATTCATTTCTTCACATTCTTTTCTAACATTGGCAAATAAAATTCCGTCATTAATCAGGCATCTGGTCAACACAGTACTGATTATATCTGTCATCAGTATAATGCAAGGTAGCATGAATTTTTAATAGCTCTTTCACTGAAATAATGAGAACTAAGAGGTTTATTTATGAGTCTGTGCACAGTCTAGTCCCATTTTCTACTGCAGTTTTAACAAAATGGTCTCCTTGTGTTGTGCCTCAGATCTTCCTTAAATGTTCTTTAGCCGATCATGCTAATTAGTGTCATTAGTATAATTTTGTTTTTCAGTTTTACGCTATAAGATAACATTCTACAAATCTCTATTATCCTAACATGAAATAGCCAGAGCGGACATTTTAATCACCTTCCCATTTCCCTTTCTTGCAAAGAATGTTCCAGCAGTTGCTTCTACTGTCTTTTTAGAGAAATTCTGCATGAGGATAAGCAACAATTAATCTTTTTAAAACTAGACAATGTTTTCTCTTTCTAAGATCAAAGAATTGTGAGCAAGATATATAAATTTAGCGTAAGGCATACAGTGCACAATACCCTAAAATTTACGAAAATCCAGACATTGGGTAGAGTGTTACTCAGAAATTCAAAATGAGAGTGATCTTATGGGAATGCTACAGGAAACTACCCTGCTTTAGAACAAATAGGCTTTTGTGTAATCTTTTCATTACTATTTTCTATGCACAGATATTCAGAGAGTGTCAAAATATTACCTTCTCTTCAGTGTAAGTCACCTTTAAAAAGAGGAATGAAAGGAACTATAAAGAGGGAAAATTAAGAAACCAGATTTGGACATTTTTTTCGAAGACATATTCAGTGCAAAAAACTCTTTACATATGATGATCATTCATCTTATAAAATTGCTGTTTGACAGGGGACTGTTACTTGAGAGAGTGGTCAGAATGGAGCCTTTGTCAGCTAACCTGTGTTAATGGTGAGGATCTCGGCTTTGGAGGGATACAAGTCCGATCTCGGGCAGTGATCATTCAGGAATTAGAGAATCAACATCTCTGCCCAGAACAGGCTTTGGAAACAAGACCATGCAGTGGTAAGCACCAAAATATACATAAGGCCATGTCCTGTATGAAAAAAATACAGAGCAACAATAGTTTTGTTTTCTTTCTGTTCATGGTATCAAATTTAGGCAAATACAGATTTGATAGATGTAGAAATGCACTTAAATTTTTATTTTCCAGATATCAACTGTAAACAGAAAAACTTTCAAATGCTAACTATCGTATGTGACCACTTTAAACACAATCTTTGGAGAACTGATGATCCTTTTTTAATAATGGCATTTCTTTTTATGATATGGGAAAGAATAGTTGCCTCATCTGCTTGATAACATTAATAAAAAGAAATCTTTAAGTTTTGATACATAACCAAATTTAAATTTCTCTCTACCCTTTGAATTGTTAATCGCATGACAACGACATTAAAAAGTCTCAGTCATGCTTACCGCTGCTACTGGACAAAGTATCTAAGAAAAATCATTTCCTGTACAGACATTTCTTGTCCATTCAGAGGCCAGACAGATCAGGCAAAAAGGAATTTTATGTTTATAAGAGAGCTAAGGTGCAGAAGGACTTCCTGATTTGTCCCAGGCCATATGAGAGGTGTACAGCAGAGCTGTGAAGCCAGATGCAGCCCGGGCCACTTCACCAAGTACTGGAGCATTGACTGAAGCTCAGTGTTACCAGGAAAGGAACCTGAATCCTAAACGAGTTTTGTGCAACAGATGGGCCACAACCATTATGAGGTTATTGGAACCATCTGTTTTGCCCATTAACTACATTAGGCTTACTCCACGAGCAATGTGTACAACCATTATCGTTAGTGTCCGGGACACATCTGGTCTGTTCTGTATGTATCTAGTAAGTGCAGGAGACCTTGGGGCCTCCATGTGTGCAGTGCACCCTTCTGAGTTGCTAGGTGAAGGAGGAAGGGGCCTACTTAGCCATAAAAGCTGTTAAACATAATGAGTATGGTCTACTGATGAGTGTGGCTGCCGCCAGTGGTAGCCTAAAATCTTGTCATCAAATTTCTTGAAAAGTGAATGTTCTCTGTGTAGATGGCCAGTGCTATGAATACAAGTGGATGGCTAGCCCATGGAAGGGATCTTCTCGAACTGTGTGGTGCCAAAGGTCAGATGGTTTAAACGTCACAGGTAACTACTCTTTTTATATACACACAAAAGCCTGGAAAACAGGTGGATAATGTCTTCTCCCAACAAATGGAAATATTTTTTTTAAAAGAATTTGCTAAAAACACGTGTTCCTGATGTATGAATCAACGTGCTGTTGTCTTGAATCATCACGTTTTTGCATACTAAAGATGCCATTTCTTTTCCATAATTATGCAGCATGTAATGCTAAAAGTAAATATAAATATTATCGTCTGTACTGGACCTGGAATGTTTTACATTGTATATTTTTTTTACCATAGACATCTTTACACTTCTAAATTTTGGGTTTCAGATTTCAAGCCCTATAACAAATAAAACTTTTATGTATTAAAGTTCATTTCAGTGCCTATACAGAGGCAGAGAGATACAAAGCCTGATAATATCATGCATATATCATATATCTCCTTAAATTACAAAATATCAAGTTTTAGTAAATGTGCTAATATAAGTTTATTTCTTTACTTCAATGACATAAACCTATAGCAGGATACTTCAGTGGACAGCTATGGGATGTAGTTATTTTTTGTGCAAACCAAAGCACAAACCACCATGAATTAAGGAGGACTGAGGTCTCCGAACTCAAGAAAATCTTCATATATATCTATTTATGTGAATTTATTTATCAGAATTAGGGATTCATTTAAGCTAAGAGTTATGCATTTGTTGTTTAAATAATTTTTATATCAGCCGAGGTGATAGTAAAAGAATCTCAGAGATTGTAAGCACATCCTCAATGCCAGCCACTGTCAGGTCAGTCACAGGAGGGGAGCTCTAATTCATGGACTGCCAATACAATACTTCTTGATGATGGAATCCACCACTACTTTCTGTTGTAACAGTAGAAATAAAATATCTGTATTATTTTTACAAGGTTTTGAAATAATTCTTAATAGCCCAAAGTCTCTTTTGCAAGTGTCACCTTGTGCTGTAAGAATATTAAAATGCATCATCTTCACAATTAATGCAACAGGGCATTATTTATGCACCTTGATTGCTTCCTGCCTAGCTAAGATGCTTATATGGTAAGTAAAACTCTAAGTAAGAATTCTTATTGAGATTAATATATGATATTATCTATTAAAGGTCCTACAGGATTTCAAAATAAATAGCATCTTGGTGATTATGGCTCTGAGATGTTAAAATCAGAATATATTCATAAATCACAGTCAGTCACATGAAAATAATAGTTTGTTCTGATGTGACTGAATACAGCCATGTGGTAAGGAATGACAAGTTTATGAATGTGTGGTGTTGGCAGGTTTTTTATGATGGGACCTCCCAGGCAGACTAACCTCGGACCTATGTTGTATCTCTTTTTTCAAAGTTTGTTTGTACGTGATTTTAAAGCTGTGGTAACTTTCTGATTTGAAATGAAGACCAGTGGAAAATTCCAGACAATGTAATCACCAGTTTCCATGCAATGCAAAACTATATTTTTTCTATGTTCTTGATAGTTTTCAAACAAAGCACTTACGTATAATGATCTGTGAGAACTTCTCTGCATGAAGTATAGTCATGAACCAGATTGTAATTTACATTTCAACATTTTTTTGAAAGTGGTTTGTATAAACTACAGTATTTAAGAGCTCAAACTGACAGATGCACATACACGATTGATTTAAATGGAGATTACCCATTTTGATCTAGAATCAACCAGTATCTGTGATTACTGTGTTTCTTTGCTGCCTTATTGCTGCACATTTGGCTCTAACATAGTGTATTTTAATTCAGACATTATCAGATTTTTATTATGAGTCCTGTTGGTATTTTAAGACCTTTATTTGTTTACTTACTTGCATAATATTATTGTGCTGAATAGTTCTTTTTTACTTGAAGGTGTTGTTTCGCATGGGCGATGAGGCAGCTCTTTCCTTCTGCAGCTTCCTTGGATGACTGATATTTTATTACATAGATTCCCACAGGCATGTGATTTGTATGCTAGGATGTACGATTTTCCTTTCTGGGGGTGGGGAAAATTTATGGAAACCAGCAGGGTTTTCTTTGTTCTTCATCGGCCATCCCGCTAACACTTGGATGTACGTAACCACATCTAACTACATCTGCTATGGTCATGACCAACCTCAGCTATCAGGATTTCATCATCATATCACACCAGTATAAAAATGTTATTAATTTGGGGGATGCAAGATAAGTCATCCTGTAGCAGTATAAACTTTAAACTGCGTGATGCATATCCCTCTTCTGTAAGCTAGAAGGAAACCCAGGTAAATTCAAACTGATTCTAAATGTATTTTAAAGTCGTTCTGGCTGAAATGATAGTGAAAGCCTGATTGTGTGTATTGGTCCATAACAATAACTGCACTGTACATAAAGCTGTAGAAATGAGAACTAGGACTGTATAAAAAGGAAAAAGACTGAAACCCACTATATCATCAGTATCATAGCATTCAGTACATGCTTTACTGATAATACTTCTTTCCTTCTGAAAAATCTTAGACTAGCATCAAGTGTGGCTTCATAAGAGGCAAAGCTATAGTATGTGTAAAAGTGACTACTGAGGAGCAGCAGAAGACAGGTATCCATTTATAAACTAGATGAGTAGTTTGTTTTCAGCTTAACAGGCAAAGATACGAATCAAAAATAAGCTTTTTTTTTTTTGTGGCCACAGTTTTAATATGTAAGTCATAAGGAGGGCCCAAGAGAACTAAAATCTGTTCCCTCAAGCACAACAAAACGTTTAAACTGTTTTTTGAGCAATCCACCAAAGGAACAAAGGGAAAACCAAAAGATTCACTTGCCAAATATTAGTTCTCTAAAATGCACATGAATGCAAATACATGTGCTGTATCCTTACTCTACCTGTAAGAAAATACTTGATACCAATTATCCTTCACCTTGGAATAAGAGAAGGACTCTTAAATTCAAATTAGCAATAAAATTGTAATCCACGACATACTGTAGCAAGTAATGACATCAGTAATTTCATCAGTGGTGAGGTATTACCATGTCAAAATATGATTTTCTGTCCTACAGGGGGCTGTTTAGTGATGCGCCAACCAGATGCTGACAGGTCATGTAACCCACCGTGCAGTCAACCCCACGCTTACTGCAGTGAGGTATGTGCTACTGCATTGGAGCATAAAACACCCCCATGAGGGCTTCCCACACGTCTCTCTGCATTACAAAGATTATGCCAACAAAAAGTATTTTCAGAGACTTTGCTAATCATTAATTTGTTAAAATCAACCTCAGACCATTTTCTACCTTTCAATTAAAAGTTGAATAATCTCTGTTGATTTGGTACGAACCTGCATAAAAATATGTGAAGAGGTACTCTCCAGGCTAGCACTCGTCAAAACAGTCTTCTCTTCCAGTCATCCATGTTGTTATGTTTTATAGCTCACAGAAAACTGTGTTTTTCTGCTACACAGTGTAAAACACTTGTTCCCTACAGACTAGAACGTGCAGTTGTGAAGACGGATATACTGAAGTTATGTCCTCCGATGGCACACTCGAACAGTGCACTCTCATCCCAGTGGTGGTGATCCCCACCATGGAGGACAAAAAGGGAGATGTGAAAACCAGTCGAGCTGTGAACCCTACCCAGCCCTCCAGTAACCAGTCAGGACGAGGAAGGACCTGGTTTCTACAGCCTTTTGGGCCAGGTGAAGTCATGCAATGAGCAGTTCTTAATGCTAAGTACTGCTGCAGGGTCTGGCATTTACATTTTTGTGATGCCGAGGAAGAAAAGAAAAACCCTTAAGTGTTCATTTAAGAAGACAAGCATCTGCCCTGACTGAAAACAAAGGAAGAGACATAAGCAAACCTCTAGCCTTCTCAGCCACTCCATCAATATATTTAATGAAATCTTGTATTGCAGAAGATTTCCTTTTAATCCCTTCTACCAGTTAAAATTCACAGAAGCTATCTGAAATGTGACTTTAGAAGGGAGTTGCCTGCAAAGGTGCAAGCCAGGATATTAGATTATGCTGTCTCAACCAATAATGCTGTTGACAGAGGAGTGAAAAGGTAGCACTGAAGACTGCAAAGGGTAAGGGCTGCTTAAAATTTGCAGCCGTAGCATAAATTGTAGGAAAATAATCCGTATAGATATGCTAATGCTTTTCTGCCATATCCATATTTAAACTAATTCATGCTAGACAAGAGCTAACCATATTATTGATATTTAGCATAGACACGCTCTAAGTCTCTATAGGCAATATTTGCTTTTATGATGGACCATGTTCCTTAGAGCTGAGCAAGGACTTATGTGGCAAGAAATATATTATAAGACAGTTATCCCATCAAAAATACTTTATAAAGTCCATCATGTCATTAGATTTCAGTAAATATTTCCCAGTACTATTAAGCATTGAGATAAATAAAACTTTAATTAACAAAATACTTTCACATAAAGACATATGATGCTTGTCCAAAATGTTAATTATATGAAGAGAGCAATTGGTTATCTTCTTAAGTGTCTTTTAAATCACATAGAGCTAAATATTCTAACACACTTGTGTCTTAGGGTGTTCATTTCTTTCTAAAGCTTTTATGAATGTTTTTAATCTGAGAATTGAAAACAGTATCTTTACATGCATAATCCATAAAATGCTGCAAATGGAGAACTACAGCAATACTTCTAATAAGCAGATTAAATCATGTCCAGGTTAGAAAACTTATGTTAGATCACATTAGTCCTACTAGTATTTACTGTTATTTCTACTGTGATACTATATTTGATACCTGAAATAAAATGGTCTTTACTCCAATTAGTTAATACTTTAATCCACAATAAAAAAAGAAAATTAAGCTTTCCTGGTCCTCCTTTAAAAAATAGCATCTTACCAAATATGTTATCTTTTACTCATTCTAGCTAACTCCACCTGAAAATGCCAGAGGGTGGGTTGTAGCAGCCAGAGTGCCGACAATAAGCAAATGTCAGACAGTCGCCTTCAACTATTTAGGAACGTGGATGCTCATGTGAGCTCAGACATGGTTTTTGGAGCAAGGAACAGCTGAGAGATTTCATGAAAACTCACCAATTTTCCAGTAATTCAAGTCAGGAAGGAAACATAGCTTAGCTCAGATAAAAACAACAGTATTCAATAGAACTAATACTTTATCCAGTGAAGGTATGAGCAAATGTGGAAGAAAGTGAACATTTTGCACTTCAGATGAGATTTATACTTGGTTGTTTTAATTCCAGGAGCATGTAGCATGATTATTCCTTTCCTCACAGTTTCTAAGTCTAGATTTAAAATAGTTCTTTCACTGTCTTCAACAAATTATATTGCAGTTCCAGAAAGGAAGGTATTAAAACTATCCTCTTCAAGTGTCTGTGCTGATCTATTACCCAAAACAGATGAGTTTGAGATGGCAGTTCCCTTGTATACTTAGAAATAATCTGTCCAGGGGGAATTCAGAAAGCCTGAGTTAGATGCCTGTAGTTGCATAAGAGGAATGACCTCATTAACAGAGTTCCCTGCTTTGACAAAAATAAATAAATCCATACACAAGGTAATGCCAGTCTTTTTTTTCAAGGAGATAATACTATTTTAAAACAAGCAAACCCAAAACAACCCAAAACCCCTTACATTTACCAATGGAAAGAAGCCAGGGGGAGAATAATCTAACCTATTTAGCAGTACTGAAGTCTGAATTCCTCTCATTCGTATTATCATATCATTGGATATGTCAGGTCAAATCTACTGTTCAATTCATCTTTAATGGATCAGTTATTTCAGTTATATCAGTTATTATCAGTTATAATGTTTCATTAGGTTGATTAATGTAATGAAGCTAAAATGTTTCTATATTGATGAGTCTTGAACAAGTTTCCACATGACTGCAAGACTTTGCATTGCTAGAGATCAGAAAGCCTGAACTTAACTGCACAGCAATAAAGAGTGCTACTGTGAATCTGAGCAAAGTCAGTCTGACTAATTTTTGTTATTATTATGTTGTAGAAACATCAACTACATTGATAATGCCTTTTTGTTCTACAGAGGTATCAGGAAGCAATAAGTTTTTGGTCAGAAAAATTTTAGCTGTGTTTGCTTACATTGAAAATATACACGACTTCATGAAATAAAAATTTTACCACTTGTAAATGGAATAAGTCAGGCTTTTAATGGAATTTTCATTGTCAAGGAGGTGCAACAAGGCTAGCTAACCTCCTGTAAAACAACGTTTTCAAAAAGCCATTTAGAAATTTGCAAAATGAGTCAGATAAAAGCAGTGAGCCAAATACCATGCACTGACCTTGGGTTGTGACATGCTCATTTAGGGTTCAGAGCAAAATCCCACAGACAAAGTCACACCATCTTTTCTGGGAGAAGTGGGTGCATCTAGGATCAAGGCAAGCAGGAGAGTGGGATGTATACCTCAGCCTGCAGGGACATCATGTCCAAAATACAAAGTGCACAGGTTGCACATAAATACAGTCCTTATTAACAACAATCAGTTGTTCTATTTATGAGCACGGGTAGTCTTTTTTGGTGTATTTTTGCTTGTTCTGTGAGGGGAAGGTGTTTTATAACAACAAAACTTGCATTTGGTAGGGGAAGAAATTGAAAAATTATTACTTTATGCAGTAGTGAAAGTTGTGTATGTGCAGTTAAGGTATGGATGAGGTAGAACATGCTAAAGGTATTTAAAAACATAACATGAAATCACAACAAGAATGAAAATAACAGGCAGATTGATTTACTGGAGCTAGAATGGAAGGTGATGCTAACAGCATAAATGAGTCCCGGGCTGATAAGCTGCCCTGCGATCACGCTGAAGTATTGCCCGCTACCAGCAGGCCCAGGGGCTGGGTTTCTGGGGGTCTCACTTGCTGCCTCTGCTCCACATCTCGGCTCCATTTGGGTTATCCAGACTTTGGCTGAAAAGCAGAACACAAGTGCACAGAGAAGTTATTGCTCAGTTGTTTAATAGTATTTACTCTTATTAAGCTGTAATTGCTAGTGAAGACATTTAATTTGGATTATAAAAGTATTTCTATACTATATCAGAACTAATAATTCAACAAGACTAACTCAAACACTACTGACTAACATTCATTCCTTTTAGATGGGAGGCTGAAGACCTGGGTTTATGGTGTAGCTGCTGGTGCATTTGTTTTACTCATCTTTATTGTTTCTATGATCTATCTAGCCTGGTGAGTTCTTTAATTATTTACAAACAAGCAGTCCCACACAGACTGTAATGCAAGCGTTTACATTTGCCACTATAGAAACTGCAGGCACTTCTGTGAACTGCAGTGTTTAATTTTCCACGTCCTTTTGTCCAAGCTCAGGTTAGTGGACTCTGGTTGTAGTCTAGATGATGGATAAACACATGCTCTCCTGAGGTTAGAAGAACTTCTTACAAATATGGGGTAGCTTAGTGTATGGTTTATTTTTGCTCAGTTTATCTCTGTTAAGAATGTACTGTGTCCATGATAATTTCATTGCATCTGTATCACAAAATACAGAGAGAAATAGCAAGAAGGAAATTTAGTAATCAGGCAAGTCAGATTTGATATTTGGCAGGATATAGAGATACACAACCAAAAAAAGTCTGAAAACTTTCTCGTGTTTTTCATACATGAAATAACATTTTGTTGAAAAATCTTAGTGCATGTGAAAGCACAGATTTTTTGCAAGAACAAGTCACCTTTGAGAATGCTCTCCCTGAAGTTTTCTAGGTCCTGTTTGGAATTTCTGATCCAAATGACTGTGCAGGTGGAAGGTGAGGGAAGTGTGGTCGTACACATCAGGCTCTTGGCTGTACTGCGTTACTAGGCATTTGGGGGGCTTCTGGATTTGTTTGGTTTTCAGTAAACCTTCCCCAAAATCTCACTTCTGTCTCAGTAAGGAAAAGAATCTTTTATTTTTTGAGGAAAAGAAAATCCGTTAGCATACAACTCCACTGCAGATTCTTCGGACTAGAATCTGTGGCCACTGCAAGCCACTGTAACAACTAGTTTGGTAAGAAAGATTTAGGTTTGGGCAGCCTAAGTGACATAGCTGAGATAAGATTTTGGACAAGACTGAGGATGCACAGGCCTGATTTAAAGAAATGCTTATATTACACTCTAAAAGTATATTACACTCTAAAAGAAGACAAGTACTAAAGCATGCATAAACATGCATTTTCCTTTGGCTTGGTAATTTTTTAAAACTGTATCAAATGGATTGGAAATACTGCTGGATCAAAATCTAATTCAAGGCTAAACAGGGAATGGTTAATGGCTAACAACCATATCCCTGCTATTTATGACTGGTTTGATTATAACATCTAGAATTAACTGTAGTCATCCCAGCAAGTATAATGAGATAAAACTAATCAAAAGATGAAACTTTCCTGTGGAAACCCTTGATGCGTCAAGAGGGGTTAAGATTTGAGTCATATAATTTAAAAGAACCTGATTGCGGCTTTGATACATGACCAAATATTGCACTGCAGGCTCTGGGTTCTTCTGAAAACTGACTGATCTTGCAGGATTACCTGCCAAGGATTTCATCAAGTCACATCAGCGCCGTAACAGCCTGTTTCTCAACAACTGAGCTTTGAATTAGATGTTGCTTTGGGTTGATAAGGAGATAATTACTGATCCAAGTGAAGGTTTTAGGCTTATAGCATTATCTTAATGCATTATCTTAACACACTCATCTTTCATTTAAGACTGAAATCCATCTTTGCTATGTTATTAGTTTCTTGCTCTATTTACAAATTATCTTATTGTTTCAGCAAAAAGCCAAAGAAGCCCCAGAGAAGGCAGAACAACCGACTGAAACCTTTAACCTTGGCTTATGATGGAGATGCAGATATGTAAAATATAACTTCTCATGGTGACAAATGGAGTCTAAATTAATGGATTGAAATCAGAAGGTGTCCAAAGCCACAGGGATTTTCTATGGAGTGGATTAAGTGTTTTGACTTTTTCTTTTTTGTAACTGCACCATAGATAAAGAAGGATGGATTTCATAATGCCTACGGATATTCAAGGTATTATTGCTTTACTTTAGACCATCAGCACTGAGAAATCTGGCAGAATCACGTTAATAGACACTGCAGTTGGAGATTTGTGGTCTTTCCTCAATCTTACAAACTATAAGCACCACTTCTGTCTCCAGAATACTGTAGCTGACATAGTATTAACAGTTGGAAGCCCCTGCAACATTAACCAAGTATAATCAGTACGCATGAAGAGTTTGTACCAAGCTATGACTCTTTATATTCAAGCATAACGTATATACTCAGTTGAACCATATGTATTACTCTATCAGATTATATACTTGTTAAAGAGCATTTTAGTGCTTAGTACAATATTAACTTTTAACTAGGATTAACCCACTGAGCAAGTTCAACAGTTTGCCAGTTGATGATAGCTTGTGTTAACCTGCATTTCAGAGGGCAATGACTCACTTGCAAAATTCTGTCCTGTGATCACTCCAAAGTATAAAGGCCTCGTATGTACATCCAGAAAGGAGGCATTCTCAGATTCAGTATTTTCTAGCGGTTTCTGTCTGGAAAAAGAATACCCATTGTAAATGTTACAATACGTTTCTACTTTCTCTAACTCAAACTGTTGCCTGCATCTTTTTTTCTACATGTAAGGCAAATTTTTGCACTATATTAGTGCAGCATGATATGCACTTAACTAGTATTGCCATAGAAACTGCCTCTTTTCAGAAAGGATGATGATGTATCTTGTGCAAGGAGTGTCAAGTAGACAGGTCTTGAATCCTGAAGAGAGTAGCATTCGGTTTGGACTGCAACTGGATGGAATCGGCTAACGACGTGTACTCTACACACCGTTCCTCATCACAGCGGCCATTTGTAGTCTATATCATGGCAGTAATACAAGTGTCTAGTTTCTTGCCCCATCTACCTATACTGGTATAGATTGTCCTGCTGGTTTCTAATTGTACTTTGAAGGCTGTTTATGACTAGATTTTTTATATTTGTTAACTTTGTTAGAAAAAAAAGAAAAGAAAAAGAAAAGTGGTTGCCCTGTAATCCTGAGTGACATACTTACTGTCTAAAAAGGTATTCTAATTGTTTGTTCAACTAAAATAAAATGGTTTTGCTTTGTTTTCCTTCCACTAGTGAGAGCGTTTTCACTGTTGCTGACAGTGCAATACTCAGAGCCCTTTTGTCTTTTCTAATTAGGATAATTGGATAGACTCTTTTAATTATTCAGTTAAACTCTTGAGTGTACTGACAAGTAAACAATAAGATCAATAGTTCTGCCATTTTAATACTCATTACTTTTTTAAAAAGTCTGGCATTATAAAAACTCACTGTTAACCTCTTCCATGCTTATGGCTTTTCAGTGTTACGCTTCCGACATGAAGCTCATTGACTTGCCACTGTATCTACATGCCTGTTACAGATGTGATTCATGACCTGAGAAGGGTTATTCTCATCAAATGGCTTCTATGTGTAGCCTGAACATATAAGTGACTGTGCCACTACTAAGCAATACAAAACTTTATCAGGCAACCTCTCAAAAATAATTGTTATATAAAGTTCAATATTAGGTTCTCAGGTCTTTTTTATAACCTAAACCATTTCTGCCTACTCATCACGCTATTTACTCAAGAAGCACCAGTTTTTGCACACTGAATAAAACTGTAGCTTTGCAAACTTTGGCCCAGATCCACTGAAATTGATGACAAGACTCTCATGGACATCAATGAGTAACATCAGTCCTTAAAAATACCAACCTTTGTTCCATGTAGAATAATTCTTGGAACCAATGTGCATTTTGTGAATGTTCAAGAGAGATTGTGGTCCTACTTTAACTTAGCTAACTTATATTACCAGTGTGGTGTTACTGCATCAAGAAAATGACCTTCCTCTCACTGCATAAGTATTTCCCAAATGGGAATGATGAGCAGAGAGGAACAATAGTAACAATCTTTCGTACAGGTTTAGTTTCTCATTTTATACCTTGATCCAGCCGCAGCTGGTGAAGTGCCATGGCCCCCTGCCACAGCAGTGGTTCATTCATATACGTGTCACAGGACTGGGGGCTTCAGTCTTACATCGCTTTGTAAAGATCCATAGGAAAAAACCCAAATCTTGATGAATTTAATTACTTCAGCATTCTTGAGTAGAAAACAAGAAAAACCTAGTTGATTCCCATTTTGTCAGACATACAAAAAATTACGTGGAAAAGTTATAAAGTTTTAAAGAATGATAACTATCATGTGGAGACATAAAGCTTAATCACAATTTCTGTCCTTTTAAAAGTCTGATTCTGTGTTGTTAAATAGTATTGGACCAATAGAGAATTGAGGGAACAGGGTTTTTTTCATTGGCAATGAGTCATCTTTATTTATTATACTGGCTAGTCTTAGCAGGAGCTGTTGCCTAGTTCTTGCCTTGAAGATTTTTATGTCCTAAATCTAAGAATTTAATAACTTGAAGTTAAAGGTCTGCCATCTCCTTTTTCTCACTGTAAAAAATAGACAAACGAAGAAAGTGATAGGAGGTTTTTTTAAGTATGTTTGGCCTTTGCAATCCATGCAAGTATTTTAGTATGTGTTACATTTTATATCTGGTCAGTGAATTTTGGTGGTGCACATCTGCATCATACTAGTGCTGCATTTAAAATCTAGAGTGCATTTTTATTATTATTTTTTTTACAAACAAAGTGCACGGAAATTTGAAGCCAGAATGGCTTCCCTCATTATAAGAAAAAAATATTAGGCTATAAGGAGGGCTGAAATTTTATGTAAAGCTAAAAGTTGTAAAGGTGCTTAAGGCCTTTAGCATTGAAACAGAAATAAATAATAGGTAAATTATCAGTATAGAATGAAAAGCAATTTCCTTTAAAAATGAGAGTGCTTCTACAAATCCAGTGCCTAAAGCAGCCACTACCGTAGATTGTTAGTTTGTGAAAGTAATGTTTCCAGTGATCAAATAAACCATTCAGAAAATAGCAAAGTAGACATTTTCCTGTTGATGTGGTGGTTTGTATTTTCCTTTTTAAATCTGTAGTTTCTAGATTACTGTGTCTGCTTTGAGTCCTGGAGCAGTTTCTTTTTGAAGCTTTGATGCAACTGCACAAGCTTGTTTATATTTGGTATAAAGCATCAATTTTGAAACTCCCTTCCTCCTGCCAAAATGTAATAAAATTTGTTTTCCAATATTACAATCTGAAGAGACCAATTTAAAAACTCTGTGTATAAATCACTGTAAAATATACCTTGAATGAAATGGAAATCTGTCTTTTTACCTTTATGTAAATTGTGCTCACCCAAAGTTAAGAGTTTATTTTGCCTAACTTAATTTACTTGAATATTTATTTTGTAGAACAAGGAGGCAGCTGTCTGAGGAATGTTTACCTTTTTTTTGTTAATGTTAATTTGTAAATTGTGTAATGCATTTTTATTTTCTAAATTATGTATATTTCTTTTTTAATGCACAAAATGTTTACGTACAACTACTGCAAATTTGTGTATATTGTCACTAAGCTTTATTCAGTTAATACAGATGACATGAAAATGTAACAAGTCTTACGTTTTCATCTGGGTTATTTTTACATAACTGATGTATTGCTGACAATAAATATAAAAACAAAATCATTTAATGTCTTTTTTTAATAGATGTCGTATACTATGTTGGGATAGAGTAACAATAAAAGCCAGATCCCTAAAATATGACCACCTTTTAAATAGTCTCTTTTTTGGAAAGAAATTAGTAAACATATTCCTGTTAAAAATTAGTATTTCTCTTTAAAAAGAAAGAAAAATACTTTCTGATGTTATGGTAACTATCAAAGTCCATTGCTACAGTCCTTGTTGACATAGAAGTTTACAATGCATATTTAATTGATCAATAAATATCCCATTAATGCAATAAATCAATGGTACTTTAAATTTTCTTCCTTAATTGCCATTGTTAGGTCAGAAAAACTAACCTATTTGTGGAGAATAAGGGGTGGATCAAGGTCTCACTAAAAGACGTCTATTCACTTCAGTGAAGCTGAATCTGTCAGCTATGAGAAGGAACAGGGAGCAAAATCCCCCTCCTCCAAGTAAACAAACATGCCCGATGCAGTCAATAAAATTGTCATTTACATCCCAGTTGTTGAATAAACATTACCAAATTCACTCTAATTTCTTCTAGAATCAAGAATTTGTTGTTAATTACCTAAGGAAAAAAGTGACTCTGCACTTTTTTCATAACTGCTCGTTTTCTATCTTTGTGCTCTCCAAAACTCTATTTTTTCATGTCCGTTTCTGCAACGTATATTTACACAGCAGTTCATGGGGTTTTGTCCAATTTCAGTAGCTATTACCTCCCCAGTAACCCTTCCAGGCTAACCCTTAAAAGGTTTAAACCCAATTTTGAGAGCACACAACTCTGATTTTAGAGGCATTTCAGGATTTTCGAAGTACCTCCTACCTACATTTTCTCCTGCTGGAATCCACAGTAAAATAACAGAAGCATTAGACTTGTCTTTCCACCTGCAATTTAATAGAGGAATTTTTTAGATCATTTAAAGTTGTTTAATTCAGTACGGGCAGAATTCTACAAACAGTTAAAAAAGATACTTGACAGAAGAAACTTAAAATTCTCATTTAAACTCTGCAGAAGAGAATTACCTATGGTATGCTAATGAAGATCATAGGATCTTCACATTCAGTAAAGAAAACTTATGGTAGGACTTTGGCACTTGGTTGCAAGACTTCTATAGTAATGGCTTACAGATTGGGAAATGTATTCTTTATTTTAAAAAGTATTAGGAGAATACAGTTTGCCAATGCAAGTATAATGAAAGGAGTTAAATAGAGAGGTAAATCAAGAGGCTTAGATAAGCCTTGTAAATATTTTAGCCTTCTAGTAATGTGAAGATCTACAGTATTCGGTCTAGAAAATTATCCTGCTGAAACAGTAGTGAGCTTAAGCAGCCATTCAGGATCTGCTTGGCACCACTAAGCACAATTTGGCTACAGAAAAGGTTATTTCTGAATCTTCTGTTTGTTTTGTTAGACACAGTAAAGCTGAATGTCTATCCAAAAGCAGCTAATGACCAGGCAGATGAACAAACAATTTGCACTTTTTCAGGGGGGTGGGGATCTGTAGCAGAGGGGTCTTAGTATCTGCTTGCCTGTTCGTTTGTTTTTCAGCAGAGGGAGCAGCTGACTCGTTTTGTTTACCTTCATTTGGGCAGTGCCCCTGGCCGTGGAGGGGGTTGGCCTGTGGTGACGGGCTGGTGAAGCATCTCCTACATCCTTTTGAAAAATGGCATCTTTGCTAAGTCCTGCTTGATCTGAAAGGGTTGCAAGGCTTACTGTGAGGCACACCTTCAGTGACATTTGGCAGACGCCATTGCTCTTTCTCTTTGCCATCAGGCAGCTTTGGACCAGGAGAGCATTGAGCCTCGTGAGAGCACAGTAGTCCGAGTGGCAGATTGTTAACACCAATCTGCTGGTACTCACGCATGGCAGTGCTTTAAATTGACCCTTCCAGCCTGACGTACAAGCCATTTCTGGTATTAATATTCTGACCTGCCTTGACAAGCTGATACTGTTGGACGCTACCTAATCCTGCTTGTCCCACTCTGGTTAGGTAACGGCTCTGCTGAAAAGGAGGTTGGGGTGGGGGTCCTGGTGGACAACACGCTGACCATGACTCAGCTGCAGACCCTGGCAGCGAGGGAGGCAACCACACGCAGGGCTGCATTGGCAAGAGCTTGAAGGAGGTGGTTAGTCCCCCCAGCCCTCATAAGGCTCTGTTGGGAGACCTGTGTCTGGTTTGGGGCCCCCTTTGCGTAAGGGAAGAAGTCCTTCAGTTTGTCGCTGTGGTGAAGCTAAAACTTAGCCACAGGATCATAATCTGTGATCATAGCTATTGTTGTTTTCCATATTCAAAGAAATCACATTTCAAGCAGTTCAAGGTTGAACCTATTTAATTATTACTATGCATTTATGTATTTACAAATCCTTTGTCTTAGAGAAAATAAGATTTGGTACTTGTCTGTTTAGAGATGAGGGGTTGGTGGCTCCCACGTATGTTTTAATATTTTGTGGGTTGTGTTCAGAACCTAGTCCTGAAGTTTATTAGAATTATATTCTGAAATTGAAATTATAAAATGAACGAGGTTTTATTTATTTTCAAAAATACCCTTCATAGTGTCATTATATTTCTTTAAAATGGCAGAAGATTACTTGTTTGTTTCTCAATAAATATCAGATCAGTTTTGCTTAGCTTACAAATAAAAAATGTTTTGTCACAAATTCAGTGTTGGGTTTGAAAGCAAGTCTAATTTTTTTCCTTCCCTTAACAATTATAAAAACAAAATCCCTTTCTTACCTATACATGTCAAACTGTGACTTAAACCTCTGCTTTTTAATTCTTCCCAGTGTTGCTCATTGAGCTGCATATATGGAAATAGCAATATAATTTGAGCCCATGACCAGAATTTAGTTAACAGTTCTGTGAATGTCATTCACAGTTTGTTGGCTGTCCAGTATTCACAGATTATTTTTAATGCACTGCCTAATGAAGTCCTACAAAAACGTCTCCCAAACTGAACCCAAACTTATTTACACAACTTGTATCACAGAAAAAATATGAAAACTGTCACAGAAAAACAAAGGAAGGGTGACATATTGTGTTATGCTTTCATACTCTAAACTTGATTCCCTTAACAACTTTCTTCCTATGCCCCCATTGTGTCTTGGTGCTTGAAGCAAATACCAGATTTCATCCTTACCTGGAACTTTTCTGATTTGCACTGAATGCTGTCATAGCCTTAATTCTCTTTTGATGTGTCTCCTCACTCTTAAGATCATGGTTGGACAACAATAGTTACCATCTGACAACTTACAGGTATTTGAAGGCATGCTATCAAAAGCAAAAAATATGCGTACTTAAAATGGGAATTTTGAGGCTGAAATAATTTGTTTCCTCTCTTAATGCAACCAAAGCTGCAGCTATGTATTTGGAAACCTTAAAGATACCTAATTCTACATATTTCAGGTTCAATCACACCATTTTATTGCTGTTACTTTACACTTTTCTCTACTGTTCCCTTGTAATACTCATTTTGTGTTAATTTTTGTTGTAAAATCATAGCAAGGGCTGTCTCCTCTGTGTGTACAATTATAGCAGAAAGGAGAACTCCCTCTTTGGAAACCTGACTGTGATATGACAATAAACAATTATTAACAGAAGCTCAAATCCTCAGTATCTATTATTTTTCCAAGAATTCTGGGATGAAAGCTTGGTGGACTAGCTTGGAAATGTTCTCTATTTGTGAAGTCCCTGAAGAGTAAATCACCACAGAAGTCAACCAAAACCCCTGTTCCCGTGAGCAGCTCCACGGCAGGAGGTTATGTATTCACATTACCTATTTCTGAATGTTACCCTAAACACACACGGATGTTCCGGTTTCAGTTACTTTATCTATAAGCTATACCAACAACTTAAAATCATGAGTAGTACAGATAATCTCAAGGTATATTTAAAACAATTTATCAGAGATGTGTAGCATCATACCTGTAATAACACAGAGCTGAGTTCAGGTTGATATTCCCTACTTAAGGTCAGGAGGAGAATCTCCATACGTGTGTATTTCAGCTTTGGATCTCATTTTTAGTTTTGGTATTCCAAAAAATAAAAGAAATTTTCATCACTTAATCTGATTTGAACGAACATAATAGAGACTAAAACACCCCACATACTCGGTACTGAAGAATAATACTTCTCAGCCGCAGGTCTGCTCCCTTTCAACCAGAGGGCTGAACCCACGTAACCCACATCTCCAGGCGGCCGAGCAGGCCATGCAGGCCCTCGCTTCTTTCCCTCACTGGCTTCTTCTGCAAGGACCAGTTCTTGCTGGAATCACTCTTTTCAAACAGGCTCTGTTAGGCATTCATCTGGTTATTAGTCCCCAAAACATAAATTACCAGTTATTAATACTGGCCCCATGACCTACTAGCAAAGAACAGTACAAAGTTTGACTCCCAAGATAGTCTGACAAACTGGTAGGAAATAAAGTTTCACTGGCTCAGTGTTACCTATTATTTTAAGGATTATGTTGGTATCTTCCTCACTGCTCTCTTTCTTCAGTCTCCAAGAATGAAGAATTCTGTAGCTCCATTTTGTGAGTGGAAATTGGTGACACCAGGTTTCGCTCAGCCGAGAAAAGAAAAAAATAATTAGCTGGCAGTTTTGTGACTGCCTGAAGTTGAATTTAATGAACTGCAGAAAAAGCTTTCTGCAACATTAGAACAGCAGCTGGAGCTAAACCCTACATTTCTGCCTTAAATGGTCTCCACTTACTAGTTGATGAGCAAAACATTAGTAGCAGTCATTTGTTCAGTTTTACAGAAATATAAAAGGAAGCTTTGCAGCACAAGCGAGAAGTTAATTGTCAATCTCAAACTGACTCTCCAATCCCAGTGCAGAATTACAGTGCTAAAGAAGCCAGGGCAGAAGTCCAATGGCCTCAAAATTGTAAATGGGCCCTTTCAGAAATGCAAAACATTATTTACATTAAAAATTGCTATACTCCATCTCTGTTAATGCATTCTCTTTGAAATGAGGTGGTACTGCAAATGACAAGACTTCCATCTGCCACCTTAGATCAATGAAATGGCAGTACAATGTGTTTCTCCAGAATACTTCATGGGTCTCATCAAAAAGCCTTACCACCACGTATTAAAAATTGTCTTTATGTTTAACAAGTTCTTACAAGCTGTAAAGCTTTCTGCTATTATTTAAGGCTTTATATACCTATAATAACACTATAGAGATTATAAGAAAAGAATATTAGTGATAATAACATTTATTATTACTTGTTTTACATTGTTTAAAGCTTTTAAGTCCTACTTCAGTAGTTGTCAATTACCATACAAAACATCCTGGGAATTCCCCACATAAACTGTATTGAACTATGTATATGAGAAGAAAACACATATGCAACAGGATTGGGAGGGTTTTTTTCCCAGCAGAATCACAGGACAATTAAATAAAAGTAAATTACATTAAATTGCTTTCAAAGAGGGGAAAAATATTATTTTAAAGAATTCTCCAAATCACTGCATGCAAATTTCCAGATTTTCATTCTCATTGCTTTTCAAAAAAACTGCAGATCTTCCATTTACCATACAATCCTCAAGGACAAGGAAGGGAATTTGTTCATTGTGCTCTCAGTTTCTCTGTGGAAGGTTTGCACAATCCATTGTCTGTGCATTTCTTCATATTTCCATAGCCTTTCTAGGGGGGGAAAAAAATCTTTCCCCTTTTGTCTTGTTGTCAACATTGTACATATTTGACTGTCAGCCACATACATCTACGTCCATGTTTCATTCTGCCATGTCCTGGAAGTCTTTTGACCCAGCTGAACCAGCTGCTAAGAAGAGCATCGACAGAGGAGAACAAGTTGGAATAGCAGGAAGCGTACCAGGTGTCTACAGTTAATACGTTTTGTTTGTCTTGGTATAGTAGAACCATAGTTTTACACAGATAACAGTAACAAGCAGTTATTCTATGCAGAATAGTGTTTACGAGTCTAACATGATGATATGGTTAGAGTCAGAGGGAGACAGGCCCGGGACGACAGCAGAGAGTCAGAGGGAGACAGGCCCGGGACGACAGCAGAACCCTTGAGCAGTGAAGACAGGATGCAGTGAAGAAGGCCACAAGCACAGGATGCTGAAGGAAGGGGCCCAGGCTGGCATTGGAGACCCCTTGGCTATAACTCATCCATGTTCAGTTAAAGAAATGCACATCTGGAGCTGGACAGAACTGGTTTTAGAGGTAACAAAGAAAACAAAGAAGTAGTATCTAACATATGTGAAACACACCATATATAGTATATTTGGCTGTAATATGGAACTGCAGACCAATGAAGACAGAGCAAAAGTGTAAAAGGGTGTTGGCAGACATATAGAAATGAGCCTAAGTTGATCCTAGAGTGAGGAAGAAGAAACCAGCAACACAAACATCATATTCCTCGCAGTGAAGGACTCCAGATGCTGACGATTCACCGTAACACCCCACCACTGCCACCAGCATGAAGCCACCAAGCTCAGCACCAGAGGAGCAGTGGAGATGTGAGCCTAACACTGGGAGAAGGGGTAGGCGTTAGGAGGTGTGTGTATCACAGTTTTAACTGCATCATCATTCTTTTTTAAACAATTAGATCTGGACTAATAATGGTTAGACTGCTTCGCTTTTAGTTATACTGACAATAAATTTTTAGTTTTACTTACATGAAAGGTGTGCTTCCTCTGTGCCCATAAGCAAGGTTTTGAGTGTAACAACTCTGCAGCAGCAGAGAGAATTCTGGGGCAGATGGACGAGAAAAAAGGATAGATGAATTTTTTAGTTATATGACTATATATACACTCTGGCTTCAAATCAGAGAAATGTGTAGCAATGAAAGCAAAGGTTGTCATTACCTTAAGGCCACATCTTGCTATTTTTAATGGAGAAATTCAAGCTAGTTTAGTAGGATCTTTTAATTCAGAACTGAACGAAAAATCCTAAATTTACCAAATCTGCACTATGTGCAAAAAAATGTGATGACAGAAAAAAAAATCAACAATGATGACATTTAATGTAGGAAATATTTAAGGTATTTATTACCATAAGCAAGGCTTTTACCTGGATTGCGATGGCAGATGATGTATCACAAGGGTAACCAGTTGAACTAATTTTGTCCGCCTAATATACCAATAAGCTAGGAAACTTTTCAATAAAGACACAGAACTTGCTAATGCTAAAAAAAAAAAAAAAAAAATACTGACTGAGAAGACATGGTAAAATAGCCTATGGGCTAGTTACTGAAAGTAGTAAAATTATGAGCAACTGGAACAAAAAAGTGCCTGGAGTGAACTAAAGAGTAGCTAGGATTAACTGTAAAACACTGCAAGACAGCAGTGGGGGACAAAGAAGAGCAAGGGAAAATATGTCATAAAGCAATGAGCCACAGCAAAATCTGATATGATCAAAGACATAACAAAGCATGTGCTGTGAGGCTTCTCTCCCTCAAGAGCAGAGTAGAATTATTTCAAAATAACTTACATTTGTGAAAGTAAATAGCCAAATAGTGCCTTCAACTATAGCTCACCAAAGAACTGGTGAAGACAGGTACAGTGTAAGCAAGGAATTACTTAGTAGTAGTACAACATCTCTTGCTACAAAACAACTTATTAGCAAAAGATACTAATGAGTAGAAAATTTGAAATTAATGTTTGAAGAACAACAAAAAATGCAAACTTTTCGTAACACCCCAGAGGGCTTTTTCTTGCATTTACACTATCAAGCCAAGTATCGTTCGTCTCAGGACTCCCTAGGCCAGCAGTTGTCCACTAGCTGCTGTATCTAGCAGACTTAGGTGGCTTTTTCTTCTATGACAGGGACCAATTTGCTTTTGAACCTATGCCACCTCTTAGCATCCACTGCTCTTCTAATGGTTCCAGGGTGCTCAGGTAAGAAGCAGATCCGAGGTATGGTCTACGGTGGGTACCATTGCCATAAATTCATAAATGCTGAGAAGCAGGAGCGGCTGGCAGTCTTCTCTTTCCTCAGAACGTGATTCTTCCTCAGGCAGCAAGGGTAGCTTAGTGCCTGAAACATGCCTGCCCACCAATAGCATGGTTGAAAGAGTCTTGAGCTGAAGACAGCTGAACAAAATTCTTTTGAAAGGAGGATTTGAAGGAATGTGAATTTCATAACGAGGTGAAATAAGAACAGAATTAAATTCCAGCACATTCAGATATTCAGTGCACCTTGAGAACAGGGCAAGCAAAAACATGGAACTGAAGTGCATGTAGACAAAAAAAGACTTTGATATATGTCCCAGATATATGGCCTTGAAAAAGTATTTGGGCAAATTTCAGCTCGAATATTCATGATTTCTAAGACTAAAGCATACTCTCTCCGGGAAAGTAGTAGAAGTCCCATCTGGTGAAACATTCAAAATAAACTGCCTACAGCAGTGGAACATTTGCTGAGCCAAACAATCCTGCTAGCCAGGGGAAAGCACCCAGGTCCCCACTGTTAGGGAGTGCTACACTGCTGACAGGCCAGGTAGCCTACAGTGACAGTTCTGCAATATTTACCATTATAACAACTTGGTTTGATTACTTTTACCTTCATTAATCTTTATGCAATTTAATATTGTTTTAAAGCTTCAGCTAAAATTGGATACCATATGTTGACTTTCTCATTTAGAAAAATCTGACAATCCTTTGGTTAGAAGCCTCACTTTTTCTTCACTTTGGAGGAGAACCCAAAACAGGGGCACTGTGAGGAGGAGCTGACTGTAAAGTCAAAACCAGCCTTTCTACAATCTTTCAAATCAGGAAAAATTACAAAGCTTTTGAAACCCTTCATTTCCCCCTTATCCCATAGAAACTTCTTAGAAGATTGGAAACTGAACTCCCCCACGATTTCTTTGGCATGGCACACTAAGGAGTCAGCAGAAGATTAAGGGACTTATGGACAAGAGGAAAGATGAATTTGGGAGGAGGATGGGGGTGAAAATTGAGAAGCAGATGCAGAGAAGTGAATTGTAACAGTTGACTATCTGAAGTGAATGAAGATTGGACCCTGTGAGAAAAAATACCACGTGATTATATAACTGATAGTATTGTAAAACATATACATTTTTGCTTCCATGCATGACTGTGTTCTGTTCGGACACTGAGGCAGATAATGGTTTAGGATTCATGTAAGACTTGATGGGATTAACAAATAACAGAAAGGTGTTTTGTTCTTTTATATAGGTTCTAATACTTGCAGGCACAAACATGGACCATATCATTATTTTTCACACCCACAAGTAGGCCAGGCTGGGCTCCTGGGGACTGGAAAATATTAAAAATTATGATATAAAACTAATTAATTAATAATAAACAAGTGAAGAAAGCCCCCCTTACTACAGCTAGTAGTCTCAGGGAAAAATATTAAAGTAAAAAGGGAAAAATAAAATAAATCTGTCATCAACTTTTCCATATTTTAAAAGCCAACAAGTGTCTCACTAAGGACTTTCTCTCTTTCAGCTTATCTGCATTTGGTATATCAGGCATATCACCAATTGCCAGGTTCTCAATTGACCAAAAAGTTCGACTTCCTTCGTATGCTATTTGTCTAATAGAAGCATATTTATTCACTACTTGTAAAATGGGCCTGAAGTATAGTGAAAGCACGGTCCAGAGATACTAACTTATCACCTTCAGATTTTTAGGTACCAAAATTAAATACGATTGCGAAATGACTACATTCCATCACTGAAGATTTTGGGCTTTGCTTTTACAAGATTTGCTTCCTGAGAGTTAAATGCTGTCCAAGTTGTCATCACCACATCAGTATATCAAATTAAGCTGACTTTTCAAATGAGCTTCTAATTTGTTGGTTGAAAGAAGAAAAAAAAAAAGGCATGATCTCGCCACATAGTATTTCCCTTGTTGTCAGTCTGCATCCAAGCAATTTTACCTCATGGCATATACTGCCATGTTAGATGACTTAATAGAGCTTATTTGAATTAGCTTCACTTTCCTGGCATTGTCTAGATTATAATTAGAGCAGGCTATTTCACACACTGTACACTGGTTTTATAACAAACATATGTGAGACTTCTGGGATGGGGAAGCTGATGCACTAATAAGTATGCTAACAAATTCAGCCAACATGTTGTTAATTTTCCAGTTGTAGGCCCTTATCTTCATCTAAGAGAGTGATGTAAATTTTCTGTAAACTTCAGTGAAGGAGTATAGCCACACCTGAATGGCTTCTCTGGCAAAACAAATATCTATTTCACGATCTTTCAATAGCAAATGCTCAGAGATTTGTTTCTGTTTCTTCACTTCTCCACAGAAAAGCACGGTAATGCTGCAAGATGAATAGTTAAATTACCAAATTTGTTTTCACCCTTGTACCACCTATAACCATGTCCCGTGTGGCTTCCCAAAACCCTCTTTAATACTCAGGATTCTCATGTGTTGGACTCCCAGGCAAAGTAAATAGTACCCTGAGGTAAAATAAAGTCTGTAGCTATAGAATAGGTCCACTCAATTTTGATTCTCAGAACAATTTCCCTATGGTCTGGTGAGAACAGGGTGAAGACACAGCACTTAAGCACCAAGATCTGTACAGGTGTACAGTGGTATGGAGCATAACTGTGTGAGCCTACGGAAAATAAACTACAGCCACAACACTGGAACAATTTATAAGCTGTCGTATTGATAGGAAAAGGGTAAAAGATTAGGGGAAAACTGCTTTGCTTATTTGCACAGCAGAGGGCTAGAGCAGCAATACAAATATGCTGGAAGCATGTAATAGCTAATGACTCAAAGGATGAAAAAGATGCCAGCTTCACTGAATTAAGGATGAAAAGAACTCCCTGTTCAGCCTGACTACTACTAAACTAGCAGACAAGACACTTAGGTAACCGTAGAAGCTTTAGAAAACTTTCTAGCACTAAACTCACTAATTATTGCAGATTTCTTCTGTTTCATAAATAAAAGTTAAATGAGTGATAAAGTCTGGTTACATGGCAAAACAACAGAAATTACCAAAGCAATGCCAGGTTGGGAAGACTTTAAATGATTTGAGAGATCAGTTAATAGATGATATGAGAAATGAAGCAACAGAAAATCGATTTGTTCACAATATCTGCTTTGATCTTACAGCTTGCACTAGAAAATGCAGTTCCAGTGTACTATGTACTATATATTATGTACTACATACTACAGTATAATACTGTACTATGAAGAGCAGAGAGCTGCAACAGCATTATGAGATCATGCACCAACGGCAAGGAAAGCCAGCCAGGCAGAAAGCCTGGCACAGAGAACTCTCAAGATTGCATGTTTTTCTTGTCCAACACTAATGATTGTTCAAGAAGAAACAATAAAAAGCAGGAAGAAATGAGAGTACTCACAGAACATGGACACACTGGCACAAAAAACCACAATTGTCTCCTCCCAGAGGCAACACCAGAGAATTTCAGATTCATCATTTGTGATTACAACACAGAGTCCACAGAGAATACCATGGTATCTTGACAACTGTTTAATTTAGAAGGCAATAAATGAAGCATTTATTTCAACTATAAGGGGAGAAATAGAGAGAAAAATCAAGGTCATAGAGAATCTGCTATGTCTGATTTCATAACATCGTTAATTGCAATCCTTAAAAGATTTTTTTGTTTTTAAAAAGTGGAACGTACACTCCTTGGCATATACATATGGTAACATATACTGTGAATATCCTTGTTCTCCTGCTCACTCTTATGGAAAAATTACCTTAGCTATGTACAACATACATTCACACACCACCTCATAAGTGAAGTGGCCATGGACTGAATGTCAAGGACAGCTCACCCTGCAGCAGTCAGAACTTTCCCAGGCAATGCGTACGTGGACACGCAGCACAGCCGTTACAAGGCAGTATGCACAAAGCCCGTCTGGGCACTGAGGGGTTTTTTGGCGGTGGTTAAAGGAGAGGCAATGGAGAAACGCAGCTCTATTAATGCAATATGTGCCATGCTGCTTGTTCTCAATCCTGAAGAAGCCACCCTAGTCATGGTCCGTCATTAGCACAGATGGATCCATAAGGGCTCCAGAGGATGCCATTATTGACTCAGGTACTCAGAGAAATGCAGCTATGCTTCCAGGTGTCACTGTGGTACTTGAAAGCCTGCAAAATAGAGAGAGTCTGTGGATATCTTCTTAGACTTCATAGATACGTTCTATAGGACTGATTAACATTTTGACAATAACATATTTGTACTTCTATGTGCTTTTTCAGTATATAATGTATGGAATTGCTTAGTATCCTTTTAACCAGTTCAGTAAACCCAGGTACCCTGGTCTTTTTTACTGCTGTGAAGGTAATAAGCCCAGTTATTAAAATCCCATTGTGTGGACTCTCAATGTTCTTGCCTTAGAAAAAGAACAAAGACTCAACAGTTTCTAACATTTTTCCCATTTCCATTAAAGCCCCCTGTAGTCTGAGGTAAAAGCAATTTAATAAAACCTCCTTCTGATGTTTACAGCTCTAAAAAGAAGAAAGGATAAACTTCAGAAAAGTTTACCAGAATACTAAAATAAATTGGGGGCATGTTTTTTCTGTCACTTTTGTGATGTCTTCTAGACACTTTTACATGTCATCAGACCAATTAGCCAAAAGGAGACCTATCAGTGAACAAACTGAACCAGAATGACTTCATCATTTAACAGGAATAGCAACTTTTCAAACATTACCATCCAATTTTCATTTCTTTGAATCAAAGTGGGACATCAAATATGTTAGATAAAGAGCAAAGAACCATAACTGCTGAAAAAAAGTGATGGTCCAAGAAAAAAGATGAATCAAACAGAGGTGCAAATGAAAGCAAAGAATCTCTAGCAGAGCTTTTAGTATCAACATTAGTCTTTGCACATCAAAATATGAATGGTGAAAAACTTTACAGAATTTTCCAAGTGCTAATTATTACAAACTTCGGACTCCAGAAAAATTTACTTATAGTTTAAAACTGATCTCCTTGTATATATATATGTCTTAAGACACTGGAACTACTAGTGTGTTATAATGTCTTCATACAAGACCAGTGTTTTATCAGAAACTTTTCTACATATATAAGCTGGTTTTAGTCTGTGTATGTCCAACATCCATTGCTAGGGGACTAGCTCTGGAAACTATATTAATAATATCATTAATAAATGATAAACAGATATACGAGCAACTGCAAACAGTACCAGCTATGTGAGCATGGTACCAGTGAGCCAAGACATACTCCTAAGCCCAAGTCATTAGACATTTTTTGAGTATGTAAGGCCTGAACTGGGATATGTGGATGACAATACGTTTTCAAAGGCATTTGCTTCCCCTTTGAAGACCTAACTGTAACAGCCACATTCTCACCCTTGCAGAATAACAGAAAGCATACAATACCTAGAAGACCCCAGGAGGTAGCCAGGTGTCCAGTGTTCTGCCTTACATTTTCGGGGGGCCTGCAAAAGTAGCTACACCCTCTGGACAAGTAGCTAATCATTTGCTGAAGTGACAGAAAGACATTATTCATTTTTAAGCTTGACATCATCAGTGAAGAGCTCTGCCTGTGTTTATAGTCAGCTTTCTCTTATCTTACAAATCAAATAATATCTCTCTCAGAAATGAAAGCGCAATCACTACCAAGCAAAGTAACATCTCTTTTTACACCAATGTTAAGCACAGTACAACACAGAGTGAAAACCCACGACAACTAAGCTGGACACATTCAAAAGCCTCACATCTACCAAGTTAAAGTGAAGAACAAGGAACAACCTCCCTTGGAACAACCAGTGAGATGTGAGGTGGTCACTGTACTGTCCGGGGAGGGTGAATTTTCTAACAGGTCTAGGCAGGTTAAACCTGCCTTTTACCAGTGGTTAGACCTAGGAAAGTTAATGAGGGGCCTGCAACAGAGAAACACATACAGGACAATAACTTTGATACCTTGTTTAGAAAACTACATCCTGCCCTATTTTTACATATGGAATCTACAATTATTGACACTATTACCAGAGGTTTTGTTACTCTTTCTTCATGCCAGCGTTCCTGCAACAACACAACAGCTATTTCCAATTCCTTCCTTAGTAACAGATGGGTATGAGAGCTCCTGTACTGAACACGTGAATAATGAGCAAGGCACACATTTGGATAGAAACTACACAACTGAGGTGTCTGTCCTGTCCTCTGCTTCTTTCTGTTGTCCATGCTATTCCCACTTTATAATAGTGCTTTCAAAGGACTTCTCTGGAGAGGACACTGGAATTAAATTACGTCTCTACTTTTGATTGACTGCAAAGCAGCTGTCAAGCAACCAAAGTGTCTCCAATCTCCCTCACAAATTACAGTAAATAGCTGCTAAGATAAACTTTGCCAAGCTGGTTATGCCTACCAGCGCTGATGCTGAAATGTGCACTGGACTTAAATAGGAGGAGAGAAGAGTATTTGGCAGTAGGTAATAAAACGAAGAGACAAAGCTCATAAGACCCCAGCCAGTGTGAGCTTATGTGTTTTGAGAAGGAAAAAAGGTGGAAAACGAGAATGGAAATAAATGCAAGGGTAATGCAAATATTTCACATTTGGGAATGCAAATATTTTCGCATTTATCAGAGGGCCTCATTGCCTGAAAAGTATTGAGGCTTCCTTTATGAAAACACCTTGACTGCATCTGAAAAATCCTTTCGCTGTATCCGTCACCAGGTCTGTGTGATGAATATTTTGGATGGGATAAAATGATATCTTAATAGTTTTCCTGGCAAGAGACCCCTCCAGTCTGGCCTGTCCTCCCCACCTAACCACAATACCTGAGTTTTTACAGCCCTGTGCTTTAGCATAAATGGCAAGCTGGAGGTCTGGCAAGAACAGGACAGTACCTTCATCTGGCTCTCCCAGGAACTACCCCCTTACTGCTACAGGAATACTCTCTGCTATAGTAAGATGACAATCGTACAGTGTTAACTGTGGAAGGCAAGATGCAGAGGGAAAAAAGGAAAAAAGTCATTGGGGGGGCAAGGAGGGAGGAGAAATGTAACGAGGTATCAGCTAGCAATTTCATAATGAGCGCGCTACCTTTTGCAAAATCAAACAGAATGTGACATTAAGCAAATCTTGTAAGTTTTAAAATATTGTCAGGTTTTTGTCCGATGTATCAGTACTTCACGGCACACCATCCACAGCGGTGCTAGCAACCGCTGCCCCTGAAAGAGCCCCGGGGCAGCGCCGAGAGGACAGCACCGTCCCCGGCGGAGGGGCCGCGGCGCCCCCGCAGCCCCGGCGCCGGCCCCGCGGAGGAGGCGGCGCGGCGGCGCTGCTTCCGCGAGGCGGCACTCCTGCCGAATCGCTCAGCGCGGTTCTTGCCAGCAGAAGGTAAAAACTGTGTTTTCTGTTCATTCAGTCCCACTGTATAAAACCGAACACAGCGAATCAACATTTCCGCCGAAAATACACATGCGGTTCGATTTTGGAGATACATATCCTGTAAGTTCTCCCTAGATGTTGTCTTTGTAGCAGATGCAGAAACAAAATCAAGGCAATGTGGGTTTAGAGACATAGATTACTGCACTGGGAAGGTCCCATCAGAGACCAAAATTTCCTTTTTCTATTCCTGCTCTCATTTACATGTCTTTGAATACAGCATTGCACTACCCGCTACAGTACATCTGACAAATCCCTGCTTGGCAATGTTTTCTCTGGCTTTAGCTGTCACGGTTGCCATTGCCCCAGCCCTTTGTGCTCCTTTTTGCTGATTCAGCACCCCTAGAAACATTGACAGGTAAATCAGCAGTATATAGATCTCCCTTCTGAAATCAGATTAGCACACGTGGTAAAAGCATAGTGAACACACACAACACACAACAACTTGGAGGAAAGACTTCAGTATTATGAACAAGCTTTAAAAAGAAGATGGAAGTAAAGTCGTAAGATGGAAACAATACAATGCATTTTTCTGAAGAGATGGTACAAAGCACAGCACGGTTCATGCTACTGATGAAGAGCAGGTACAGTCATATGCACTAATGAGCAGTTACTGTAAATAAATGGAAGAAAGGAATAAGGACCAGAAGTTTAATAAGTTTCTTAAACATTTTGGGAAAACTGACTTGCAAAGGCAAAAGTGAATCCTGGTTAAAAAGACCCATCTTACAAAAGGGAGCAGCACTCTTGCAGAAACTAAAATCTGCAGAGAGATTTTGCCACTCTTATTCCCTGCAGAAGCTCAGCAAAGAGGACAAGCTATGCAGGAAAGCAGCTTGGGCACAACCCTTTGCTATACATGTAACGATGAAACCTTCTATAGGAACGTCAGTGATAAAAGGAAGACTAGGGAAAATGTGGGCCCTCTCTGGAAGGAAGCGGGAGACCTGGTTACTGGGGACATGGAGAAGGCTGAGGTACTCGATGACTTTTTTTCCTCAGTCTTTTATCAGCAAGTGCTCCAACCACACCACCCAAGTCACAGAAGGCAAAGGCAGGGACTGGGAGAATGAAGAACCACCCACCATAGGAGAAGATCAGGTTCGAGACCATCTAAGGAACCTGAAGGTGCACAAGTCCATGGGACCTGATGAGATGCATCCGCGGGTCCTGAGGGAACTGGCGGATGAAGTGGCTAAGCCACTATCCATCATATTTGAGAAGTCGTCGCAGCCCAGGGAAGTTCCCACTGACTGGAAAAAGGGAAACGTAACCCACATTTTTAAAAAGGGGAAAAAGGAAGACCCAGGGAACTACAGGCCAGTCAGTCTCACCTCTGTGCCCGGCAAGATCATGGAGCAGATCCTCCTGAAAACTATGCTAAGACACATGATAAATAAGGAGGTGATTGGTGACAGCCAACGTGGCTTCACTAAGGGCAAATCGTGCCTGACAAATTTGGTGGCCTTCTACGACGGGGTTACAGTGTTGGTGGATAAGGGAAGAGCCACTGATGTCATCTGCCTGGACTTGTGCAAAGCATTTGACACTGTCCCACACAACATCCTTGTCTCTAAATTGGAGAGACATGGATTTGACAGATGGACCACTCAGTGGATAAGGAATTGGCTGGATGGTCGCACTCAAAGAGTTGTGGTCAACAGCTTGATGTCCAAGTGGAGAGCAGTGACGAGTGGCGTTCCTCAGGGGTCGGTATTGGGACCGGCGCTGTTTGACATCTTTGTCGGTGACATGGACAGTGGGATTGAGTGCACCCTCAGCAAGTTTGCTGACGACACCAAGCTGTGTGGTATGGTCGACATGCTGGAGGGAAGGGATGCCATCCAGAGGGACCTTGACAGGCTTGAGAGGTGGGCTCATGCGAACCTCATGAAGTTCAACAAGGCCAAGTGCAAGGTTCTGCACATGGGTCGGGGCAATTCCAAGCACAAATGCAGGCTGGGTGATGAGTGGATTGAGAGCAGCCCTAAGGAGAAGGACTTGGGGGTGTTGGTTGACGAGAAGCTCAACATGACCCAGCAATGTGCGCTCGCAGCCCAGAAAGCCAACCATATCCTGGGCTGCATCAAAAGAAGCATGACCAGCAGGTCAAGGGAGGTGATTCTGCCCCTCTGCTCTCATGAGACCCCACCTGGAGCACTGCGTTCAGCTCTGGGGCCCCCAGTGTAAGAAAGACATGGACCTGTTGGAGCGAGTCCAGAGGAGGGCCACGAAGATGATCAGAGGGCTGGAGCACCTCCCCTGTGAGGACAGGCTGAGAGAGTTGGGGTTGTTCAGCCTGGAGAAGAGAAGGCTCCGCAGAGACCTTATAGCAGCCTTCCAGGACCTAAAGGAGGCCTACAAGAAAGCTGGAGAGGGACTTTTTACAAGGGCATGTAGTGATAGGACAAGGGGTAATGGCTTTACACTGAAAGAGGGTAGATTTAGATTAGATATTAGGAAGAAATTCTTCAGTATGAGGGTGGTGAGGCACTGGAACAGGTTGCCCAGAGAAGTTGTGGGTGCCCCATCCCTGGAATTGTTCAAGGCCAGGTTGGATGGGGCTTTGAGCAACCTGGTCTAGTGGAAGGTGTCCCTGCCCATGGCAGGGGGGTTGGAACTAGATGATCTTTAAGGTCCCTTCCAACCCAAACCATTCTATGATTCTATGGAATATATCCTTACAAACATTGCAGAGAGATTACAGAGGTGCTGAGATAGCTCACAGGCCTGGAGGTGGGTCCTGGTGGACAACATGCTGACCATGACTCAGCTGCAGACCCTGGCAGTGAGGGAGGCAACTGCACACAGGGCTGCATTGGCAAGAGCCTGAAGGAGGTCATTAGTCCCCTCTGCTCAGCCCTGAATTTATATCTCTACAAACTGGTCAGAATCAGAACCAAAAGTAGTGAACAAGAATAACTCCTCTTTCTTTAATAGGAATAAATCAATCTATTCTTATTCTACTCCTATTCTATTCTATTCTATTCTATATGGACTAAACCAGGTTGTAATCATGAATGCCAACAATGATGTGATTTGCTGATCATACCTGTCATAAAGGGCTGAGCTTTCAAATATTTTATTGAAACCAATAAACAATACAATGTTATATTAAAAAAAATTCTTGTAAGGCTCTCGAGCATAATTTTAATACTGCTGTTTACATCCTTAAATATGCTTTCAGCAAATGCATGGGATGCAATATAGTCATGTCAATCCTGCTGCAAGAAAAGCTGATTGTAGCCATGATTCTGCCATGATTCTTATTTATGTAGCATAAATACTGGTACTACTTCTACCTCTGAGCCTTCTCTGGATGACTGTATTTCTAGACAAGGCAAGAGACACCCTCTCCACATCACGCGTACACCCAGTCTTACCTTACCCTTGCCTCCCCACCCCCCTCCCCTTATACACTGCCTCAATTTTTTTCCTTTAAAAGCCCTTGAAAATACGCTGGAAAGGACTGAAAAGTCATCTAAAAAGGAATGAACAGTCATTTTGGTAAAAACATGTAACTTCTCTACACTGTTAAACCACCTGGAGCTCCAAGGACAAAGAAGCCGTTCTGATGGTCAGCTTGTCAGCTCCTATCCATCCTGTGAACAAATAGCACTTTGGGAAACTATTCCTTTGGCACTGGCTTAGCCTCTCTCTAAAGAGGAGACATAATAGAATATCGTAAAAACGCCCTCTCCCAATCTCTCCTGAAATATTGTACACTCAAAATCTACTTGCTTTTCCTTTGTCACTCTCACTCTATTTCTCAGGACTCACAAAAGCACGCTGATTATGACTTGATTCTTTAGACTGCCTCTTTTCACTGGAGAATATCCTGTCTACAAGCAAGAGAATACAAGCCTGGGCTACACAGAGAAGCTGGTATGCAGGGAGCTAGAGGCTGCGTTTATAGTGCATTAGCCATTGCAATAATTCCTCATGGAAGCACGGTTTGCATTAAAGATACCTCTAGGACCTTACTTACTCCCCTTTGAAAATGGGCTGTACTCCTCCAAGGGTTAGAGTGGACCAAATGTCTAATTCCTACCCCAACTTACTGAGCAGGGCTTATTTGGCAAGAGTAAATTCAGCTTTCTTAAAACTGCCTGTGTGGTTTTAATGATGGTGGTACTCTTACATAATTTATCCTCAAAATCGTCAGTGCTCACAGGGATAAGTACTTGCACTAAGGAGAATTGTTTTCTCAGCAGAGGTGGCAGCAAGAATTTATATCAGGGGAGTGAAGCGTTTCTCTCCAGTCGAGCGTTTTGCTGTGTATGTGTTATATCAATGAACTCAAGTAGCCTTCCCAGAAACAGATCAAGTATCAAGTTTGCAGCAGAAATTCTCAGGGTGAGCCAGAAGGGGGAAGTTTAGTCTGTAGCCTGTGTATTCCTTTAGGATCCTGCTGGATAAAATATGCTGTAAAATATGTAAGATGTAGGGCATGTTCAGGCACAAATAGAGCTAAAACACATTTTCCAGGTAAATAAGGTAATAAAATTGCTCTGCCTGTTGATCCCTCAATCATAAATAACATTTTTGACCAAACCTGACAGAAGGACAGCAGCCTCAAATACTTCTGTTTTGTAATGAAAATGGATGGCAAGGTAGAGAGGTGCTCCTAATGACAGAGCAACTGCCACATAAACTGAAACATACATATTCTTAGGAAAGCGGAGAATCTCACTCAGAAAACATCTTCAGGAAACCAGGCATCCGAAGTTCTCCTGCTTGTGGAGCTCTTTGCTTCCCAGGGGCTCAGTGAGGATGGCTCTGTGACTTTGGACCACCTCCGTTTGTTGACTGGACAGTGTTATATTTTGCAATGTTATTCTAAAAATTTCACTCAGCACTCAGTTTTGTAATACACGAGAAAAGATTTTAGAGTCCGTAATCTGGACAACACACTCCCTATACACAAACATCATGCAGACAAATACTCAAGTTTTTGTTCCTTTTTTTAAACCACTTATTTTCTTACTGAGGCTAATTAAAGGAGTGAACCAGAGCAAACTACAGATGTATTTCAGTGTCACCTAAAGAGAAGGTAGTTTTCCAATACTAATAAATGCATGGTTTTTTGCAAAACAGCACAAATCTAATTCCAAAAGCAGCACACACAGCTATGTCAACGATGGATGCTGACCATAAAAGAAAAAAACCAATAAACTACATTAATAGGAAAGATTGCATTTATATCGCAGAATTTGAAAAAACTGCTACATCATATGCACTAAATCTCTCTTAGTAACATTCGATGGAACAAAATAAAACAGTCAGAAAGGCAAGGACACCTTTATCCAGTGCTGGTAACTACCGTACAAGTTCCACAAGAGAGCAGTATATACTTGACTTTGAGAAAGAAATGACATGGACCGGCTCTTTTCCCATCCTTTTCCTTCTTCCATTGTTATTATTCCACTGCAAAAAGGTAATGAATGCAAAAGCACCCAGGCGGCTGGTACAACAGCAGTTCCTGAATGTCGGGGGAACTGCTATGTCGCTCCAAGCTGACAAAGTAGAAAGTGGTCACATGAAACACACGATAACTATTAAGACAGGATATATTAAAAATTATGAAATATATTTCACCATGCAGCTTCTTAAGGACATAATCACTTGTAGGAAAGGGATGTATTTTTATTAATGTATCACAGATACATTATGGAACACTTAAATACATGTTTAGGCATGTGAATATGTGAAAATATTTTTAGGTGGAATAATTCAGTAATTATTTCAAGAGCACTGGAAAAACTAAGCATGAGTAGGAAAAACATTTTTTTTATCTTCTGTTCATAGAGAAAGATGGTTTTGCTGTTTTACTATGTACGAGTTTTACATTAGTAGCACACAAAAACATGAGTATTTCTATAGGCTTGTATTCCTAAAGGAAAAGGGATTTTAAACCTCCCAGACATCAGAGTTTTTTTCTGAAAATTCCAGAAAAAAACCCCAAAAGTTTTACAGACACCTTTAGCCACATGCTTTCCACACTTCCACAAATGCTGTAATTCAGGTGAGAACATTACTGGTCTGTACAGAAACAATCATAACCTCTCCAATGCCAAAGCAGAACTGCAAGAGAAGTTCAGCTGAGTCACTCTGGAAAAAGAGGGAACAGAAATGTTCATGTTAATGCAGAAAAAAAAAATCCACACCTTAATACTTGCAATAGCATTGAGAAAAAAACCCATGTGTTTTGGAGGATATCTCTCTTTCTTTAGGTTAAAAAGTCTGATTAAATCCCCCTCACTGAGTGGAGAAGTTTGTGTCTAACACTTTGGCTGATCCTGTTGAGGGGGCCGTGGTGAGCATTAGGTTGAAATTCTTTCAGTTTATACTGAAGCAGCCAAAATGTCTGGCCACTCCCATTAGCATTTCTTGCTAATGAACTGCTGTGCTGAACACTGGTTTTCACCACTACCGTGTTCTGTGGAAGACAGGCCCCATTCAACAGAGATTTAGAAAGATACTGGGAGGCCGAAAGAACAGAAAAAACATCAGGAAAATATTTATCATCAGCTTGGTGAACTAGGAGATTTGTTCCATTTTGAAAGTGATTTAGAAAAGAGTTAGCTATCATGGATGTCAATTAACATCAAATCATTTGTAAAACATCTGCAGATGACACACGAGCTCTTCCTTCACTTCAGTGCATTTGGAAATCACAGTATTTATCATTATTTGGGCATGATGCTTGCACTCCCCTCCCTCCTGCCCCTGCATCTGTGGAGACAAACCTTCTGTTACATATGTCTTTCAGATTCTCTCTTTGATATTAATTTCCAGAATAATGAGAAGAGCTATTAAGGGAGAATCACACAGGAAACAAAATAGGGATTTCTGATCTTTTTTTTTCCAAAAGCAGCAGAGGAATTGTGCTACAAGAGGTGGGTCATCAATAAAGAAGAAGCCATCTGGATGGCTCTAGCTGTTTGACTAGCTTTTTGTCTTTCTGAGGCTAAGTCTCAGAGCCTCAGAGACAACCCCATCAAAGAAATTTGTGGCAAGATTGATAAGCCAGCAGAAAGCCTGTCACATATAATCTTTTTAAAGAAACCAGTCTTGCAAACAATTGCAATTTGCATCTTCCAGTCTAAAGATGGCATTTAACTGTGCCAGAGCAGCCTTATAAATGGACAGATAAATACCCTTACGTATGGTATTGTTTCCTTGTTATATGCTAAACATTTTGGACTCAAGAGTCCCCTAAATGCCAAAACTGCATCAGTCCAGGATCACTAACGTGATCTGGAGGATTCATGTTAGTCCTCAGCTCTGTGGGTGATTAGGCCACAGGAGTCTACTAAACATAAGCAGTAGAAAAAAACCATTTACCAGTGGGGCCTTGGGATACAATTCAGTCAGAAATTGAGATAATTTTTTTTTCCTTATAATTGCAGGATATTTAAAACAACAATGATAAGGCTATAGCACTGATTCATGTAATCCCTCTCCCCACCCCTTAAATCAATTTAAAGATGCAAAATTCAGGTGTCTTTCATGTGCAAAACAATAGGGGCCCAGGGATTTTTTTTCTCTTCAATTACTCTTTATAAATGTAGTTTTCTAAATACCTGATTAAGAAGTTCCATGTTTTATCAGCATCATTTAGATATGCCTTTGCGCTAGAATGATTTATCTGCAAATGTAATCTACTGCTCTTAGAGATTTTATGGTTGGTGAGGGTCTCTGTTCTTCGTAATCCTTCTTTTTACTGAAAAAAAAGAGCTCCATTACAAATTCTAACGAACTTTATACTATGGGTTATCATGGTTTTGCAGTCATTAGTAGTTTATTTCACTACACTATTATTTGTTACAGGCTGCAAGCATTTGCGAAAGACATGAGTACCAGAGAACTTTGATACTTGGGAGATATATTGGGCTGGTAGGTAGACACTCATTTCAGGACAATCTATGAGATAGCCAGAGTATTGTAGGATAGTTGTGTGTGTTTGACACTTCTGAAATTGCATTTGAGGTAATGATACACTTCCCACCAGCCTACTATCTATTTTCCAATCAATTCCAATCTGCTTCCCAGGACAGTAAAACGGTTTGTTTCTGTTTAACACATACCTTTCTGGTTAATGACTTCTTCCTTCCTTTGTTGCACATAATAGGCTGAATACATATTAGTAGCCATAATTTAACTGTAACTGTGATCAAGTTTATTTTTTGTTAAAAAAATTCTCCACTACTCACAGATTATTATCATGCTGTATGGAAAAAAAAATATTATTGTGATACTATATGGGGAAAAAAATAAGCACCAGAATTAATTATCCTCTGGACCATACACATATAGGACCATACATTCACAAGCAGAAAGTTTTCATGGCTGCATATTACATTTTATTAGTTTCAGCTTACCTTGAGATTCAAACAATAGCTTTCCAAATAACAGAAATATCACTACTTTATATAACACAGAGATGCTGCATCAAACTTTTTCCAAGTGGGTCTCAGCTGAGCCATTTTTTTTTGTGGCACTTTTGAAAGATAAGAATTTGAGGACACTAATTTTGCTGCTTCTCTATTTTACACGTTTTAGCCTTTTTTTCAGAGGAGATGAAAGAAATGTGCCACATTGTGTAACAAAGTATGGTACATTCCCAGGTTTGGACAGAAATGACATGGCATATTTTACTTACTGTTCATGCATCATTTGCTTTATTTTGAGAAACTCTGTCCTTTCCCTTGGTACAGCATAGCCATGTTATATGAACTGTAAAAGGAAATTTTAGTTATCATTCAAATATGCTTGCTGTCTTACTAAGTGGGGAATGTTATATCTCTCAGATATTTTGACTTCTGAAGGTTAAGGTCCCGGGGATTCTGCCAGAAGGCAGATGCTGGGCTGGCAGACGGTGTATCCTTTCAGTCATGGGGGTGTTGTCCTTCACTTCTTCTGAAAGAAAAATCTTTTGAATAGTTGTACAACAAACTCTTTTAACTTGCCTTTTTCTACTGAACAATGTAGTAGTCCTGTAAGAGGCCAACAGTTCCTTTGGGATCCATTCCTACCCCCCCCCCCCCAGGATGTTCATGACCATCTACTTCAACTTTTGTTTTTCTTCTTTATGAGGAATAGCAACAGCAATATGCTAGGTTCTTACTTCATTCGTTTGACAGAGCAAAGTGTTCTCACATTTGATCTAATACGGTACTAGTTTATGTGTTTCCTTACCTCTCATGCCACATTCCTGATCCATACATCTAAACTCTAATCCTAGCCAAGAGCAAACAAGGGTAACGGTCAGAAACTGGATTAGCAACAGACAGACCTCTGAGCTTAGTTTATGAGGAGAGGCTGCCTAACTGCTCTCCTCAGTTTCCCTGTCCTATTTAGTTTTTCAGATGTGGGACATGAGAACAAGAAAAGATGTGTGACCTGCACTGGAAGAATTGGAAGGGACGACATAACACAAAAATCATGGTGTTCCCTAAAAAGAAAAATTATATGAAGAGACTGATTTTAAAATATTTTAAAATAGCAGGAAATCACTTTTTTCTTCTGCTGGTTGAATTTTGATAACTTTTGTTCAGTCTTACATGTCTGTTAGGATCCTGGGGGCAGAGGACTACTGCAAGGCAGGGAAACACAGGACTCTCATAGTTTCCTTTATCAGGGATTTTCTTTACCATCATGGTGTTACATCTAAGGGAAGGAAAAGAATTTCACACCAAATGACTTGCAGCTGGAATTATTTCTACTTGCAAAAATGTGCATTTTTAAAGTGGATCTCTCTGATTTCCCCATTACATCCACCATTTGAGTCCAACAACTCCTGTCCTCTGCAACTAGACTTCTTGTTAGTGCGGCAAGTAGCCTGAGAGCGATTTCTGTCTCTTTCCCACTATCTGCTCTCACCTCACTGATTTCTGCTTAAGGCAACAGAACTACCTCAGCTGTTAAAGACAGATGCTCAAATAATCAAATACCTATCCAGTTACACAAAGTAATTTCAGCTATAAGCAAGCATAATTTCCACTTCCTTTTTCAGAAACAAGAGGAAAAACATATTTTCAAAATGAAAATGAAATTGCCTAACCATGTGCACTTTCACTTTCCAAAAGTAATTATTAAACTGCTTAACTCTGGCAATTTAAAACCTCCTGCTGTGAGAAGCAGGTATAGGAAAAAGCATAATGAGGAAGACAACTCTCTTCTCAATTCCTATAAGGACTGGCTTGAAGCAAGGGTTGACTACAAAAGCCTACATTCCTGGCTGAACCTCGAGTCACGTTAGCTGTGAGGCTGCACCTCCCTGATGCTGATTTGGCTACCACTGGTATAATTTGTATTCTCCAGAGGTGCCAATGGTGAAGGACTGAGTTCTTGAGAGGAACAGCACATAGGCTCAGAAGAAGGAAAACCCTTTGCCTCGTCTTCACTAGTTGCTTAGTGAGAGGGTTAGGGGTAAAAAAACCTTATATCTAGAGTATGAGTGGTTTCTGCAATCTTGAAACAAAATGTCTGGATAGCAGAACTTCCTTTTTTATAAGCATATTGTAAAAACAAATTCTTATAAATAATACAATTGAAAACTTAGTATATAGGCCATCAGTCTCTCTCAGATGGTATAACTGTCATCTATCAACAACAACAGAGAACATTGTTCAATTACAACATGCTCCATGCAAATAGGCACTTATTTCACAATCCCCCAAATACAGCAGGTCATCTTTACTTAAGGGTTGGAAGACTGAGGTAACAAAGACTAAATGTCTTGCCTTGGGAAACAGAAGATTGTCCATAAGGTCAAAGAAAAGACTGCAGCTTTCCTACTGTCTCAGAGATTTTTTCGTAAGGCCATTTTCCCCTCTTTCTATTGCATTCTTTTTTAGCAAGTCTAATTACCATCCTTTGGCAATCATTATATTGAGCCCAATTAAAATGAAATTAGATTGGACCTAATATTTTTCTTACTTTTTTTTCCAAATTAAAAATGAAATTAGTAAGATATAAAAACTGAAAATACAGGACAGAATGAGTAGCACACATTTCTTTATACCTCAGAAGAGAAAGAACGTAAAATATCAAAGAATGCTTCATTTTATTTTACGATATATGTTTTGCTAAGTACACTTTTATCATATTTAACTTTCAAACACAAAGTTTAACATGTTTGCAATATTTCCTGCTGATTTTCACAGGACAGTAAGAATTACAGCCAAAGGACGTCTTTAAAGTCAGTGTTTTGGCTCATATGTTGGCCAGTTTCTGTTCAAAGGTTCTTTGTGAACAATAAATCAAGTGAATAGCATAATAAAAATCAGCCTTCCTTTGGAAGCATTTGTATACTGTAATTTCTTTCAGAGAAAAATTAGTTTTCCCTTTGTGAACCTGGTAAAATAAAGAAAAATAGTTAATATTTCTCCTTATCCCCACATATTTTAAGGCTATTTGTTTTAATTTTCATATTTGATCACTGCAAATATTTTAATGGAAAACAGCTTCTCGTTTTACAAGAACCACTTTGAAGATAAGAAAATCAGAACATTCTGCTGTAATCACAATGGTGATGACTATACACAGCTGGTTTTAAAATTGTTGTTAAAGTGGAATTAAATGAATAGCAGTGATGTCCCAGATATTTTCATGAGAAAACACCACTGTATATTGTCAACACAGTATATATCTACCCAATATACAATGGGGTGGCAGAAAGAAGGTAAAAAGCAATCCGGTTGTTACGATCAAGGTTGGAAGGAGGAGGGGCATATATACATATGTACACATACATATTCATATTCAAAATGTAGATATATAATTCATATTTATACTGTAATATATTTCTCTTGTATATGCTTAAAATTTTGTGCACATATTTTATATAACAAAACATTCTTAACATTTTAAATTGATGCATAAACTAAATACTTAGTTTGAGTTGAAAATTTTAAAGCAAAACCTGAAACATTTAAGTACTAAAAATAAGAATGTAAGCCTCGTTCAACATCCAGACAAAACTATTACTTGCATTAGGCCCAAATTCATAACCAGGTACCTTATAAGAGAGCTTTTTTTTAAAAAAAATAATTACTATTCATCCAGCATTTTTAACATTCAGAGCTGTGCTGAAGAGCTATATGACATTTATTTTTCTAAATACAGAAGGAGCCCTGTTCTAGAGCACTGCATGGAGGGATGTGCACTGCATTGTACAAAGAACTACAGAAGAAGTTAAAACAACTAGAAACATGGAAAAGCTGACCTAAATGCAACTGAAAACCTTGATTGCTTATAACAGAAAATGAAAAAGAAGGAGTACTATCATATTGGAGACCAGGAACACCAAGAGCATAAGCTCGTGTTATGTTGCAGTGGAAGAAGAGTTTGTTGCTAAAGTTGCCATCTGTATTAGTGAAGCATCACATGCGATTTCTATAGGAAGCTATTAAAAAAAGAAATCAAAATAGTCACAAAACTTACTTATAACTGATGTTCTATACCACATTTAAAATGAGGGTGCAAGCAGCCCTACGAAAAGGGCGAAAATCCAAATTGTGGGAGAAACAATTGGCTGCCTGTCTGATTAGCTGCGTAACAGAACTGGGAAGTCACCTATAAATATCCAGTTGATCTGGCTACAAGACCGAGCCACCAACCACATTCATGTCTTGAAAAGACAGTATAGATGTGAAACGTAATTCATCAATGTTGCCTGTTTCTTTGGACAAGAAACAGGAATCCAGGCTGGTAGGAAGTAGGGAAAGTGGACAGGGGGACAAGTCCTGGGGACTTTCAAGAGAAGTTAAGCAACTGGACACCTGGAATTGTGTTTTCTGTTTGCCTCTTTGTAACCTTCTCTTTCCAAACTTAGACCTGTAGACCTACAAAACTAATTTTTGCTTCACAATTAAGTCTACCTGGTGTTGGAGGCAGTGGGAATAAGTCTGAAACCTGCAAACTTGCAGCGTTTCATACACACGAGGTGTTTGAAGCCACTCGGGAAGGAATTTGGACTCTGCGGTATTTCTTTCCCAGTTGTGAAGAAACAGCTTAGGGACCGGGCATGATGATTAGGAACAAGTGCACTCCAGCAAGCATAAACCAGCGCCTCCCCCTGCCATGATCAGAGAGCTGAGACAAATCCCATCGCTCCCAGGAAACCCTGAGCCATCACAGCAACAGAGGCAGCCGAGACGATAATGAATGGCGTAGAGAAGGGAGGAAGGCAGCTCCTCATTAACAGAAGACCGGGGGGACAGTCAACAAAAGTGAAGCGTGACAAAATTCAAATCTGAAAAAGATTTTTGTTTTTTCACATGGTGTGTTGTTAGGCAGACCTGCAGTTGCGGCAAACGCGTGTCACTGATTTTTGGCATTAAAGGTGGAAAGGACTGACTTAGAGTAATCATAGTAGATCATATCATAGCCACAGCAATAAGTTAATAGTAGGGAAAAACTGGAAAAGTTATGCAGTGTCCTGCTTCATGGTTTCAACTATTTTTTCTGGTATGAATTATGATGCCATGTTTAGGGAGGGCAGGTTATCCTCTTTCTCTTTCCTCTGAAGAATCTGTACCAATTGATTTGTCAATTACTTACCAGGTTTCCTGCTATTTCCACTAATGTCAGATTATAGCATAAGCCTGGTGTTTCAGAACTTTCTGTCACTCAAGGAAATGATGTACTGTCAATCCTCTGAAGGAACACATCTGAGGATTTGTTCCCTTGAAAATTGTCATAGGGATGCAATATGAGAGTTGCAAAAATAATTAGGATTGTGTATATATGAATCCTTCTGTTATTGAACTGCTTTGTTTGATTTTTTGCTATTGAATTATACTGTTCAACATATATGAACATGTAGTTTTATGTAAAACTTTGCTGACTGTTATTAAACAGGTTGCTTTTTGTCTTCCATGTGTATTCAAACTAAGACCACAGTCTTACAAAGACAAATGCCTTAAAAATATGTCCTATAGTTTGTCACTCATCAATAGCTATACCCTACTAAAACATAAAATAAAAGGATAACCCTTTGCCTATCACCCATATTATCTGCAAATAACAAACTGTCATGGTTTAACCCCAGCCGGCAACTAAGCACCACGCAGCCACTTGCTCACTCCCCCCCCACCTCTGGGATGGGGGAGAGAACCAGGAAAAAAACCTCGTGAGTTGAGATAAAGACAGTTTAATAGGACAGAAAGGAATGAAAAACAATGATAACGATAATAATAATATGACAACAGTAATACTAAAAGAATTAAACTATGCAAAGCAAGTGGTGCACAGTGCAATTGCTCACCACTCGTTGACCGATGCCCAGTTAGTTCCCGAGCCGTGATTCGCCTCTCCCAGCCAACTCCCCCAGTTTATATACTGGGCATGATGTCATATGGTATGGCATATCCCTTTGGCCAGTTTGGGACAGCTGTGCTGGCTGTGTCCCCTCCCAGCTTCTTGTGCCCCTCCAGCCTTCTTGCTGGCTGGGCATGAGAAGCTGAAAAATCCTTGACTTAGTATAAACACTACTTAGCAACAACTAAAAACACCAGTGTGTTATCAACGTTATTTTCCTACTAAATCCAAAACACAGCACTATATCAGCTACTAGGAAGAAAATTAACTCTGTCCTAGCTGAAACCAGGACACAAACCTAGCAACAGAATCAGGAAATAACATAGATTAACAATCATAGCATTAAAAAAATGAAATAAAACTGTATTTTAATTTTTAATAGTATTAGCTTAAAAAGATGAGAATTCTGATATGGACAATGAGTTTCTTAATAATGAAGTATAAAAGTAAATACTAAGTCAAAACTGTCAGGCTTCTTAATCTGTATTTAAGTTCCTGTTAAGAAACAGTTTGACTTTAGCAGTCAGTAGTAGTCACACTTGACTAGTTTGACCAAATTAACTTTTGGTTATGTAAATAATCTGGGAATTTGATATTATTGCTATTTTTTATTAAAAATGGAAAAAGGTGACTTTAAATTAATGAAGATCTGTCATAACTCAGGTACAAGAGACTGAAAAGGGAAAGAAAGGACTGTGCCTCAAAATTTTCACCAGTGTTCCCAACATTGCTTGTATTTACAGGAACAATGCTATTGAAGAATATACCTTTCCAGACTTTACAAGATAAAATTGCCTGTTTGGAGATGTCTGACAACTTCTGAAGGACTCTTATAAACAATACAATCATTTTTTAAAAGCAGAACACAGTGGATATTTTGTAAACAAGATATTTAAGATATAGAAATAGGTTTCTCAATCAGGGACCTAACCAGCCCTCAATCATCATGAGGTGAAAACAGGAACATGAAAGCCCCAAGTGTGTAATGAGGCCAGAGAGCATTGCCTCAGATGCTTTGAAAAATATATAGTAAAAACCTTATGAGATAACAATAAAACTGGGAAGCGTATTTTGCTTACCTCCATTTATGGCTCCTAGGCTCTTGAAAACATGTGTGGTAGACATTGAGATGCATTTTACGTGAAGGCTGACAAATTTTGGGGTCTTTACACCTGTTGTAACATGTTGTTCTGAAAGGAAAGAAAATAATTAAACACCATGTACATAGAATCAGCACTTGTATTAATAATGGTATTTTATTTAACTCATACTGATTACTTGCAATAAGAAAACAGAATTCTGCAAAGAAGAAAGTATTAAAATAATCTGTGTGAGCACAAGTATTTGTGGTTCTTCAGAGACAAAATATGTAAAAAGGATGAAAGCAGTAAGTCTATGAAAATACCAAAATACAGAAAGGTTTGCTGAATAATGCTTCTATTACACAGGAAAGAAAAAAAGGGTAGATACACAGGAAAAAGAATTTCCTTCATGACACACACCCAGTGAATTAAATTACTTCCAGTAAAGGAGTAATACACGTAAACAATATACAGTCCTGAGAACATGGAACAAAAAAACTTATGGAATAAATAAAGAAAAGGTACTTGGTGAACTAGAGCATCCTAAATATTAAAAGAAAGACAGAAAGACTTCTAGATAGATACGTCTAGAAGAGTGCTAGGAAAAATGGTAAAAGTATGTAATTCAAATAAAATTATATGAAAATGCCTTAGTTCTCTGAGATTTTGAAAAATCAATTTTAGAATTAAATCTTGAACAAAAATCCAGAGAAGACTGGAAGATATTTACAAAAATTAAATATTTCCTGGGTATTTATGAACCTGTAGAACTTCCTGGCAAAAAGACATATAATTTAAAGGAAGTCAGAAGCTGACCCAAGTTTAAAAACATTAAGAAACAGGAGGTTAATTTGGAGCAGGAATGCCCAGCTACTTTAGTGCAGTTGTCTACTTATGCCGTTCCTCAACTAAACTACACTAAATATTGAGAAAAAAAATTAATAAATAAATGTGAATCATTCTTTCTCCTTTGTCTGAATTGCAAGAAATTCAGGGCTCTTCAGTTCCCTCAGGCAGCACTTACTAACTCTGAGTAAGAATTGCATTAAATTGACATATACAATTTTCTAGTATTTAAACATTCTGTAGTGCACAAACACAACAAGAATAGTGAAAGACGGGCTTCAAACCAGGAACTGATTTGAGGGTGGCAAATCTAATACATTTATCAGTTAGTGAGTCTTTAAAAGCAGGTACCCACTGGACACCCATCAAAGCTATTAGAAGTTGTGATTACATGAGTCTAATGCACAGAGTGAGATGAACAGCAAATACAGACAGAAATGTACAATTAACCTAGCATCAGAAAACACTTGCAGCCACAAACCTATCAAGCCCATTTCATTTTTGCTATTTTGGAGATTTCTGATTAAAATACTTAGCTGAGAGGTATGCGTCCTTTTATTAAAGGCTGGTGATACATTTTACCAGTCTCCAGTTGCAATGACCCCATCCATTGGGGGTAGTATTGTAAACATTTGGTGTAATGTCAGTTGTCTTCTCATGATACTTTTCACTGGCCATTCTTGCCTTGCGTACTTTGCTACAGTGCCCTAAGTTCGAAAGAAGTAGAAAGTGTCCACACTTGGCCTGGCCTAATAGTTACTAAGACTCCCTTAAAGGCTGGAGACATCATGCTGATGAGTCAGTAAAGAATTTGAACCCCAATGTCCCACTTCAGCTGTAACAAGTGTGTTCCAAACTCTGGTACTTCTGGCAAAAGTGACATAAAAAATCCCAAACCTTCAAAGTGAGGGGCTGCCAGAGGTAAAGCCAGAAGTTGTCATCACCGGTGGCAGAACCCAACAATATTATTTCTGGTTTTCACTGTCACTAGTCACTACCAGGCAAAAAAGAACCACCTGAATGTCACTATAAGAAGTTGAGAACAGCAGTTCCTCTTTCAGATAGATTTTAAATAAAGAGGCAAGCCTATTCAGGGGTGGGGTGGGTTCTCTGAGGTTTTTTTAAAGAACATGAGGAGGAGCCTACCTTATAAAACAATTATAGACTGAGGACCCTAAGTGGACGGAAGCACCCCCCAAGCATTCCTGAGTTCAAGTCTAGGTTTCATAGAGATGAGCAGGGATTCAGATACTCTCTCTCCTCTCCTTGCAATATCTCTTGCTTGTTAATTATAAGATGGCAGTTCCCATTTCAGTTCCCATTCCTAACCCATCTCGGGCATCCAACTCGGTCTGAATTCTGCTCCAGGGCCAGGTACCCACTCGTTATGCACCCAAGTTGCAGGCATTCATTGCTCTACTATATCTGGTGCTTGCCTCTCTGTATCTTATTTCCCTGTTCCTAAAATAGGGCCTCACATATATGGAATGAGAAAAGGCTATTACTGGTTAAAAGGCATTAATTTGCTAATGAAGTCTAAACATACAGATAGGTTCAGCTGAGGCAACTTTATGGGCAAATTAGTACTCTCCTTATTATTTTCCTTGATGATGCAAAACTTTGACTGTTACACAAAAAGTTTGAAATCTAAAATGAATTTTTTTATTGACACTAAAGCTTAATAGGTAAGGGTAAACAAACCAGGAAGATTAACATTGCAGTTATATCCCATGCATGTACATGAAATATCTTGTATCATTTTTCTTAAGCTAAAAGAGCTATTATTAGAAATGCAGCTCTTTGTGGGTAAAAGTGTGGCAGATGGTGCATAGGAGTGAGTGGTGAGCAATTTACAGTAAACAAATTCTTTATCTCTGACGGGTCATGGGGAGAACTAACATGGTCCCCAATTCAGTCAGGGAGTTGTCTGGAAAACAGTGGTGTTCAAATGTGCTAATCATAGTGAAACACGTTTAAAAAGAAAAACAAAACCAACACAAAGCCTTTAGATTATCAAACTGAGAAACACTTTTTCTACAGAAATTTTAAGGACATGCCTTCTAGGGCTGACATCATGATGCAATTTGTAAAGGTGCTCCATTATGCTCAGCATCTACTATTAAGAGCACTGTTACAGGCTTTAGTTACACCACTAAAGCGGTCAAATTTAATCCAGGTGTTTACTGACATACCACAGCTTTTGTTAGTAGCCTTTATACATGGGCTATTATGTACAAATAAGACTTTATATCTACTTTAACCATGTGTCTTACAAGACAAAACACAGTGCATATCTGGGAATGTTCAGCAGGTTTGCCTCATCTTTTGAGGAGACTGTACTCTGTGTCAGAAGCAGATGAATCCCTTTGAATAAAGCAACCCTAACTAAAGGTATGTGAGGGATTTTTCATACACAATTCAGACACAATATATTCATGAGAAATTTAGTTCTGCCTATATTAGCTATGTCTATCTGCAGTAGTACTGTGAACTAATAGTGGCAGAACAATAATTTCCAAATACATTTTCTCTGCTTTTTAAATTAGGACTCAAACAGCAGTCTCTGCCTAGCAGGTAACTACCATCACCAGCTATAGGTGGAATATGTATTTGCCTTCTCATGTAGATGATGGGCTTGCAGGTTACAGATATTCCACACTGGTGTCTGCCCCCTTAAATTAGACCTAAATTAATGTTGCATGGAAATGTTTTTTTTTTTTTTAATCTGGTTAGATGTAATAACTCTGGGAATTATTTTAGTTTGAAAGAAATTGGTAATTAAGCCAGCTATCTTCTCTGTAATTCCATTTATTTATATGAAAGTACAAATCCTTGCATTCTTTGCATAGACAGTAACAAACTACCAAATACTGTTTTTCTTGTCTCAGCACCAAAATCCTACCAGACTGCAGCCTCCATCTGAAGCCTCTGTCTCCCTCTGCTTCTTCAGTGATTTCCTTTGTCCCTTTCCCACACACACGTAACCCCAAGATATCATGGGCATGTGGGAATGCACCTTGACATATATGTTGCTTCCCAAAATACTTAGCAGAAGCACATTGGTCCCTGAATCTCTGTATTTTCCATGCTACTGTTTACTTTTCTAAGCTTAACTGACCCATTCTCCCTAATTTATAGCTCATAAGCCGTCCAACTTCTGCACATATCCTTTTTTCCTTCTTTAACTAGGGAATAGATCTCTCCTTCATACCTTTCATATTCCTTGTTGCTTAGGCATTCTTCCTGAAGCCTGCCCTTTGTGTCACAGTCGCGCACTACAGCAAAAGCCTCCGCAGGCCTACCTGTGAGTACTGTTGCTTATGACATGTAACTAGCTTTTGCCTATGGAGACAGAGAAGATAGAGAGATTGGAGAAGATTTCCTGAGAACAATGACTTGCAAAAATATATAGTAATAAATCAGTTTTAAAAGAATTAAAATAAAGCTCTGAACAAATTACTTCTCAGTTTCTTATCTCATACACTTTTGAAAGCCTCAAATCTTCCTTTGCCTGGCACTAAAAGAACCATTAAAGCTTTCACAGAACCTAGTTAGTCATTTCCCCAGGGAAATTGCAGAGCCTATCAGTGACATCAAGACCAACAAAGTTACTTCTCTTCCCTCCCCATCACCTTCAACAATGAAAAGATGACAATGGGCTTTAAGTAAATAAATATTCCCATCCTGTACTTGAAGTCCAAACATGGAAACAAATGCCATCATCACTGATTTTCACTATCTACAACAGCAACAGAAAGGAGAATGCAGCAACAGGGATGAATAAATGTTTTTGTTTTTTAAATCCTTTGCTTTTTCAAATAAGATGCTATAAAAATCATAGGTAAAACAGTTCTCATTTATACCAGGGACTTTTGAATCTGAGTTTTCCTGTACCATTTCAGCCCAAACAATCTGTGTTGTTTTGTTCTTTGACATAAAGAAACGTAGGTTTTACATTTCTAACACTTCTTAACCATTCTGGATAATCCCACTTAAGCCATTTTTAGCAAATTAATTACATTAAACCTATCCATCTGCATGTGTGCTCAAGACAAAGGCAGTCATCATCGTGATTCATATTTGAGACAGTTGGCTGACATATAGAGATGTTATTCTATGAACTTCAACATCTCCAGTGGTTGTGGAGCATTACTGTGAGAAGTACTACTGTAATGCAGAATCTAAAATCTGTGGCATGTTACTCATTTAACCTAGCAGACCCTAACTGCTTCTTGTTCATGTGTGTGCAGTGCACTGAAAATATTGTCTTCACAGAGGTCTGGTATTCCTATCTTCATGAAAGTTTTATGTTTACTTTCCAATGCTTGATTAACACTGTAATGCCTGGAAATTATAGTACAAGTTTTTTGGTTTTTTTTTTAATTAATATCTTCTGCTCAAGACACGTTTGGAATGTTTAAGACTTTACAAAACAACATCTGTGTTTTAAGTTAACAGAAATAAATCTAGGGCATCAGGCAGGTTTCAGATAAATGGTTACACTTTTAAGTCACCTGCACAAGGTAACACAATTCTATATGCTTTTGGAGGTGTTGGTTAATAATTCTTTATGAAAATTAACTTATGCTGTTTTAAGTTTTCTTCATCATCTGTCAGGTACCTGATTTGGTACTTCCTGATATTGCAAATTACAAAATAAACAGTTTAAAAAACAAAGTGAACAATACAGCTAGTTTTTACAGTAATGATAAATTAACTGTTAATTGGAAATAATTATCTAGTTACATCCCAGAGAGCTAGATTCTTGGCTAGAAAGTACTAAATAACTTCAGGCAGTTAGTTAACTAGAAGACATAGAAAATCATTGCTTATTGAGGTTAAAGATGAGAAAAAACATTGGGCTGGGAAACAACAGTGAAGGTCATTTAGATGAACGGCCATTACTGATATATCAGATTCAGTCAATCAGCTACTATTTGAGTCCATGAAAATTCTAGGAAAGAGATGAAACCTCTTCATATGACCTTTGTATGCAATAAAATCACATTTATTTTTATGACGGAAAATTGTCCCTACCAATCTACACAGCAATATTTCTATACAAAAATGATTGTGTATACACAGCCTCAAGAAGATATGTGGGCAAACATTTTATTATCAGCATTTTTTTACATAATATACATCCATCTCTAATAATGGAAACACTTTATGAAGTACAAATTATATTTCTTCTACATAAATATATTTATTCGAAGAGCTGTAATTACTGAAACATTATTTCAAATGAGATTTCTATGTACTTTAACTTCTGTAATTTGGGAAAAAACCACTGCACTATATTGCAAGAATGAAAGCAGGTTAGTTCTTCAGATAATAGCTCTTGAGTGCACAGGTGTTACACAGTACTGGGCCTTTTGTACAATAGTCTATACAAGTTCTGTTATGCACATCTACACCTCTTCTTTCTTTAACAGCAAATATGATACAATTGCAGGTTCAAGAATATGAATTTCAAGCTCTCTTCCTCTGGATCCTTGTTATTCCTCTTTTTTTTCCCTTTTTATTGCTTTTTTTTTCCTTTTTTTTCCTTATATTTCTTTTTTTTTCCCTTTTATTTCTTTTTTTTTTTTAAGTATGAGTAGTTAATCACAAGTCAGTCAGATTTTTGGGTACAGCCGCCAGGAATCTGACTCCCCCCTTAATGAATGATCAAGGCCTTTTGAAATATTTCAAGTTGGCTGCCACAGAAATGGAAGTATCCAAGTTGCTTCTTAAAAACCTTGATTATGACACTCTTCCATTTTATATTACGGTAAATCAATTAAATTTTTCAAATGGGTTGTTTACTGAATACCAAATGATTTTAATTAGGTTTAGGTCCTTGCTTTTATTCTGTTTTGGAGAGGATGGTCATAACATCCCTATAAGTAAATCTCTTCTTAAAATGAATTCCCGATTCTCTCTTTCCAGTTATGTATTGTAGCTCAGTATGCAAATCAATTCTGCTTCTCTCTCTCTCTCACATACTCATACAAATATTTCTATCTCTTTCTCAACAACCAGTGCCCCATGTTATAAAAAGAAAAGAAGAATTCTGAATTGACTTGTTATCAGAAGCCATCAGTTGAACATATTAGTATTATTTATAATTGCTGCATTGTTGCCTAAGGAGCCAGTTGCCAAGGGAATCATTAAAGCCACTGGTTTTGACTTTTGTAGAGGATTTGAGAAAATTGCATTTAAAAGAAACATCTTTCATTTTATCCACAAAGTAGAAAAAAGGCTAAACTAGGCAGAACAAATAGAACTTCTGTGAGATGTCTGATAGAAAATTCCCCCGGGGTGGAAGCTTCAAATGGGTACAATAAATCTTGATTTTGAGAGTTTTTTGGTACCATATACTTCAAGGGAAGAAGGGTGATGGGTTTGAGCAACCATCCTGCAAACAATACATCTACAACAGACTATGAACAATAAACAGAGACATTGTAACCGGTTGAGGAAGAATAAAAAAATTGTCAGTGTAAATGTGTTAATTCACTACTGATATACATATGGTCAGAAATATAAAAAATAAAGCACACCATACCATCATCTTTTAAAGTCCTTCTTAGATTCTTGCCTATACCTCTTCTATGCTGCCCTCTATACACTCCCTGTGTACTACACATTTTATTCAGTTACTTTCGGAAGACTCTCCTAAGGCATACAAATACTGGCCTACATCAAGATTAATTTCTCTCAGTGTACTAAGTGGCAACATAACAGAGAGTAGCTTCCAAAAACACCATTCTGTTAAAATAGCAGTCCTATCTGATACCACTTTCAGTCACCCTTTTGTCTTCATCCTCCTTTGTATTAAACGACATCACTGAGTCCTTTCCTCAGTTCCACTCTCAATCCCACCATTAAGCCTGAGAAGAGCCTGACTATCAAGTCAGGATTAGGTACCAAACTCTCTGGGACTGACTGAATGCCAGTTCAATTCATTTAGTGAAGGCACTCCATTTTGAAAACATGCCTGTCCTGGTTTCGGCTGGGATAGAGTTAATTTTCTTCTTAGTAGCTGGTACAGTGCTGTGTTTTGGATTTAGTGTGAGAATAATGTTGATAACACGCTGATGTTTTAGTTGTTGCTAAGTAGCGCTTATCCTAAGTTAAGGATTTTTCAGTTTCCCATGCTCTGCCAGCAAGCAGGTGTGCAAGAAGCTGGGAGGGAGCAGAGCCAGGACAGCTGACCCAAACTAGCCAAAGGGGTATTCCATACCATAGAACGTCATGCCCAGTATATAAACAGGGGGGAGCTGGCCGGGAGGGGCGGATCACGGCTCTGGCATCGGTCAGCAGGTGGTGAGCAATTGCATTGTGCATCACTTGTCTTGTCTTGGGTGTTAGTTCTTTTCTTTGTTATATTCCTTTTCAGTACTATTATTATTATTATATTATTATTATTACTCTTAGTAGTGTATTTTATTTCACTTTAGTTATTAAACTTTTTATCTCAACCCACGAGTTTTACTTTTTTTTCCTCCTCCCCATTCCACTGGGAGGGGGGAGGGGGAAGCAGCTGGATAGTGCTTAGTTGCTGGCTGGGGTTAAACCACAACAATGCCCATTAGTACTAGACTACATGTCACAAGAAGCAAACAAATGGTTTCAACACAGTGCAACATTCAGCCTAGTATGCAGCTAAATCCTATCAGCTACTGACTCCAAAGCACCAGCTATTCTGGAAACAGTAAAAGATGAAGCAGAAAGAAAAAAAATTGCAGACATAATCAGCAGTTTGAACACTGCTGAGGAGGTTGAATCCAAGAATCAATGCATTCAACAACAGAAACAAGCAGAGGAAGGTAACCCTTTTTTTCCTTGTAACATTCTTCTATTTTCAGCATTCCTGTCTGGCTTCCCACACCCTTTTCCAGTCTCTGGTTGTCCTTCACTTCAGATCACAGCTCCTGCTTCAAATTTGGAGATTCTAACATAAAGAGCTTTTTCTTATTTTGGGAGGGGGTTTGTTTATAAGCAGATTCAAATTTTATTCTAAATTTTAGATTCTAACTTTTCAAGTTCTGACCATTTTGTGACCAGTAATTGCCCTTCCCGAGAGGATGTTTCACCCCACATCACCCAGATTTCCACATTCTAAAATGTAAGCAGACTCTGGGTCTCTACATTGAAACATTTGAATTTTTGCCAAAAAATGATACTCATTTCCTTTATCTCACAGCTAGATGTAATGACTTGAGGCATAGTTCCAACGTCAGGTGTACCAGTGAATCATTTCCATACAATAAAATGGTAAAATTTCTGTCTGGAAGGTCTTCTCTCAGTCTTAGCAGCAAACATGCAAAATCAGCCACAAATATCTTTTCTTTAAATCATGTACACTACTGAGTGACTAGTACTACTAGCAATAACTGTACCTAATTACTTAAATAGTGTTGTAAGAGTGAATTTACCAACCTGTAAGTACATCATATTTTAATCATACTGGACAATTATCATTATATTTTACTATGGAAACAGAAAAAAACATTTCAGACAGGTTTGCAAATGTAACCTCGCTTCATCCAGTTATTAATTTTTTAAAGTTATAAAGATATATATCAATAATTTCATTTTGGTACAACTGTTGCAATAAGTAGCGGGAACATGTGAAAACATTACTCAGGCCATCCCAGATGAATGCCATGTTAATCCACAAATATCCCATGTATTATTCTATAACAAGGATTAAAGTTCAGAAAATGTCTGCAGAAGCATTTGGAATTATGACAGATTACAGAATATTTTGAAATGATGACAAATTATTGAATTTTTACCTAAAGAATTATTTTAACTCCAAACGCTAAAGAGATTCTGGAAGAAAAATGACATTTTGCTTGCACAGAATATGCAGTATCAACATAGGAGAAAAGAGGATGAGAGTATGCTTGACCGAAAACTTTAAATAATTGCACAAGAACTTGTTAGTTAGCAAAAGTCAATGAAACAAACATTGATATCCTTTGTCCTTTTGTAAACTATCATAGTGTTAAAGATGCATTTATTTGCCTTCTTATCCTTGTCCTTATATCAGCATCTCCAAAATGTAATATAAAATCTTTGTTCCATATTATGAAGCATTAAGCAATAAAAGGATATAAAACTTCTCTGTTCTCCATTCTAAAATTTACATAGAGAACATTCGCACCAAAAGATAAGTTCATATTAGTCCTAAGATGGATCATAACAGAGCAACTGTGCTGAAGCATAGATAAAAAATGTCTATAAAGACCACAGGTAAAGTGTTAGTAGAAAATGATTTCTGAAACCTTCAAGAGTCTGCGGACTTCCTGAGATCAATTTCACTATGTCCTAGTTTGGACTTATATGATGCAAAATGTTTGTTATTGCTCTGAGATGGCCTCAGCAGTTTGCAACATTTAGAAGCTTTCAAGTCTTTAGCTGTAAAAGGTTTTTTTGCTCATGGTTTAATGGCAAAATTTGTCCTTGGTAGCGGAAGAATTTCAAAGAATATCCTTCTGTGTGTGTGCTGAACTTTCTTGCCTCTTATCTATTCCAACTTTCTTTTTTTGCAAATTTTTGAAGCTGAAACATCATTAGAAAAGACAATTTAAATCCTTTGTAAAGACAAATGTTAAATAATTCTCACCGCTCTCAGAATCTTCTCTCTATTAGCACAGTTATGATCTCTGATAGCTCAAAGCCAGATGTTTCCCAGTTGGATAGGGGTGGGCACAAAGCAGAGTTTTATGTGCTTAATTAATCTTAAACAGAAGATCAGAAAATTTCTGATCTTCCAAGATGCGGAGAGAACTATTTCAACATTTAAATTATTTTAACAATTTCATATATTAAGCAACCTCTCTTTTGTATCTCCTTCCTCTATAATATTTTACTTTTTTTTATACAACTATTCCTCTGCTTTCAGTAGCATCCCACTACAGGACAAAATGCATACCTCATCAACGCAGCACATGAGTTACTTAGGTATGATTTGTGCCACCATATGGGTTTTTTCCCTATGTTGGACTAGAGAGAGTTCCTGGAGCTGAACATAGGTGTAACCTGGGAAATTTTTGATTCAGAATTTCTTCATCTGGTAGAAAATGGTCAAATCACCCAGACAAATGTTTCAAAAGAAATACATCGGTTTTGCCCAAGACTGTGTAGGGGATACTCTCAGAGTGAGCAAAGATTGTATAGTGACAAAAAGATGGCTAAGCAGGTGTGGGCTACTCATAAATTTCATATTTTTTCTCTGAATTAGCAGAGAAGGGATTTAAATCTTTCACAGTTCTGGTGGTTATTCAGATTATTTACTTCTGCCGTTAACTGTCCTGAACAGTGGGTGACTTTCCCCTACCACCACCTGAAAAGACAAGAAAAGTTTCACTCTATTGTGGAACAGAATCAAACAATGAAGCCCATAGTAGTGACTGTTGAGCTTTTCGCAGGTTGAAACTCCTATTTTCAAGTTGTTCCTAGCAATAATTCCTAATATTAAGTATTAGTAATTTCCTTTTGGTCACTGGAGGAGTATGCTCGATGCTAGGTCTTTTTTTTCCTGAAACGTGGACAGGACCTTCTTTCTCAGCTTTCTAGAAAACAGCCCAGTGACTCTCACTCTGAGGTACATTTTGCGTAGCCAAGGCAAGTTTTTGTTTTCTACTTCCATCTGTCTAGAAAGCTTCATGAAATATTCATGCGATAGGAGTTTGTTTCAAAGGAAGACTACATGCCTTATTTCTGAGTCACTAATTTTAGAAGGAGCTGGAGTGCTATAAATGAAGCCCTGTGCCCATAAAAGCTCTGCTTTAAGAGTATGCCATTTAAGAGTGCCATCTTTGTTGCTACAAAAGGAAAAGTGGTGGCACTCCTTCCAGTTATTACTTTATAAATTGGAATTTCCCTTATTGTCTATAATTTCCTTTTTTGTTTTTAGCCCACAGAACAGAAAACCAGTATTATAGGTTAGCTGAAGCAGCTCTTTGTTAGAAAAATGCATAATCTTGAATAAACAAGAACACCCTCTCTTTTTTCTGTCGAGCCTTTCACTGTATGCCAGTGTGAAACCCAGAGGACAAGTGATGATTTCCCTGTATTTACTGCGTACACACACTTGAAGATTTTCCTCAGTTACAGACCTTTTATAAAAGTTTAATTCCACCAAATTTCCTATATTTATTTCCCATAGAGTGCAATCCAGGTTTGGAAAGAGTACAGATGTTACCTCTTCGATCACTTAATCTCAGTGGGTAAAATGCCAAAGACCGAAAAAGAAAACAGATGGGCGAAAGCCTTTCAAATCTCAGACTGAACAGGCCTGTTTGTTGGAAACAGCTAAGAGAAAACTGTCTTGACCATATTTTATTTCATTTCAGATATTCTAGAGAATGAGTAATGAGGAAATGAAAACACTTCTAAATATTTTAAATGACTGATTTAACAAAACATAAGTAAAAATTACAGTATCTATAATAAAGACAATCTACAGGCCCTTATATTTTCCAACATTTTTAATAAATACACTGTATTTTTTATTGTCAACATTTCTGTGAATTTTTTCATATTTTATGTATGCTCTGAAGAACAGGATTTTTCCTGATAAGAAGCTAGAGAAACATCCATTCAACTAAGTGAACTTTTTAGAGTGTCTTGTATCTAAGACAGCCTCAATCACAATTAAAACAAATCTGAACATACTTATTTCAGCAAAAATGCAAAACTATCTGTCTCTTGAAATGTATTATTTACTATTTTCATCAAAGTAGCACTAGTAGAGGCTGTTAAAGTAGAGGTCATAAACTCATTAGTTATGGCTGCTTGTGTGAGGAATTCTGTAAACACAGAAAAAATACTTTCCAAAAACATCTCACAAATTCTGACGTTACATGCCACACTACAATGTTTGATTTGAACAACACAATGAATAATTCAAATCTACATATTCAGACTCCACAGTATATGTTTTGTATGTGCCAAGTTCAAGAAGAAGAGATGTTAACAAACCAAGAAAATACTCTGCAAGCAGCTCCATCTAAAATGTGTCTTTTAAACTGTGAGCACATCAAGAAACAACCGATGACTTTGTGTGCACATGCTGTCCTGCATACTGGGCTCTGAAGTTGCTTAGACTCTCCTAATGCCTTCTGACAGCACAATGATCTCCCTGGCAAACACGTTCCTGGGCTGCTTATCCTGCCAGCGGCACCGAAGAGGAGACAGGTTTTCTGTTGCTCCTGTCAGCTTCCTGTTAGTTTGTTGAAAAGTGAGAAATTCGTCCGCTGGTTTGTAGAAACGTACCACTCAGCAGTGCGCGGGCTGTGGAAGGAATAGCCGGCGGCACAGCTTTTGCTGGTAGGTTCCCATGTTTTGCAGGGTTGAGGGGAAGTCTCTGATGACTTGCTGAGTAAGAGAAAGAGCCTATAAATCAGTAAAATCCTTTGCAAATCTCCTTAAACACTGAAAAACTTTAATTCCCTAACAGAAAAATGAAGGCCACATATGTTAGAAGACTGCCTGTGGGGATAACAGTTTCTTTTTCTCCAGGCCATCATGTAAACTTGCAACATCTCTTCAGCCTGGGCACTGCAAGTCTTTTTAATATGATTGCTCTTATCTCCCCCACATAGCAGCAGCAAGCTTTTTTAAAACGTATACACAAAACTGGTCTTACACAGTGATTTCTTTGAATGTCTGACTTTTCCTGGAGGGTCATTGCACTCAAACAAAACACACATACACAAATTCCTGTTGCTCCAGTTTGACACTGTTGCACTCCTTCTGTATCTGCTAATTCTTTGTGATGTCTCTGAAAAAGCACAAATGGCATAGGCCATCAAACCATAGCAGGCGTTAAAAAAACAAACACAAAGGAAAACAAAACCCAGACCAACTCTAGAGCTCAATTACACTGACCTAAAAAGCCTCCTACCATGTAGTTCTTGCATTAAGATGTAACTTTGCAAAAATCATTCCTGCTGGGTTATAATGTGCTTATTTTTTATTATTATTTTTTAAATCTCCCACTTGTCAGGCAAAAAGCCATGATGTGAATGTTGGAACATTATGAAAATGAATTCATAAGCCAAGTCTATCTGCCAGAGTGTTCTTGCTAAATGTTGCAATGAGTGAGAGACTCAGCATGTGGCCAACCAAAACTGCTTCATGAAAGAAAATAAGAAAAAAAAGCAAGGGAATGAGGGAGAGAAACATTTCTGACATCTATTTAATGATTATGCAGTTATATACATGTAAAATCCCCAGGGCCAAGAAAAGGTCTCTTGATTCAAATCACTAACCAGTCTGGTAAAGCCAAGACAAAGGAATTAACACCAGTCCCATGGTCCCCCCACCACATACATCAGATGAGAGCAGGCCTGTGAACCATGGAGCCCAGAATGCTGTTCATTTGGTGTGCTCACAGCCAGCATCCATGACTGCTAGAGCCAGTGCAAAGGTAGGTAAGGTAAGATATAGCCACAGCTGTACTCACAGTGTCAGCAAGGATCCAGATGACCTTACACCAACTGTAAAACCAGACCCAGAAAGCCTTCTCTCCTAAAATTAATCTGCATGCTTTTTTTGTTTCATTTATAGCTCTTCTGATGGGGTTGTTAAGCCTCACTTCTGAATTCTTCTCTCTTGCCCAAGCTGCCTGCTGTCTGGTGGCAGAGCACTATGATGTGCAGCTCTCCCTCTCTCACTGCAGTTTTTGTACTTCTCTTGTAGCATACTTTGGTAATCTGTTCACTCTCCGAAAATGTGTATCAAAGCAATTAGGCACTTCTTTTACACCTTCTTACAGTAAAGGCCTTGGCATTACTGCATCACCTCATCTCAGGCAAAATCCTGGTCTTACTTATAGTGACCATAAAGAGCACTTCACTCTACGTTCTGAAACTTTTCAAAGTGTCGCTTGCTCTTGATGTGTTATTAATTTGTCATCTCTTTACCTTCAAACAGTTAAATATGTCTGTCAAACACAACAGTACATAATAAGTAGACTTCTAAATCAATCTGATACAATTAACAATAAATTCAGGGGTGAAACAGAGACTAGATTAAAAAATACCCTGGAGATTGAAACTGGACCAATGAGTTGGCAAAAGTCCAACATAAACGCCCATAAGATCAATTTAGAGGACACTGGTATGTGCACAGTAAGATTTATAATGCCTGCAATGTACTGTAGAATAATTAATGAAGTATGCCTGGGGTAAAAATCAAAAGAACTAGTTAAAGAAGAGCCACTCCCTTCCAATTAGGTTGGAAATAAACTGTGTAATATGCTGGAAACTGCAGAGCACACATCCAAGCACAAATATGACAAAGATAAGGTGAGAACAAACTTCGCTCTGTATTTGATCTCTAGACTTCAGTGAAATTTTAATTAGACAAACCCTGTTCTAAATGTTTTCATTCTGTCTCTTAAGTGCTGTTTAGCATTTTAGCACAGCTTTTTGGGTCCTCTTTCTCCTAATGTATATTCTTCCCTGTTCATAACCCTCCTCTCTCCGTAAAAAGAAAACTGATTACTGATGTTTCGACCAGCAATGTCACAGAACTGCCCATTAGCCATCTTCCTCAGTGGGATAACACTTGTTACAAACGTTGCAATGTTACAAGCAAATGCCACCCAGTTGTAAGTCAGTCCTTCAACTAATTACAGTCTCACTTTCATTTCCTGAAGACTCTTTGGAGCAGAAGCTGGGAGAGAAATATAACTGTCATTAGCCGATTTTTTCTGTAAAACTAATGAAACTAAACCCACAAGCTAACTGTGGTGTGAGTGTGCCATTCCCATAGGTGTTCTAAATAAAGTAAGAAAACTGGGGTCACGGTCATAGAGAGTAGTAGTGGAGATCAGTGCTTTGAACCTAACACCAGACTTTCAAATTCAAGCTGAGAACAAAGGTCCCACTGCTGCAATGAACACGGTCTGCCGTGCTTGCGCTGCACAGGGTTTGTTGCAGATTAAGGCAAAGCTACTACATTTTATGGACATTCTTACTCTGGTTTGTTGCCTGCAGAGAAAAATTTTAACCTTTCTTTTCTAGACTGTTGTTTTTCTAGAAGGAACATGCAATACAGACTGCCTCAGCTAAAAGAAGAAAATCCAGTTCTCAGGCCTGTCAACATTTATATACTGAATTGCACTGTCAACCCATTTCACAGTGTTTTTCAGCTATTAATTTGCAGTATACTGTTGTAGCCTGTACCTTTTCCTACCTCCCCACGTGCAAGTTATAAGCATTACTGTCATCTGCCATCCATCAATCCACTGTGTGTTAGGCAGGAACACGGGGCATCAAGTGGGAAAGAGACTTCTCTTTCACAGGATTTTATACTCAGAGATACCATGTTAAGACACTTAAATACAGACATGTTTTGTGTTTCTTCCCATCATATTATTCTACAAAGATGTGTTCATCTTTTGATGATCATTCATTAGAGAGTTGTTGTGGTTTAATCCCGGCCGGCGACTAAGCACCATGCAGCCACTCGCTCACTCCCCCCACCCAGTGGGATGCAAGAGAGAATCAAAAAACCCCACCAACTCATGGGTTGAGATAAAGACAGTTTAATAGGACAGAAAGGAAGGAAATAATAATAATGATAATAATAATACTAAAAAGACAATAATAATACTAAAAGAATTAGAATATACAAAACAAGTGATGCACAATGCGATTGCTCATCACGTGCCAACCGATGCCTGGTTAGTTCCCGAGCAGCGATCTGCCCCTCCCAGCCAACTGCCCCCAGTTTATATACTGGGCATGACGTCACATGGTATGGAATATTCCTTTGGCCAGTTTGGGTCAACTGTCCTGGCTGTGTCCCCTCCCAGCTTCTTGTGCCCCTCCACCCTTCTTGCTGGCTGGGCATGAGAAGGTGAAAAATCCTTGACCTAGTATAAACACTACTTAGCAACAACTAAAAACATCAGTGTGCTATCGTCAACGTTATTCTCATACTAAATCTGAAACATAACACTATACCAGCTACTAAGAAGAAAATTAACTCTATCCCAGCTGAAACCAGGACAGGGTAGAAGTGCAACTGACTTTGGCTGGAAACGCACTTCTAGAAGGTCAAAAAATAAACTTGTACCATTTCCTTCACCTTCTATTAAAGATGTATCAAACTACCCATGAACATTCATATTGTATATCATTGAACATGAATGGGCTCAATGACCTGTACAGAACAAGGGTATTGAGCAACCTATTAGACATGCTGACAAAAATACAATATTTGGGTCATATTATACAATATAAAAATAATTACTTCAAAGTTACACTAAAAGATATAGCTTACTTAAAACTACATAAAACTTTTATTCTTCACAAGTCATTTTCCTAACAGAGAAGGATAAATATATTTTTTGTTGTGGGTTATCATTATATTTAAATGTAGTCTTGAAGTCTGTATTACAGAATTGTATAGTCACAAGCTGTATGTAGAATCTAAAAATAAGAGTGCATACCACAAGTATTGTCGGGTCTTGTTTTGTTTAATTTTGCCCTTTTTTCTACTCAAGAAAAAAATTCTGAGTATTTAAACCCTCCAATAGAGCTTTAATTTTTTTTCTTTCATAATGCATTTGCAGATTAAGTAGCAATCTGATATCAGGAAAAATCTAGTTTTCTCATCATTTATGACAGAAACTTCATCATGGAAAAAGATGACAAAAAAGAAGCCAACAAAGGTTCTCCATTATAATCAGGCTCAGATAAAGTTTGGGGTATGAACAGTCCCCACTATACAAGAATTTTGCATTTAAGAAACCCTTTCATGCCAAAATATCTCAACCTTTACGAATCTGGCTGCTAAAGGACATACTTGAATGAATGAAAGCAAAACAGGAAATCTCATTAAATGTTGCCAGCAGCTTCAAATCATTATGAATTTTCCAATACAGCATCTGATAATTATATTAGTTTTCCAATAATGTAGTTAAATGTCTCTCATTACAACTAATTGAGAAAGTACAACAGATTACCCAATCTCACCATTTTATGAAAAGAAAATCATGTTTGGTCAGCTCTGCTAACAGTTGAATGCATTGACATGCATGACAAGTCACAAAAATGTCAGCACTTACCTTTCTGTGGGTCAGAATTCCCTTATCGGATACTTCTTCCTATGTAAACTTCCAAAACTGACCTACAAAAAGTTGTGTGAGGCTTTATATCCACAGTAATTCTTTGATTACAGTCATAAATATTTCTAGTTAAGTCTAAATAGGTTGTTAATTTTCTGTAAGTGTCAAACTCAGAAGCTTTCCTAGTACTCCTGAGACTTAAACTGTCTCCGACCTTCACGGCCACAGTTCTGGGGACAGCCCAATTAGCTTTACACGAATGCCTCTCGGATATAACCTGCAGGCAACAGGACAGGGCATAATTGGAGCTGCACAGTCTTCGCTACTGGCAATGAGGAGCATGCTGGAGGAAATCCAGATGAAACTTGCAGGGTTGGCAGTCAGGCTGGTTTCCCCCCAACAGAACAATAAAATCCACATTACTGTTGTTATTACTATTACTACAGTTATCCAGCTAAGTAGAGCTATAGCTAGTAGAGACCTGTACAGCTAAGTGCGTTAGGCACTGAGGTGGTAAGACAGACAGAACCTACTGTGCCGGTTGTGGCAGAATCGCCCTTTAAGCCTGGGCAATGGGCATCTCTCAGCATCTGCATTGTAAAATCACATCAGAACTATGAAGCCTATTTGGAGGCATAAAATAAATGGCCATTCAATTCTGAACTCCCGTACAGTCCTTGGCAGCTTACTTTTTACAAAATTAAAAAACAAACGAACAAACAAAAAGCTGAGGCAATAAAGGAATATGCATTTTTAACATGCCCATAATATATCTTCACCCAGAGGTTCCAAACTCATAATTGCTTAAAACAGGATGACAGAGGGAAGATGCAACTCTAAGTGAGATTCAATTATTCGTGGTGGCATTTGGAGTCACAACCATGACACCAAAGGCCTGCAACCAGAAACAGTGTGCAATTACTGCTCTAGCTCTGTCTTGACACCATCTCCTGTACATCACCCGTGTGTTTCAGAGACATCAGGGCTGGAGGCCATGAGGAGCATATGCTTTCTATTGCTTTACGCACTTGTGCCTACAGGCTGAAGAGCAGCGTGGTCACTGTGCTCGGCTATTTGGTGCTGAAGTCCCACCCTTCATGTCCAGGGCAGCAGAAGGTAGCCATGGTTCAATACCGCAGAAGGGCTCTTCTGCTCCTGCACAAAGGAGAAAGTACAGCTGGTGGATAAAAAAAATGATTAGGAGGGCACAGGAACATCTCTATGCAGCTAAGTCCGAATACATCTCAATATTTCAAAAGCTTGGCAAAAAAACCTGTAGAAACTTTGTCTTCACATATGAAACAGGCTTCTGTCTAATAAGCACAAGGCTACAATAATAGGATGACTACAGCAATATCAATAACAATAATAATTATGTTGATAAAGGAGACAATTCTGTAATAAATATTATGGTGATTAATTTTCCAGAACTTTCAAATGGCCATTTCAGACCACTGTCTTTATATATTACGAACACTGCATATATGTCATCATTGATTTTTTTTTAACTTACAGCTTTTGAAATATTTATGGCTTAAATCAGCAACAGACACAAAATATACATGGAAAAGATAGCACAGGGGACACTTGTGACAAATTTGAGAAGTGCTGCATGGAAAGAGGTATAATTATTAAAAGAGTGGCAAGACATGAAGATCCCACAAAAGTGATCATACTGTGTGAGAGAAAAAAGTATATTTTGCAAAAGATCTGAAAGGATTAATTCTAAATCTAAATTAGGCTTTTGTTTCTTCTACATACCATTCATTTCTGCCCTGATAGCAATTTTCCTGATTAGTAAATAGGCTCCCCGAAGCAACAAATTTATTTAGAAAGATGGGCAATGGGAATGGATAAGAGAACACTGCAATGAGCCAATAAATTATAGCTGTGTCATGTCTCCCTATTCAGGAACCACTAGCTGCCATCCTGGCTGCTTCCGTACAAGCACTACTTGGTTAATATCAAGTACAAATTTATCACTCAGCAATAACCTATCCCCTCAGAAACTTAAACCTGGGAATGGCTTTTCACTGACTGGCACGACAGATTATTCAAAGTCCTTCTTTTCTGTCTGCATCCAACACAAATTTTTTTCAAAAAGCTTGAGAGAAAGTGGTCATTATTTAAAGGTCAGTTTTGGAGAAAATTAATGAATATAGTTAAGAGTCCTGAAAACCATCTGAAACAAACCTGAACAGAAAAGACAGACTGTTAGAGCCAAGGCAGGAACACAGTTAAGATCCACTGAATATAAAAACTTACTGGGTCCCTCAGTGGCCATTTTAAATAATTCAAGCCATTTGCAGCCCTTCAAATGACCAAAACCAGCATTTAGAGTGACACTGTGTGTGTGCGTGTGTGTGTGCACGTGCATGTCTGCGTTTCTGGGGGAGGAATAAAGCTTGAAATCACAAAATTGAGATTAATTTATTTTGCTCTCATTTAATTTGGCATTTTTCTAAGTGGGGCAGACAGTGCCCCAGGGATAGAATGGAACCTGCAACCCATAAAATTTCAGCTAATTCAAAAGAAAATCTAAATTCTCCTTATCATGAAAAAAACAGTGATTTAAATGTTGGCAAATAGAATTATTTATCAACAGTTGCATGGCCTCACAGAAACCCAATTCAACGCTATTCTCAAAGAAACCATATCCCTTTCTTTAATGCAAAGATGGGAATGAAAATGAGTACTGTACTGACTGATAAAGGGGAGCTATTGCTTTCCAATAAGGTAAATGGCACAAGCCTGATCCCAGAGTAATTTGGCATGAAACTGGTTTTCCTGGTAACATGAAAAGGACATTGTGTGGGGGGTCTCTTCCCATTGATTCATTCCCTCTTTTCAGGCTCTGGCACTGCTGGAACAGATTGTCTCCTCTAGCGCAAACCCAAGTGACATCTGATTCACCCACTGGCAGCCATTCAAGCCTATCTGGATAAGCAGGCCTCCGTGAACTAGGGACTTCAGGTTTTTTCTACAGTGTTTATCAGCGGTTTTCATGCTGTTGAAATGATCTTGGCAGTGCCGCTCACAGTAATTTCTCACCCCTTTGTGCCACCGCTGTTTGGAAACACAGCTCTCCTTACTTCTAGGTGTGTTATCTCAAAAGACTTCAGCCTAGGAAGGCTGTGCAAATGATCAGTTAAATTGGACTCCTCAGACAATTCAGATGATGTGCAAAATCAATGCCCTGTAAAAACTAATATAATTTTTTAAAATGCAATTACGTTAACTAGCTGCCTATTTAACCTTAGCATTTAAATCTCCCAAGGGCTTGGAGCCTGCAAATGGTAAAGCACTCCAAACATCACCTAAATACATTTCCTCTGGGTCCTAGTCATGTCCTCAGGTGCCAGGAGCCACTTTAGGGGTTCAATTATCAAATGGTATCAATATGTTAAATTCATGTAAGTAAAATGAGCCACATGCTTAAACACCCGTAGTGTCTGGGGTAACAGTCTGTGCAATAATAGAACAATTTGTTGTATATATGCGGGGAGGAATTTAATTTATCTGTACCTACAATCATACCCAGGAGCTGGACAAAAAAGATGCCCAGTGAAACAAATTGTGTTAACAGCGTGCCTCAAAATATCTATGAGTGAATGTCTTACAACTTATTCCCTGAGGGAAGAAAAGGAACCAATCCATACCTATATATAACCATCAGCACATGGTAGTGTTTTGTATCATGAATTAGATGTTATCCAATGAAGGCTCCTAAGAATAAAGCAAATTAAGACCAAACCCAGGAACTCTGGGGAGTCCTGGAAATAACTGAGGATGAAAGCACAGCCTATTTTAGGCATTCATTAAAGCATTTATCAAAGCATTTATCTATTTGGTACATAAGCATCAGTTCTTCAAAACCAGTCTGAAACACTGCAACAACCAACGTATAAGCAAGCTTAAACAGTACCAGACAAACCTATTCGAAATTACAAAGGCTGGATGAAAAAAATCACCATGGGTCAGTACAATGTCAGAAGATGATGAAAGATTTGCTATGACGACACTGAAAGATGCCCATGCTCAACACACATCAAAAAATAACTTCACAATTCAGCAGTTTGTATACAAGATGACCGGAGTCCAAGAATGAAACCTACTTGAAAAAGATTTCTATAGCTGTTCCTGAAATTGCACATTAACCATCTTTTTGAGCACATTAGTAGTGAAAAAGCTGAAAGGAAAAAGGTACAGTAAGTCCAGCCTTCAAAGTAGAAAATGCTTGTTAAACAAAAGATAGGCAGTACATACAAAAACTCTCCTTGAAAATAACCCTTAAACTCATTAATATTGTGTGTCATTTAAAGATCAGTGAAACATGCAAAAAGGTGATGGCAATGTTCTAGTGATAGGAGGAATTAAGTAGTAAAATTCTATTTATTTTTCAATAAGGAATAATTTATTGCCAAGATTAATCAATGGACAGAAAATTTTTTTACCTACCAGTACAGTTCTCATAATCATTCAAACATGATATACTGTTATTTAATGTGGTAGTATTCCAGATACAAAGCTCATCAGATTTCTCCTATTATCAATCATTAACGGCAGATCAACTGGTCTTTCCAACCTTTGAGAAGATACAGGAAAAAACCTCCAAACATTTTTCTTTCTATGTAAAATACACACGATAATGTAGACAACATTTTGGGGATGAATCTGAGATCTGATGTAGTAACACTTTGTATTATCTACTAAATATGACAAAATGTATACCTAAAGGTTACATAAAGATGAATAGCCAATGTGACTATGTGGTGCAGTTCCTTGCCATGTCAATAGCATTCTTCAGCAGCTGTAACTACACACCACTTGCATGCAGTATTTCTGTATTGAAAAGAGACTCCTTAGATGGATAGATTATGAAAGCAAGTTTACTAAATCCTTTCGTCTTATATACTGACTTACCAGTCCCTTCAGCATGGAATCAAACACTTCTTTTTGCTGTAACAGGAACCTGTACCCTATTTCCCTCTTTGTAAAAAATGACATTCTTAATCAAAGTCTTCTTTTACTTACCATAGTAGTAATTTAAACTATGAATTAAACCAGTCATGCCTTGTCTTGACTCTAGATATGTTGACTTAAAGAGTGCCTCCAGTCTGAAATCAGGACACGCTGCTATCCTTCATCTGCGTATACAGTATTTTTTTAACGTGTCTGGTCTCCTCTTACCTTACATAATCTCCTGATATACTTACCACATGAATCAAAAAATAAAACATTCTGTGATTTTTATAGTATCCAGCATAAAAGAACTTGGGCTGTAAGGCACAGCCACTGTCCAAATATGATATAATTTAATATAATATCCCCATTATGCAAATAACAATATTATGTATTAAATGCATGATCTTATGTAAAAGCCTTCAGAAATTAATCATTAATCATCTTCACAGCTTAAATTTATGCATGTGGGAAACTTGTTTGGATTTGTTATGTGTTAATGATATAAAAATAGAATGCCCTGACATGCATTCAAATACAAGCAGATATTTTCATCATTTAATATTCAAGACCTGGCTACATACTTTGTATATGTCACTAATGTGGCTTTTCATGCTATGCCATTAAACAAACATCCAAGTGGTAAGTAAGTAAGAAGGCATCACTAGAATGTGTAATTTCTATTGCGATTTCAGGTGCAATTACAGTCTGTGTACATGTGTACATATTTAAGGATAACAGGCATTATGAGAATGTGGACTATAATTTACCAGTTTTTAGTGGAAAATGTCCTTTATTTGAGCTTTCCTTTACAGTCAAGCTCTCTACCAGAAACTTAGACCTTAGTGAAGATAAGCTTCAGGGACGTGGTACAGTAATTAGCAAGTACAAGAGCTAGTTCCATGGGGAATTCAGAAATAAGAGCTTTCCTGCTGGGATAAATAGTGGCAGTATGGAAATCAAAATGTTTTGTTATAACACTTGATGCTATTAAAATCAGTGTCTGCTGAATTCTCTCACATGGGAATGAAAATTCTTTTGTGTAGTGACTGGCACAATTAAGAAATGTCTAATGTCAAAATAAAAGCTTCAAGTAATTTTTTAGATGAGAACTTTAAAAAAATCAGAATCACATTAAGAAACACACACTGTTTCCCCAACATCCTAAGCAAGAAAAGTTCTCATATTTTTGTCTCTTGCACTGTGAATTAATATTCTAAATAAACTGGAGATCTGTAATATGTGGCTAACAACTTGATGTCATTTCTCATTACAGTGGTCCTATTATTCTATAGAGTGCCTATGGACAGGCGTAATAAAAACAGGTAGGTTTGCCAGAAAGCCAGTCTATTCTGCCCTTAGTCACATGCACCTCTTTGCTTACTGTGTATAATTAGCATACAATAATAAATTGTTGTCAGGTTTCTTATTCACTTGCTTTGCTATAAATATAAGTTGAATGAACAGGTCGAATTAGGTTTTAGACAAGAAAAGAAATAAAAGCACTAGTCTTCAAATACAGAAGAATCATTCTGCAGCCATTCAACAGCCATTACACTCTACCGTGCAACAATCTTGAAAAAGCTGATTTGGCAATACAAATGTGCTTTGCATATCCTATAAAGGACATACAAATCATTTCCTTCAATTAGCAAAGTTAAGTTGATAAACAGCAAGAGTTTGAAATTTCTTTTTATGCCAAATGGAAATAATTGTAATTTGATTAGAGTTCTATCATAGTACAACTTCATTTTATGACATAAATGTAATTTGACCACATTCTAAAATATTTTTCATGGGAACACTCATTGGATAGGATGTCATGAAGTATGCTAGTTTTTCTCACTCTTAGAAGACTACATTACCATCTCTACAAAAGCAGAACACTAAGACTTTTCCCCAAGCTCCTATGTCCCCATGAAGACAACTGCATTAATAAACTAAGAAGTTTTTCAAAGCGGAAATTAAAATTCCAGCTGCTACTATAAATTAAATCACTCTGTAATATAGTTTAACAACAAAACAGTATTTCTTGTGGCATATAGTCAAGTAAAAATCAAGCAAATGGTCACATACACACATATTTGTGTGTGTTTCTATGTGTGCAGGCCCATGTGCGCACACATGTTATTGTGGATCAGAGGAAACGATTCATTATTCCATTTTAATTCTGTGTAGACACTTGTCAGCATTGCAAACCACTTCCAGTTTAGCAGAAATGAAAGCAAGGTTTGTCTCTGCTTCAGAGGAGTCCAACTCAGAAAAGGCTTTGCAGATTTGGGTTCAGAAGCATGAGCAGAACAGTGTCGCTAACACTGTACTGATCTAAAGAAAAGGTTGTCATCGAATCAAGAATTTATGAGTGTACATGTCTTTTTGACTAGATCTATAGACATAATTGATTTCCTCAAATATGTAAAGTATCTAGAAGAATGCGGCCTTTGCTGAATCAGAGTCAATATGCGTCACCTAAACCATGTTACTTAAAATTACTAAGTTAACTGGAGCTGCAAAGTGTTGCCCACAAGTGCCAGCTCAGTGTTCTTCCGAGTGATGATGAAACCAGTATTTCAATTCAGAGGAACTAGTGGGCTCCGTCAGGAACAGACCCACCTGGAGCTGGGAGAGGAGGCAGAGAGGGCTGAGGGGACTCCAGTGATGCCCTACCCCAGCTCCACCCATGTTAGCACACTTAACGCTAACTGTGTAGCATGAACATTATGCTGCTGACAGTGTAGCAGGAGCCTGCATGTGGTCTCAGTCATGGTTAGTGCACCAGGGTTGGTTAGGCTTGTTAGGGTGGGGAAGATTACCCATGAACATGATATTTACATACTAAAAGAGGTGAATGGGAGAGAGGGGGGCAGGCAGGATGCCTGGGTTTCCTAATGATGTTGTTGCCCTGCATGTTGTGATAAAGCAGCCGTTTGCTAGGTGAAGCCTGCAAGAAGACATACGACCTACAGTTCCTTAGAACCCTTCTGCCATGGTGATGTACTTACAATGTCATAGCAAATCGGCTTTTTTCACAAGACATGGGTATAGAATAATTTGGTAAGGCAAAACAAGACAGCTTGTATAATAATCTGTCATATGAATGGCTCTGCTGCCTGCCATACTAGCATAGGTTAACTCCAATGAGTTCTTGGCGGCTTTGATTGTTCCCCTCTTTTTTATCACAGCACCTTTCTTGACATCAGAGTGTCTGTTGTACTTTTTACTTCACCCATAGATCTCTTTTCCCCCAAATTCACTGCTTCCATTACCTGTGCCCACATAACTTACCTTGCTTTGGCAGAAGGGAAAGAATATACAGCCTCCTCCTCATGAGGTAATCAATAGTGCTTCAAAGATAAGCCAGCCAGCAAAGGCTTGTAAATAAGTGTCACTTCTGTCTTCAGCAGCCCTCCACATGTGACATTTGCAATGCTTTTAGTCTCAATTGACCTGACCCAAGGGAAAGATGTCAAGAAGCCTCTGCTGAATTGGAGCTCCTGAGGTTACTGCTTCACTGGAGAATCACCACCTTATGCTGCACTACTTTTCTTTCATAAATACTAAACCCTTAGGCTTTATTAAGATGTTATAGACATCATGGATGAACTCTTTAATGAATGATCGTCAAAAGATGAACACATCTTTGTTTAAAAGAAGACTATGCAGGATGTACCCTAAAGCAGTAACACTGTAGATTATACTTTGGGATGACTATATTTCTAACAGAGCATTTAGCTAACATAAATGTAATGAAAGACTGACCAGGAACTTCTACAGAACCACAGAACAGTGACATCTACTACAACAGCTCTGTAGCCAGCAGTTTCTACAGGGCATATGCACAGCATTTCTGTCAGCAGGGTGAGACAGGCAGATCCTTGCAGAGCAAAAGCTTACATTCATCCTTTTGAAGAAAGAGTAGGCAAGGGAAATGCTACAGTCAATGCTACCTAACAGATTAAAACACTGATTTCAAACATTATTTTGTACCTATAATCCTTTTTTTTTCTTGGTATTTATCAGATGTTCCATCTATGGTGAGACATAAAATAAAGAGATGCAAAAATAATTATCTTGATGGAAGTAAAACAACAAAAGCAGAATACAAGAAAAATATACCTTTACCAGTGTTCTTTTGTAAACTGGTCATAAACTCAAAAATATTAATCCCTTCCAAGGTATATCTAGGAGACTGCCACTATTTTTTAGAAATAGCCCGTATGTATCATCTTGCAAGTTTAAGCTTGTGTGGTTTGTAATAAAGTCCAGAGGTCAGTCACTTCCCAAAGATACAGAACTGGTGGTCAGTAGAGCAGGACTTGTGCACAAAGGAATGGGGAAAAGTTCCTGAAGCTCCTTGTCACTGCCAGAGCTTAGTGACATTTAATTGTGTCAGCTTGAGCTCCACAAGCATCACCTAAGTCTGTATCCGTATGAGTTGTTGAAAATTTAAGGAGAGGAAAAAAGAAAACAATTAAAAAAACGTCCCAAACCAACCCCTCAGTTCTATTTCAACTGTCACATATAAGGGATAAACAATAAATCGATATGCCCAAATTGCTGACGCACTCTGAAAGGGAGTCCTAAAATCTGCTATTCATTTTTAGAGGCTGAACAGTTGCACTGTGAGTGCCTTTTAGTGTCGGTCTGAGCCCCAGGAGCTCACCTAGATCCCCAGAGCCCAGGGCAATGCCTGGATTCTGCTATAAGTTGGGAAACTGGATGCAGTGTGAAGCTCAGGGTCACGCACCGGAAAGTGACATTTCCCTCACATTCCCAGAGGGAAAACAAACACACTTGGACTTTATAAGCAAAGTGTTTTATTAACCTTTCTATTTGTACATACAATCTGCCAAGTATATAAATATGAAATAATTATCACAGAATCACAGAATAATTCAGATGGGAAAGCAGCTCAGGAGGTCTCCAGTTGAGCCTCCTGCTCAAAGCAGGGTCAGCTTGAGATCAGACCAGGTTGCTCAGGGCTTTATCTTCTAAGAATGGAGACTGCACAACCTACAAATCTATGTAACTAAAAGAAACATAATACAGATTTTTATATATGTGTGTATATATATAATACTATATTTAATTGATATCTAGAGTTAGAAAAGCAGCTGATCATGTTCAAAAAGGTCTGGATATCAGGTATTAGGGGATATATACTAGACAGGGCTGTGATCTAAAATTAGAATTCACCATAAAAGAGGCAAATAAAGGTCAGGTTTGCTTCCTCATGCCATAGACAAAACAGTGCTTTTAAAAACAACTGAAATATAATTCATAAGTGAAATATAATTCACAAATGTTATATTAATTTGACTTCTGATGGCACTATGCTCCTGATGAGAAAATAACTTTACTTAAAAATCAAGATCTTTGAAATGTAATGGTACAAGCTCAAAGGCACTGATATCAAACCTGCTGTTTAATTGCTGCATTTCTCTAACTCTTCACTGCCAACTTGGGCAAACATGGCAAATTGACTGTTCCATTTTTAGGAACCATGATCACAAGGTGCAGTGGTATGTCTACTGGTATGCTTGAACGTTTGGTCTTTCTGATTTGTTCCTGTGAGATTTCAAAAATAACACAGCTGTAGTGGTGTTAGAGATCCATACTTCTCTCACTGCACATACTTTATGAACAGTATGTACTTTAATGTTTGAAAAACACCATTTTTCTGTCCACTGAACTGAATGTCTAGACTGTAACAGATATACTGAAGTACATGTAGGTGCAACATGGTAATGGTGTATCTGATTTTCCTATCAATACTACAGGCAGAACCTTGGTGCATGTCGACCATTATTCTTCCATTTTTACCATCTGTGGTAGAAACAAGAGTCTACTTTTTCTAAATGAACTATAAAGGTTTGAAAATCGGTGCATTTTTCCACTTCTAAAACATTATGTCTGAGATGATACATACGTTTGCCTTCGCAGTTCCAGATGACTCCAAAGGTAAACCATTCACACTCTACAGATCTGTTCAACATAGAATAAATGACAGAGAGGTAGCAGCTGTATTTTTTTTTCCTTCCAAATTTTAGCTATAAGATTCTTAGACATCAAAATTTAAATAACGTGTCAAACAATGACATGGTTAATGGTAAGCCTTGGTATTAGAATTTGATATGCCACTTGGTCTTGTGCTAACAGTTAAAATACTAAAAATAAAATACTAAAATTAAAAATTACATGTCTTAGCTTGACCATTTCTCTAAGGTAAATGGTCACTGTTGTCACTGTTTTATTAAAATCCTGTAGGGTTTGTGCAATCCTCTCAGGTTTGTGCAATTTCCCTTGCACAAACTTTTTAGAGCTAATTATGAACATTTCTAAGGCTTTGTAAGGTACTTCCACCAAACGAAGAAATCTAACCATACCACCAGAAAAAACCCCGTAGTCTAGAGCCAAACCCTCGCTAGGTGCATTTAAGTTCTAACTCAGAATAGAATGGAGACTGATTTATTCTCATTCATTTTTACTGTTCCTAAAAATTTGGGCTCCAGGTCGATGATGAGGTATTACTATAATTAATAAAAAACCCCACCAATAATGGCAAATAGTTATAATAAAAAGGTCTCACTCATTGTGAATGACGCAGTAAAGGAAATAGGCCATGAACTTGCATGCAAGTCAGCAACTAGGCACTTTATTTGTGTGTAATAAATATCTAGTTTTAAAATAATCTAAAAACTTGTACCCAAGACTAACTGCTCAAACAAGAATACAAGGTGATTGATTACACTGGAAAAATGACTTAGTAATTAATCATTCCAACAAACCTGTTATTTTCATTGTTATAAGGGTTATATCTTCAGTCTTCTCTCAAGCCCTAACGAAGATGGGTTTTGCCCTACTGCAAAACTCTGCTGCTCTCTGAAGGTTAATAAGCATTGGACAGTAAGAAGGTGGGAAATTAATTCAGCCTTGGTGTCCTCTCAGAAAACACTTGGAACTGCTGTCTTTTGTAGTAAGGGAACCTAAATCAAGTGAGCCTGCATGACTTCAGTGGTGGCAGCATGCCCAGGCAAGAGGAAATCTTTGAAAAAATGACAGTCCCAGACTACAGGGCAGAAGCAGGGTGGTTGGTCATAAGTTTGTATTTAAATTGATACCAGAGAACAACAAGTAGGCCAAGAATGAGAGCTTTGTGTATTTTTCCTTCTTTAGTGAGACACTATCTTTACTTGAGACTCCAACCAGTTTTGCGGACTGTTGTGGTTTAAGCCCAGCCAGCAACAAAGCACCACGCAGCCACTTGCTCACTCCTCCCCCCCGGCAGGATGGGGAGGAGAAAATACAACAAAAAGCTCGTGGGTCGAGAAAAGGACAGGGAAGGATCACTCACCACTCATGGTCACAGGCAAAACAGACTCGATTTTGTGGAAAAATAAACCAATTTAATTTGTTAACAACCAAATCAGAGTAGGAAGATGAGAAATAGAACCATATCTCAAAAACACACCTTACCCCCCACCCCTCCCTTCTTCCCGGGCTCAGCTTTGCTCCCGATTCCTCTACCTCCTCCCCTCCAGCGGCGCAGGGGGAGCAGGAATGGGGGTTGCGGTCAGTTTGTCCCACATTGTCTCTGCCGCTCCTTCCTCCTCGGGGGGAGGACTCCTCACACTCTTCCCCAGCTCCAGTGTGGGGTCCCTGTCTTGGGGGTCAGCCCTCCATGAGTTTCTCCAACTCAAGTCCTTTCTACGCACTGCAGTCCTCCATAAACTGCTCCAGTGTGGGCTTTCCCACAGAGTCATGGCCTTTTCCAGGCCCAGCCACTTGCTCCGGCGTGGGGTCCTCCACGGGCTGCAGAGGAATCTCTGCTCCACCATTAACCTCCATGGGCTGCAGGGGGACAGCCTGCCGTCTCACCACGGGCTGCAGGGGAATCTCTGCTCTGGCGCGCCTCCTCCCTCTCCTTCTTCACTGACCTCGGTGTCTGCGTGGTTGTTTCTCTCACATCCCACTCCTCTCTTCACTGTAGCTCCTCTTCTTCTTCTTCCATCTTCTCCTTCCTCTCCTTCTCTTTCTACTGTAGCTCTTCTTCTTCTCCCATCTTCCTCCACCCTTTTACTCTCAACCTCAGCAGTCTTTATCCCCTTCTTAAATATGCTATCACAGAGGCGCTACCACTGTCACTGACGGGCTCAGCCTTGGCCAGAGGTGGGTCCAAGTTTGGAGCTGGGGAAGCTTCTAGCAGCTTCTCACAGGAGCCACCCCAGTAGCCCCTCCCCTGCTAAGCAAACCCAACACTGGGACTAACGTTACACAGAATTGCAGCCTTGAGGAAAAGCGGAAAGATAACAACAGGCCTGACGACTATGTCAAACAACCTGTCACTTCCTAACCGTGAGGTGTGGACGGCAAAATCTGACCAGATTGAGACTGGAATGATGAGAATGACCAGAAAATGTGGGTCTAAAGACCTAGTTGTCAGTTATAGTTATTAACGGAAAAACTTATTTGTTTAGTCTAAAAGAATACTGTTACTTCTGCCAACTTCTCAGCTGATGGCCCCAAACTTTCATCATCTCAGTCTTGTCTCAGTATAGCCAATTCACTGTTGTTCATGCTCCGACCTTGGTCAAACTCTGGCTGAAGGACTGAGCTAATATACTGATCAGCAGGCTGCGTTACAGCTGCCCGATACCAACCCTTCTGGCCCCCATATACTCACTGTTGTGGGAGAACAAACCTGCAGACACGACAGAGTCACACTGTGGCACGCTGCTCTCGGCAGATCCTTAGGAAGAGGAGTTGCTGCCCACAGCCACCCAGTGAGATGCTCCTGTGGCTGCGAGCAGCAAAGTGACTGAAGACCAGCCTCATCCACTCCTCAGAAACCACTTGCAAGACAACAGTGCCTGCATATAAGTGGTGCTGAAGTTACTTAGTAGGTCTGGTCTGTCTCTGAAACTCTCTGCATTATGAATAACTGGGTGGGGATACCCTATGAGAAATTGCAAGATTATTCTAATAATCCTTTCTTCACATCTGCACGGCTTTTTAAAAGGCAATGAAAGTGTGCATCAATTACTGTGTGTAGTGACGAGCAGAGCAATGTCTGCAAGATTTCTCTTGGGAGATGAGCTGCTAAGAAGAAATTGTGTAACTGCTTGGACCCAAGGATAATATTCACTGAGACTAGGTCTGCCATTTTTGCTCCAGTGTGACCTATTACATATCTTAAGCATTCAGCAATGCAGCCTCCTACTCCTTTCTCTCTTAACAAAGGCCCCAAAAATACAGAAGACTACACAGGGATGTGCTAAAAAACATGATCCAAGCTATACCTCTTCTTCAGTCTGGGTTTCCAGGCTGTTGGCATCTGTAACGGAAACAAAACTCTGGGGAATGGGAGTCTTTTCTCTGTCCTCCGGTTCCACTGCTGGCAGCAGCCTCACCCTGCTGGGTGCCATCATGCTGACATCTCTGAAAGGTGACAGTTCTCCTGGCTGATCTAAAAAGGTTTTATCCACAAGGAAGGAAAGGTAGTCTCGGTTTTGTTTCAATTCCAAATCCTAAAAATATGAATCAACAATATGACTTCACAGCAAAAGAAAATTCTTAAAATACATACAAAGATTTAGATAAGCAAGATGGTTAGCAATTAAAGATAATTCCATAACATAAACAATGCAGGTTAAAGGGTGAGTTTAGCGATGTCATGTATTATCTGCACTATGCTTGGATTCGAAATGGGGCAGGAAACTTTTAGGGAACAAATAAGGGCCAAAAGAGGCATTTTCCACCTAAGCGCTTGGCTTGATGTTTGTAATTAAGAATGAACATTGCATTTCTTTTCAGGGACAAAACATCTCATAATACTGCAGCTGATTCAATATTTGAAAGAGAGGTTGATGTCTGAAGATATAAAGACATAAAAAATTCAACTGATTATTCAAATATTTAAGAAAAAGGTTATTTCATAACATATCCTTCATAGCAAGATGTTAAAAATAAAATGTCCAGTGTTGAGTCAAAGAAATTCAGATATTGGTGATTGAAACAATGATCCTTAAAATAAATACTAAGCAATTGTATTTCAACAATTAAAACAAAAACATCCCAAAATCTTTCTTGTGAGTAACACTACTGATATGTTCTATCTTTTATAAATCTCATCTCCTCAGCAGCTAATTAGTGTTTCTTTTTCCACAAGGGTTTTAAGCACTTGCTGAATATTGTCTCACGTAGCCTTTAAAACCTTCACAACTTACTGATGATTAAAGATTGAAGTCGTCTCTGTATTTTTTTTTTTTGTTTCCAGATCACTGGAATTGGCTGGTTTTGACTCAATGTATGTCACAGCCCCAACTTGCAGACTATCTCTAGCCAGAACTCCTACAGGTATCACGTCCCATCTATAGAAATTAAAGCTCTGACACTGATCTGGGAAAAACTTTTCAGATCACAGTAATAAGTATTTAGCCTATAAGGCATGAGTTACTAGACTTGCTATACTGGTGCTTCTCCAACCTTTTTCTCTCCATTATGAGAATCAGGGTGTTTCTCCCAAACTCTATCCACCTGTTCAGTCACATGGCAGAATAAAAACTGAATTCTCTTAGTATCTCTCTCTGCAAATTTCATTTGGTACAAATGGTAAGATATTAACTGTAAAACCTGGTGGCAACTATATGCTGTAAAAGGATATACTTTATTTTTCCAATAGAAACTAGCAGAAGTATGTAGCAGAGTAGTGACATTAATTGCTTCCAGCTGTAATTCCTTCTTCATGTGACTTCTGATTGCTGGTGCCTTGCTAGAACACTACAGGCTGCCCAGCTTTACCTGAAAGAATATAGGTAATGAGGTGCTACCGGCTTGTTCTGATACACTTCTCTTCTACCATAAGATGGCAGACATAGTACATAAGCTTTCAATAATATACTAAAAATTACTGATTATTAGATCAATATGTATACCACGTTCATTACTGTCCTTACTGCATCAACCAGAAAAAAATGGTCTCACTGTACCATTATCTGCTACTGCATTCATGGTATGCTATTAGCATCATTGCAGCTCTTTGAAAACAACATGACTTGGCAAGAAAAAAATTAATAAAAATTTGATCAGGCATAAAATGACTGTATTTTTGCTTAAAGTGCAGAACAATAGCACAATATAGGTATGGTATAGCTTTTGTTTTTATTCAGCTGTTTAGTATGCTGTAGGTATAAATGAGACACTTAAACCAAGCATCAAAACTGAACCTTTCAGACGTTAATGTGATGATAGCTGTGTTATTATGAGCCTAATGATATCTAGTGCACACAAGAATACATAGGTGTCATGCTGGGAAACCAATGATCTGGCTTTCATTCTGACTGCAGGCAAAGAATATCTCATCAAAGCTATAAATTTCATGAGTCTGTTCCCAAATTTAAAACCCTTAAGGAAATGGCTTTCATGGTTCAACAGTTTTAAAGGGTTGCTCTTACTTGGCTTTGTAACAAGGAAATTAATAGTTCTTCCAAAACAAATCAGAATTATGCCATAGCCGCATGCATTTTCGTGCTGTTGCCTTCAGCATTTTACTTCCTTCTCCAGATAACATCGCTGCAGAATCCACATTGAATTCACCATGGGGAAACATTTATTACCTGCTATGATTTCACACTATAGCCTTAGATAGGTGATAGAAGTCGTTTACTCATTGCTATGTAAAAATTGTTTTCTTTAGGTCATGTGAAATAGAGTCAGTTTCTAATCAACCTTCACTTTTCACAGAGTAAAACCTATCCGGCCTAATGTCAGGGAGAGTTAGTTTCTGTAGCGTGATGCAGAGCAACCAACCAAGAGGTAGACGGCTTATGGGACTGCAATAACAAAGAAGCACTGAAGTGATACACTTCTCTGTCAGTATGGTTTTTTCCCTTTAAAAATTCTGACTGTGCAAATATTGAAGCATCTGAGAGGAATAATAGTGTTTAAATCATTTTCTTGATTTAAAGGTATAAAAATGCTTTCTAATGAGCAGTAAATTAATATTGTGTTAGGATTAGCTGTTGTATGATGTCACATTTCATGCATACAATGCACTATGACTAGTGCTGTTTGGGAGAAAAACCATAAATGAGCACCAAATGTCCAGTGTAGCAATACATTTCAATATATCAATAACAAAATACTGTGAATTCTCATTTTAACCAGTAAGAAGTTACACATATACTGGCATTAAAATACCAAGATGTATCTGGTGTGTGTAGAATACTTATGATTGCACAACATTTTATATCCAACTATTTCAATGCCTGTGCACCTACAAACAGGAGATTAAAAGCATCTGTGTCAAAAGTAGCTTTGCTTTTTTTCTCACGCCAATCATTTGGAGTCCTATCTTTAACGTGAGAATGTAGCATTCAGAAGAAGAATCCTTGTGTGAAAACAACAATTAGGTAATATACTAAGGAAATTTATTTTAACTAAAAGCAGACTATTGCACATCTGCCTACGATACAACATAAACCATACTCTCATAAATCAGAAACGCTACTCTGTGGGTGATTGACAAGAACTCCCGCACCTCAAGTTGCTGACCCCCATATAAGGGAGAGGTACAGGAGCCTAACAGGGAGCGGAAAGGTCAGAAATTGTTTTCTAAGAACAAAAATTATAGTAATAGACAAATTTGCTCTTATCTGAGGGTGAAGTCATTGTCTGTAATAGAAAACACAGTGTTGGAGTCCACAAAATCCTCGATAGCCCACTGTTCCACAGGGGGGAAAGAGCAAACATGGAGGACTGAACAAAAACCAACAGTAGTCCACCATAAACTGCACAAAAAGCAGTAAATTTGCTTTAATATGAGGAAAATGACAGTTTCTCTTCAAGCATGGAAAACATAATTATCCCCTAAGCCACCCTAAAATAGCTATCCCTGGTGCAAACCAGAAAACTGCAATTCCCAACTGGGGAGCACCACCACTGCCATGCATGAGAGGGGTGGAGTGGGAAACAAATAGTTCTCCATCTAGACTTTCAGAGAAGCATGTGACTCTTACTATTAAATAACTGCATAGAGGGAGAAAGAATAAAATAGAAAGGACATTATCACTGGCTGCTTGGGCACATGTACATAGGGGTGTCTGTGTATATTTACATACAAGGAATATATTGCTCCATAAAAATGTCTGTAATCAGCTGAATTAAAGCTGTCTAAACTTTTGCTCATCCCATCTCTAAGCTAGCCTTTGAGCATCTTCAGATATGGTTTGAGCTTCACCCTACAGGAGCTAGGCTGCTTTCAGTATCCAAGCTGGCTTATGTTTGACTGCAGCGTGGAAATACCTTTAATAAAAGCCACAATATTCTGCATCAGGTTTTCAACTTAGTTCTGATGAAGAGTAACACTCAGAAGCATCATGTCATAGTCATGCAGGACTGTTGCAGCCATCTGCTTTACCCAGTACATTGTATCCAAAAAACCTCCGGACATTGAGAAAAAAATACATGATGAAAATGAAATTCATACTGGTAGTCTGAAAATGCTCAAGAGTATATAAAAAAATCAATTCAGCCGCAAATTTTAATTAGATCAGAATCAAGATAAAGGAAATAAAAAGTCATCTATTTTGTATAGTCTTTATTTGATCTTTATCAGTTAAAAACCTCTCTATTTAGTAAAAATGTCTACACACAAGTCATTAAATAGGTCTCTGCCATTTTTCTGGAAGTGATGAAGTTAGGACTGCATTTTGATTTGGTCACATTTATCTCACTTCATCTCAAACCCTGCTGATTATGATACAGTGCTGATCATTATTATTATTTTGTAGTGAAAATCTCTAAATTCCAGTGTTTGAATTTTGAATTAAATAACTTAACCAAGGGACTGGTTTCTATTTATCAACCCTGACTGTAGACTTCTGATGACATATATTGGATTTCTGAAAAAGGAGTTAACTAAAGGTATGATTTATGTAATTGTACTTTCACATTGAATGTTTAAGAATTTAGGAAAGATACAGAAATACTCCTTTTAAGATCATCAGCATTATGCATCAAATGGAAGCTTCTGTATCTTTCAATGTCTGTACCATTTTTCTCACTCAGGTGTTTGAGAGCCAAGTAATCTATTTTCATCCAAAACCTGAACACCGAATAACCACCTTTCTCATCTTATGCACCCGTACAGTTCCAGGCTGTCACAGAGCTTAGACTCACAGCAAAAGGACAAACCTGCTGCCATGGATGGAATAGAAATAGATTATTTTGCACAAATTAGATCCTATCTGCTAATTTCAGATAGGATAATTTGGGTGGATAAACCTAAAGACCAAGTGCACAGGGGATGGGGGCGGGCAGAAAGGCCAAGACGTGGCCATAATCCATCCCAGCCAGTAACTCCCCCTGCCATTATCCTACCTTTGTGTAAGCCCCGTGTAAAACCTCATTCTCTCACCTTTTCTTTTAAGTTACTTGTTCTGTCCTTCAAAATTCAGAGGCCTTTCAGCCTTTTACAACGGCAACCCTGCCCCTTCTTCAGACCCTGATGAGTACTGAGCTCTGAGAACTGACCTTGGCTTTCTGGGTTAGCCTGAAAAAAAGGAAAAATGTTCACTTTCTTCTCATCTCCCCTATGATCCTACACACCACTGTGCAGAGAACGGTCCATAAGGTCCTGCATGGTAAATCTGTGCTTCTGTCTTTCCTAAATCTGTCTCTTCCACTGCAGTGAAGTCAAAATCATATTCCCCCTCCTTTCTGAGATGGCTACAGTGGTTGATCTGCACCAAACGGACCAATGCTGAATTTATTTTATATGCTAATTTACATGATAGCTGCATTCATTAAAATGAGATCTAGTGTTATTAAACTCCTGTAGAGTAATTGTGATAGAAATTTGTCCATGAGCTACACACATTTGGACCTCATGAACCAGAAAAGAATTTATAAAAGATATTGCTTAAGCACAGGCATGTTGTTTTTAAAATATCTGAAACTATAATTTATACAGACAGGATAAAATTGAGGATGAATACTATTTACAATCTGATTTAACACTCAATATACAGAATAACAGTAAAAATATAGAACAGTGGGAAAAGAGGTGAACTTTTTCAATTGAAGACGATTCATTTCTCCTAGAGCAAGATAAACTTCACTCAAGGGACTTCAGTGAGTGTTGCTCTAATCCTAAAACAGAATCAGTAAGATTTTTGGTTTCTTCATTGCAATCTGTGAAACTATCGGGCTATACATCTACATCTGAGTTTCTTGTACGAACCTTCCCATTTACTGACCTGCACAAGCAAAAAAGCAGAACTAAATTGGAAATCAAAATGATTAAGTATAGGAAGAAAAACTTTATTTTAGATTTTCACTACTCACTTAAAGGTCTAATGACACAGCAAGAAGTTATTTTATTCTGTTACAATGGAAAGATTGGTATGAAGGAATTAGATCTGAGTAGGATGGCCTAATCAAGACAAAAGCTTGACGTTCATTAAAAGACAATGATCACGTGAAGATGGAAAAGATTTACATGGAAGAAAATGATAATGCAACATGAAACCAATTAAAAATCACATGAGATACAAACATGTAAAACTAATTACTTAGGAAAACATACTGTACATACCAAAAAATCCTTGCCTCCACCCAGTCCTCAGCAACATTTATTTTAATCACTGATCAGAAGAAATTTCCGAACTCATTTAGTAGAACATATTTATCTAACTTTTAAGAATCAAAGCTCTTGCTCAGAAATACCAAAATATGTCTGAGTTATAACTATCCTTTAAGGATAACATTGCTTTGTAGAGTAAAAAAAAATTGACCTGTTTGCTTAGTAAATGTTATTAGTGATGAATAACCCATCAGCTTTCTATACCGTGTTCAAAAAGCTTTTAGAATTTTATTGGTATGGTGCTCAGTTCTGATAATTCAGCTTTTAATGCAATCAAGAATATCACCAGGAGCTACTTAATTAATTCCCCAGTGCAGCATGAATTTAATTTTCAATGACTTTATTGAGAACTTTTTTTGTTAATTTTACAATGAGAAACTATAATCACTGTTACACAACTTGCAAATATTTCAAACAAGACAGCAATCTCCTATTTTTTTGATTTTTTCTGTTCCAAATTCAGGTCCTGAGATGGATTTTCTGCCTCAGCTTCATTTTCATCTTCCTGTAAAAGAAAATGAAAACCTGAACATTAATCAACTTACTGAGGAAGTATACTTTTTGTACTTATGCTTCTATGCTTCTATACTTATGTATAGAATTCTGTACAGACTTTTGCCATCTTTTGCCTGACCAATAAGCATAAAAATAAGCAAAAAATGTCATTTATTCAAGCATTTCATTTTGCTCAAGAGTTGAAATAAAAATGATGAAATTTAAATAAGTCTAATCACCTACATTTATAGTAGAAGAATAATTTAATGAGTAAATATTTCACTGACCAATTTACTGGATGGTTACATAAGGAAATTACTAAACCATACACGGATGACAGGATATTTGAATATCTGCAGCAGACAGTATTACACACCTTTCCTTTGTTCTTGACCAGAGGTTTCCACTAAATTACTTTTGAATGCAAGAACTTTCATCGTTGTTCTAAAAATTACTTTTGAAAAGCATCTGCCATTGAAAAATGTTTCATTTTTTTGAGACCAGATACGTTTACTTCACCATTTGATAAAAGACAATAAATTTAACTTCAGAGACACTTTATGTGCTGCAGCATCGTATTTTTGTCCCATCTAGCATATTTTCTTGACAGGTCTGCCAATTTTCCAATTACTTGTACCACCATATGTTATCTGAAGATCAGTCAGGTCTAAAATAGGAAACATGAGCATGTCAGGCAGCAGCATGCTTACAATATTCTACAGCTTCAGCTCCAAGAGTTGGGCTCATAATTCACTATGAGTTCCTCTGGATCTCACTGAAAAAATGAAGTGACATCATAATGCCCGTTTCCATAGGAATGGATACTATTTTGTGTCCAGTACAAAATCATGACCTCCAAAGTATAAATTATGGAAGACTGAGAAAACTGTTTTATAAGGCAACTTGTAACCCATTACATCGTGAACAGTCCTTATCACACATTCAAAGTATGGCCAGTTTTCCTGCCTGCATTTTAATTCAATATACAGAGAATCTTCCTCGTTCCAAAAAAACAAAGGAGAAGAAATTAATAGACATTTGAGAATGAAGAAGCATCCTGGCTGCTCTAACACCACTCATCACAAGTCAACAGTTGAGAGAAAGGAAATGTCAGGGACATTAGGTGGGACCCAGGAACCCAGGGTGCAGTTTCCTGCTTTAAAACAGCACCTTCATTCTTCTAGGAAAATAACTTTATCTTTTTGCATCCTAGTCCTCCTTTCACCATCAAAGGCTGTTTTGTAAGGATAATAAAGGTTTAGAGGTACAAAATATATAGGAAGATCATATGGGCAGCACAAAATAGAGCAGCAATGGAAAATTTCATTTAAAAAATGTGGTCTCGTATTATGTTACACAAAGCTAAAATAAAATTGAAAACCTAGTTGTTCTACTAAAGAAACATACACTCCAAACCATTCTGCTTCTAAATCCTCCCCCCTTCTGGGGATAGACTAGGCACTGGGAAATATTTACATGACTGACCACTAAAGGTTAGAAGCGTTTTTCCTTATCTTTCTGGACTGTCATCTCTTTAATTACCTTTAAAACATGTAGTGAGCCCTGTGGCTGTTTTAGTTCAGGTGAGGAAACATGTCTGTGCATGTGTGTGAAACAAAAGATTGTTGATTCGTTGAAATTACAAGTGTAGCGTATATTCAAGAGAGTGTAATGTATAGTACACATACAAAGCTCAAACTTCCAAAGAAAATAAAGGCAAGGCAGAATGGGAAACAACAAAGGAGCAGTGTGTAACTAAGCTTAGATGTCCTGCGTACAGGTGACAAAGAATACCGCTGAATAAAAAAAGCCACCCACAGAAACTTTTGGCTGCTATAGAAAAACAGCCAAGTTCTTTAATGAAGGACTTGTTAATAAAAGAACAGCACATCTGCATATTTCTGAAGGTCCTTACCTACAGAAGTTGTACCCCTACTGACCTCGGCGCCAACTAATCCACCTCCCTAGCACACAACCTGCCATTATTCCAACGTTCTGACTTGTACTCCCTCATACAGGGAATATAAACCCTACACAATCATTCTTTTCCCAGTACACTTGACATTGCTTAGGGCTTCCTTTCCTAACAGAGGGAGCATGCAGAAATTTCAGAGACTACAGGGCCATACCTTCACTGAGGACTACAAGAGGGTGAAGGGATATTAGGCTCAATACTGAACACCAGCTTCCTGTGTCTATTTTTTGTGGACAAAAAGGTTTTATCCAGTGAAAGAGGTTTTGTAACAGAATCTTCTGGCTTTGTGTAGACTTGAAATGTTTTTAATTCTGTGCTCATAAGGTCATGCTTGCTCTCTGGCAGATTTCCTAGGTTACAGCAGCAGCTGCAGTGATCAGTGTTTTCTGAGATGCAGAAATGATGGCTGAGTGGCTACGGCAAGTCCAGGATTTGCTCTATGTGAATACTCAAGATGGAAGCATCTGCTTTGGGCTATTTTGCAGTACCAATACTCTTTCCTTTGTTCATCTCCTGTTGCTTCAACCCCATAAAACATATTCAAACAAGTAAAATCTACCAGCAGAGTACAAATTGGACTTATGTGGGCAGATTCCCACACACAAGTCATCCAGGTCCCTTACTAATATTTTGTTATTTTTTGTTATTTTGATGTTTTTATGCAAAAAAGCTTTCTGAATAGCATTGTATTAAACCGTGCTTCACATAGGACATCTTAATTTTGTAGAGGCGCTTTTATTCCATCTCTGTTTTCCAAGAACAGAAACTCACATTTCATGTTGAAACAGAAATCTAAGTTTAGTATCTCTGAACATGGGTGACTGCTGTGCAAAACGCAGAGTAATGATGGTTGATCTTTCTCATAGTATGAATTATCAAGGGGAGAAAACTTTTTGTCAGCTATGTCTTCAGCCAGATCAGTTCCCAGACCTGTGCACTGCCACATGAACAACAGTGCCCGCACAAAAGAGATGGCAGAAATGATTGGCAGGGGACATTGGAAAGTATGAACCACCAGTTCTGGCACTCATGCAGCTTTCTGCCAGAAAAGTGACAGCAGTGGCCTCAGAATGGCAAACTTACTAATGACTGAAAATTATTAGAAAATTTTGAGATGTGAACTCCTATAAATTATAAGAAGTGCAATATCACTGCCAGTATACTTGGGAAAGATTTGAACTGGCATTTTAGAGCACACATATTAACCATACTCCAAGATGTGAAGACTCATTATTCTTACAGTTTGCTGACAATGTAACATTTCTGTTACATGTTTTATCTTTTTTTTTAATAGCCCAAGAGGCATCCCAATGATTGCATATAGAATACTGATTTGGTTGGAGATTCTAATGTCATTAATAATCTTTGAATTTTCAGCTAAATAGCCTATATAGCCTAATTATCAAGAAATTATGCCAAACAGACTGCAGATTAAACATATTTAATATATTTGTTTTACTAATTACCACCTATCATTATCATCATTATAATGCTTTTAATTCTGACGGATAGCAAAGTAAAACCTTTTATTTTCATGTTATCTGTTAAAAAACAGTCCACGATGGCAGTGTGTAAAGTTGCTATTACCAGTGGCTACACAGCAGACGAAATAGTGAATTCCAGTTTCTGTTTCACAGAAATTCAGTTCACATTATTTCTATTAATGTCTTGCATCTGTATTTTATGTTATTATTTAGTTTGCTTCCAGCTGCCTATGACTCTCCCGTCTAGTGCTTTCTGTCCTAAAATTCCTGAAACACAAAACAGTCATTTTGGTGTTAAAATGTTCAATGATCAGAGTAGTTTTTGCTAGCAGATGTCACAAATCAAATGTGTCTCAGTATCTTTTCTGATTACAGACAACCATAGACTCTAATACTATACAGTGAATTTGAACACACTCACCTAAAAGATGCCTCAGCACAGATCTCGTGACTTGTAAGAGTAGCAAAGGGAAGTGAATCCCTCAAGACTGTGTTACTACTCTTACTGAAAAAGAGCCCAAAGATTATTTTCGTGTTGAAATGAATGAAGTCTACTAATCTGGAATTGTCGTTCTTTCAGATTTACAAAACCAACTGTGATAAGGAAAACTACAAAGGGCTTTATAAAGTGCTGTTAAACCCAGCACCCTGAACTGAAACGTCAGCTCAGGAGCTCCTTAAGCCACTGATGACTGGACACCTCATCGGCATCCTGATGAAGCTGATGGACTGATGGACCTTCCACATCAGCTTTTTTCCTACATCCTTTCCCCAGGCATCCCTCCTTTTCCCTGATGGAAACAAGGTATTGGATTAAATGGTCCTTTGGATGCTCTACGGATGTCTTCAAATGTCCTATGGACATCTCTTCCTTCAAACTGCTTAGTCTACACTTGGTAGCTGAGCATTTATGGGTCACAGTAACAGAACAGGGCCAAGAATTTAAAACTGAGACCCTACAATCTGCCACCTAAATAAGTGTTGTGAATTATTATTAAAGTATTGAGCATTCAATAGCTTTGCTGAAGTTAATGGGAATACTTTGATATTCAGATGTCTTTAGGCGCCAAGAACTAATGCTAAGAAGCTGACTTTTAAGATCCTATTTCTGAAAATTTTGATCTGACAGTTGAGAGACTGTCATATAACCTCATCCCCTTTGAAAGCATGTTTAAAGTCAACTACAAATGGTGTTCTGAGCAGAGAATAACAGGTCCGACGTGGAAAGTTAATTTTGTAGCAATTATTCCAGAACATTCCCCTGTTGACAAATTCTGGCATGAAAAAAAAAAAGCCTAGAAATAGGGGTTTTGGTATCCCTTTCTCTTTTTTCTCCCTCCAACCAATTTCATTCAAAATGTCTGAGAATTTCTTTTTATTCCATTAGTTAATGAAATCAAATCTGGAAGATGACAGTGAATTAGACAATTCTTAACTCTACAGGGAATCTGACACTCTGTATGTAGAACAGATCATACCTCAATTAACTGTGCTAGCAGATGCACCAATTCACAGATTTGTACATTACACCACACCTTCAATTTCTAAAGTTGCAGTGCAAAGGTATACTTAATAAAATAAACTTGCTGTTGTGTGCTTTGCAAAGTGTAAACCATATTCTAAACTTAATAAACAGCTATATATTACAGTATGATGTAAATGAACATCTGAATAATAAGAAAGTATGCAAAACACAAAAACATCCTACTGTAATGAGGAATGACTAAAGGATCTAGAAATATCATCTCAGAAACACTCAGGACCAAATTCAGATACTATTACTTTTCATAGTATCTTAACCCAAAAAAAGCTGTAATATGACTAATATACTAAGCTCCAGTGAGGGTGTCCAGCTGGTATTTCATCTCCTGCCTCACAGCTTCTAGCTGGCAAAACACCAGTTGGAAGTAGGTAAAAATACTTTTAATACTCTTCAAAAATATATCAGGAAAAAGGGACTTTAGAAACTACGAGAGCTTTTCTTTGTGTATGTTAAAGTCTAGCTTTCCAATGTCATAAGCCATATTTTGAGGAAAATGAGTTTCAGGCAAAAACTGGGAGTTAAATCAGTCTCTCTGTTAAATCGTCAAAAGGTGAACATCCAGCACTAAAATTCAAAAGTTATTTTTCTTCCAAAGCCTATATTATCTTCTTCAAATGTATTACTGACAACCCTTATAAAGAAGAGTGGTGCAAAAATACAGAGTACAACTGGAACAGTTCTTTACCAATGGATATTAGAAGCAAATATAAATTTCTTTTGATAGATGACAGTTTTCTGTCACCGTAGCTCTGCAGTGATAAGGCAGCTGTTTGTTTCCCAAGAAAAGGAGACCCTTGCTACATGGATCATTTTCATAGTGACAGCCTTGACAAGTCTGACATTTGCTTCATGAAGTATTCTGAAGCAGCCATCAAGAAAATGCCCCCTCTGGGACCACTGGCAAGCTGACAGTCATACCTTTTAATGCGCATCTCCATTAATTCTTACTGTCAAAGCCCACCAAATTCCTACAATGAAATCTCTGCTGATCTGGTACATTAAAAAAATGGAGGCTATGAATGAACTAACCATTATAATGTAAGTAAACATGACATCAATTAACTGGAAGCAGCTCTCCACCCCATTTTGTTCAGTAAAAAGAGTAACGTTTAACTGTTGGTTTCCTTCCCCGCTGCAGTACAGGGCATCGTGCTCTAGGTGGCAATGCAAGACTAGGAGAACTATTTTTATGCTAAAGCTCCTCTTAAGACGCTACAAGCAGCTGCATGTTTATCACAAATTCTTTCCTTTAACTTGCACTGGTACAAGAACTTTAAGTCTTTTTGAAATGTTTGTCAGTGTTCTGTATTTTCTATTTCCTTGTTTCTAATTCTGATTATACAGATAAATGTACCATCGCAAGAGCCCTTACAGTCAAATTTCATTTAACGCTTAGTACAGAAGTGGAATTTCATGCCAGATTTCAAATCTTCCATCTGTTTCTCTCCTTTTTAGGAGGCAACCATTCCACTGAGTGGCCCTTTTGGCTGACTGCCACTACAGTTGGGATGCTCTTCAGGGCAGGTGGTGCTTGAAACCCAACCATTGTTTACAAGTTCAGCTGGTTCTCCTTGAAGAAAGTAGAGGAAAATGTTTCCTCTTTAACAATCCGAGTCTTTAAACATTTAGGTTTATGAACTTTAGACTGTATCTATAAACGCTTAGATATCACAAACCTTAAACATCAACTAAGAAATAGATGAAAAGCAACTTTAATGGGATTGTACTGTGCCTGTATGGGACGGGCCTCCTTAATTTCCACTCCGGTCTCAGAGTGCACACTTGCATTAGTTTTCAAGCCTTCAAGTCTGACGCTGTCCTGATTAGATCCTTTCTAAGGCAAATTTGTCACTCAACTATAATACTTACATCTGTGCATATACAAACATATATATGGAAATGACAATGGCATTTTCTACTTATGTGGCAATATAATAGTTATTTTTATGAATTATAAATTAAAACAGAAAGTTCCACTTTATATATACTCATAATACTAATACAGAATAATATTCCATAGCCTAGAAATGCATATTCTAATCAAATCAAGATGATTTTAAATATTCATGGTTATACTCCCACCATATTGACACTATACATTTACTAAATTATAAGAAGCAAAATTTCCTCATATTTGTATTCTTGATACTAAGAAACAAAATGGCTTCTTCTTACAATAGCTACATGAGAACAAAAGGTCCTCAGGCCAACAATAAGGAACTAATAGCTCTTTTAAACAATTTTATTTCTAAGTACTGTTTAATAAAAAAAAAAAAGAGGCTAGTTTTTAACTGCTCAATTGTTAGGCTATACATGTATCTTGGTAGTTATTAAATGATAGCTGAAGATTTTTTTTCATGCTTTAACTGTTTTCACAAATAAGTTTGGCTATAGACAGCCTTTTATCAAGAGGTCTGAACATTCTTTGTTTCCAAAATGATTAACAACATTAAATAGAAAAGTAGGCACAACTGAGTTATAGAAAAATGCTTCTGTAAGCTACAATCAAGACATGCTGCCTACAGTCGAAGGCAGCTGAAAGACATCACTCTAACTGAAGTACCTGTTTTTAACGGAAAAAGATAGCACTACCGTATGAAAGGAATAAATTTATCTCACTAACAGAGAAAACCTAGACCCTAATGAAAATGGTTTAGGAAAAATGAATGCATTGCATGCTTCTGACCAAAATTAATTAGAGTTTTAATGTTTTACATTTCCACCATAATTCTTTAAATGGTGCATTTATTTCATAGTAATAAACACTCGGTTCATTAAGTAAAGTTCAAAATCTGTGTTACTCGCTACATTTAACAACCTTTGGCCCTCTTCTTCAGTATTTCTTGATTCAGGTTTCCAAAGCATTGAATAAGCAATTGAGGAACACAATTAAATTTCATGACTCTGCATATTTAGGATTCTTATTTCATCTAAGACAAAGGGCAATTAATCTACCATTCTATACTGAATTCCAACTTCAGTGAGCCATGATAGATACTGAAATGAACTTACAGGAAATGCTTAATTAAATTACTGTAAAAAGCATAACCAAAGTTTTTTCTTTCCTTATGACAAAAGAAAATGCACATTTAATTAGAAAAAGTCTACTGCAGTATTATAAATTTAGTAACCTGGGAATTCATGAAAATATTGCTATAATGTGACAACTAACAATTCAGAAAGCTTTCTTCTCCTTTCTTTTATATTTCATCAGAGCATTTCACCTGAGTACAGCCATGAAATTCTGTTCAGGCTCAAGGCATAAAAGATGGATCTTTGAATGGAGTTAATATGATGACATAGGAGTCTGAACAATACGGCAAAGGCCTTTATTTTAGTCACCTATTTTCCAAAATGTGATATAAGTAAATGCTGTAAAAATGGCTTTATATTTGTTGTAATACTGAATGCCTATATTTAGTCACAATCCATTTTGTTTTTGCAAAGAAAACTGATAGAAATGGACAAAGCTGTGGAAGTAGATGGAGGATAGACTATGACAGCAAATAGAACCTGTGCTACTGATGAAGAAATCAGAGATGGAAGAGACTTTTGCTTTTTAAAAAAAAACACAATTCCTTTCAGTAGGTCCCCCAAAACACATACTGACATTTAAATTCATAATCCAACAACTATAACTAGACAGACGTTTCAATGATTTCAACATCCATTAAATAAAATCCCCAAAAGAGCATTCCAGGCTAGGACCAGATCCACATCTTCATGCTAACAACCCAGATACAATCTCTCATGGAAGACCTACACCTTCCCTACTGTTATCTTTCATTTAATCTAAATTAACACTAGCACTGCAGACCTACCCAGAAGTCAAAATCATTCCTTTACAAGCTGTACAAACAGACTTTTGACAACGTAACCCAAACATTTGGCTATGGACCTGAAATCAAACAACACAAGAAATCTATGGCTTTAGAAGTTGGAATTCAGTTGGTTTGATGGCAAAGGAAGGCTTGTAGATTTGTTTGGTTTTATATTTTGACTTTATTTCTGTATTTGAAGATAGCACTTACTGTTCTGATCCTGTAACGATGCCTGAACAGTCCTGTTTCATATAATAGATCAACTCAGCTCTATTTGAAGCATCAAGGGTGTATTGGTAATAAACACAGTCAATTTTGAGTCAAAATTGTAACATTTAATATACCAAGGTTTCAATAGTTTCAAGCTGATCAGCTTCTAAATTAAAAAATGAATGTACTAGGTTTAACAGTATAATGAATTCTCTTCAACCTCCACTCATCTTTGCATTTCCAAGTGAGGTTCTAAAGTCAAATGTTATTTAATTCAGTGGGTATACTGAGGGATGTTTTGGTAATTTGTCATGATAGTGATGTTGCTTCACTGTAATTTTTTGAAGTCAGAATCTGATGAAACTCTTTCAACTGGAAATAATGCAAATGTCCAACCATTTAAGGTAATACTATCATCAAAAGGAACTTTACAAAAACCTGCCCTGTAAAAGCAGCATCTGCCTCCAAACATACTCTGATATCCTTCCAAAACTTTTTCTCTAACAATATTTATACACTTTGTAAAACAAAAAAAAAAGATTAGTTGCCTTTCAGAAACTTAGAATCAAATTAATTGACAGACCTCACCTTGGTGTAGGTAGTCAGCACAAACAGGGTTCCTTACAGCTTCATGGTGCATTTCTTTCCGATACATTTAGAAGTTACTGTTTCACTATACTACATCAAAGTCATCTTTTGTTTGTCAAAAGCTTGCTTCCCATCTCTGCCTGCCCTCCAACAAATCACACATAACTTTGTTAGAAGAGTGGGAGAAAAAATACTTTGATGTGACTCAATTACTGAAAAGCTATATTCTAAAAGATTCCCAAAGCTAGGGAAATTTGGCTATAACTAATTAGTGTTTTGCATATTTATGGTAGAAGAGCTCATTCCAGAGCTCACATTATAAATCATTATTTATCAACTTTTTCCTTAAAACACTGAAGCCACTTAACATCATTCGCTGAAACTCCTTTTGAAGCTCACTAAACTCCATTCCTCAGAAGACTACTCAGAAGGTTTTTTGTCTCCCATTACGTTATATCACAGCGCTTCCAAGACGTAATATTCTTCACAACCATTAAGGGCCACAACTTGCAAACACGTATACATGCATCGTTACATTCAACTCATCTGATCACTGAACTGAGCAGTACTATTTACTGAGGTTATGTATGAAATATACTGTAGAACAAGGCTTCTCTGGAATGCAATACTGAATTTAAACAGCCCCTGGATCAAGCATAGCATTTAAATTACGGATATTTAAGAGGAAGTTGAGGCTATTTTCAGAAGGCTATTTTTTTCCTGAAATCCTAGTGCTGCCAGTCAGCTGCCTCTGAAGAGTTTCTGCCCAGCACCTTACATAGGGTCAGCAACGGCCCCGCAGCAATGTTCGGTAGTTGCTGCTCTCTGCTCTTGTACAACAGCTGCTCTCGTAACTGTCAGTGTTACCTAACAATATCAAGCAAAAGCTTACATATTCATTCATTTTACTTAGTTGCAATCTATTTGTCTGGTTTTATTCATTGGCTTTTCTCTTTCTGCATATACAGGAGCTCCAGGAATTGGATATCACGATTCTAAGAGTTAACAGCCGGTAACTGTTTCATTATTTTCTGTTTACTGATGATTTAAGACAATCATCATATGTCTCCTTTACTCACAAAACAGAACAGGTAGTAAAAAAAAAGGTTATGTAGAAAAAACAGGCTCATGTTCTCCCGTGGCAAATACTACCCAGTATTTGATACCACTCATTTTGCCTGCTTCCTCTCATCTAGACGTACCTTAGATAAAGCAATACATCGAGAACTACAGAAGTCTGTAGCACTGCCATTTAAATCAGCATTTAAATTTAGAAACAAACATCTACCTATACTACTTCATCTGCCAACATAATTTTAAAATATGATTATTAAGAATATGAAGACTATGAAGAAAATACAGCAAATGCTGTCTATTTTGGTAGACAACAAATCAAGGATCTCACTCTTCCTATATTAATTGATGCTTCCCTTTGTCTGTCAGTACTATCCTTAACATCAGTGACAGTTACTGGCATTAATCATTTGTGACTTGAAGCAGACTGAAGTATTTTCAAGTCACTTAAATTCAAGGAAACCTTTCAGGAGTTAAGTTCTCAAAAAAGCAAAACTTGGAAAATTTTGTTAGCTATTGCTTCTTCTGTCCATTCAAAATCCCCAAAATGATACCTTTTAAGACCTAGATATAGAAAAGTCTCTAGCTCCTTTCAAGATTTTGCCGTTCAATTTGATAAATGGTAATATATCGATATATTTATTTAACTACAATATTAATAATCCAAATCTTGGCCAAGTCATACCATGCCTCATACAGTAGAAACACATCTGGAGTGTCTGATCTTGCAAAGTCTAAAATCAGTTACGAAAAAAAATGAAAGAAGAGAAGGACAAGAAGTAAAACATCATAAAAGCTAAGTGGGTCAGGATAATGGGCATGTATCTCAATCACATTTTTGTGCCAAGTATGGCTAATAAATGAAGAATGATTAAAAAGTGATTATCATCCAAATGTATATAAAACTATTTCATATAGAAATATTTTATATTTCTTTATAAAACAAATATACTGACTATACAGGACAGACATAAAAAAATCAGACAGTTATTGCAGATATTTTATCAAAACAGTTCTGGGCCGTGAGGAGTCAGTCTGTAGAGGTGCACTTCTGTGGGGGAAACAGAGTTAAGGTCAAGGTGAGAACTCCCCGTGTGAAGCGTGGTGTGGAGAAAGCTGAGAAAACCTCTGGACAGTAAGGTGAAAAATGTCACTGGAGAAGAGGAAGAAATGGAGGAGTAGTACGTAATAGGATTTATAATCTAGAGGAGGGTCACTACCAGAAATCAGGATAAAGCTAATGCATATGTCCATAGTAAAGCAAGGTCTGAGACTCAGATGAGGAATTTCTCAGCTACAATCTCTGACATTTGTCCCCTAGTATAATACGTATTTGGCCTGGAGGGCGTGGAAATTGAACTCACTACTACATTAAAGAATTATCTGTAAAATGTGAATAATAATACTTTCAATGTCAGGATGGAGCTCTATGCATTAAAAGATTTATATAAGTGCTAAGTGCTGTCATTGTTATTATATTCAGAAAGTACAGAAGGCTTTAAAAGCATTAACTTTTCTAGTGCAGAACATCACCTGTTCTTTCCGAAACCTGCAAAGAAGACATAAAATGAGTGCAGTTATTGCAAAAAATTGTCTGGTTTTAAATTCTGATGCATATTTTTTGTCTCTAGGAAAAGTAAACAACCATTAATAGCAGGAATTTTATGACACATGATATGGTATAATACGCAGCAAGCTATAAAGCATATGAAAAACAGTTCTACTTCATATAAACTTGTTTTTCATCAGGAAATTATTTAATTGGAAAGACGCTTTGAGAGCAATCAGAAGGCAATGCATAAAAAAGGTGTCTGGTTTGGAATGATGAAAAGAGAATGGAGTCAATTTTTAAAACATAATGAAATAAGGAAGTAACTACCAAGTCAGCGCTAGTACATCAGCCAGCGGGATCAAACGAAATTGATGTGTCTATTCCTCTTTTTCAGAAGGACAAGTGCCTGCTCTCCAAGGAAGCCCACATGCTAATAGCATTTAAGTGGTAGTCAATATCCTCTCTGTGAAAGCTGCAGTGGTCAGCTTGAGTTAGATCAGTTTTTTCTATGTGAATAGACTTTGATATTTAGGCTGTCTTACATCGTGTGATGATAATTGTTAAGGTTGTGGCCCAGAATTACATCTTTGGGTGCACAAACTTTCAGACATTTAGTTTCTGATTTTGGATTTTTAAAAAGTATTGTTTATGTCCTGTCTGGTGCTTACAATTCAAATTTTGCTGTTTACTCAGTGGACAGTGGAAGTTTCACACACAACATTCCCTTCATGCAACAACAGCAATAATTCATTTGCCCTAGCAACACAATACTTTCAGCTATAGTGAGCATTGCCTCTACATATATCCAATTTTTCCTCTTGAAAATCTTTATTTCATTAATAATATGAATAAATTATTAATTTCATTAATAATATGAGAAAAATAAAAGGTGGAATTTTCTTTCGTATATTTAAAACTTTAATTACAGGAGGGCAGCTATTGGTACTGCCCAACAGGTTGAAATACTTGCTCTGAACAGAGCTGTCACTAATACAGTATTTACATTTACAAAGTGAATTCTGCATGAAGGGGATTGTTCCAGGCTGAAACCAACATTTTTAATACCATAAACAAACAAGAGATGAATGCACAAAACAAACTGTTTAACAGGGGTTTATGTACCCCCTGAGCATTGTATTTGGAAATGAAGTCCTTAAACTCAGAGGCGGAGGGATTCTCCGTGGATTAGAAGAGAGGCCCGCAGTCCTTTCAGCAGCATCCTTTTATATAAAATTTGGCACTAACACTCTGTTTGCTTCAGCAAATGACTTCACGCTTTTTCCTTTTAATCCAATTTCCACCTTAATATAGACTAAAGTGTAGTGAAAATACTGAAAGAGGATGCCTGGAAATGAATTGCATTAGAAATCTAATCCAGGCGGTAATCCAATCCCACACAGTCAGCTCCTCATTAACTGAGAAGTTTAACCCACAGATGGCTTCATACAAGCCAGCATTCAGCACTAGCTATGACCAGATGTAATTATCACACATCAAGACATGACTCAACAAGGCAGATAAGACGCTAAGTCTGACAAAAAGAAGAGGAACAGGCACTCTATTGAAAGCCACAATAATTGATTGTAACACTTATCCCAACTTGAATAGCTCGGATTTGTAGGTTATTACAGCATTAGGCACTTTGCTGGTGCAGCCCATAAGTGTATAGGCTATCTTGTTCAGCAAGAGCTTTGTCATTAGCAAGTATTAACTCCTCTTTTCTATCGGCCAAAGCACCCATGCGTACCTTAAACAGCTGCCCCACAACAGACAGGAGCCCGTTCAGAAAACCCTTATTCATATTTTACTGCCACAGAAAACAATAATTTCCTAGTCAATGAACATTGCTACTTTTGTTTTTTCTTTCTTAGACTGATTAACCACCACCGGAAGCAACTTGGACAACGTCCAGAAAACGACAGACACTTGGGGATGCCAGCGGCTTGCCATCTATGTGTCCTGGCAAAGAAGAGCCAGAAAACCAGCATCACCGTGTTTCCCTTGCAGAAACTCTGGGTCCATTGATGACTCAAAGGCAACACAACGTTGCTGCTCATTGCTTGTGGAGATGATGTCAGACTTTCTGTCAGCACAGTGAGATTCACCAGCTATTTAAATCAAAAATAAAAACCCAACAATCTTTAAGCAACTTAAACATGATGAAAGCATACCACTAAGATATTCCCATCACAATATTCAGTGGCACATACCTTTTTATCCTAGCCAAACTAGTATCTATTCATAGAGGTCTCTGTCTTTAACTCATGCCTTGAGCAGAAGCAGGAGAAAGAAAACGGTACCTACCCAAATTAAAAGCAGATTTCAATAAACTAATGGATTACAGTCCTACAACTCAGAATCTGCAGAAAGCACAAAGCAAGTGAATCGTGTGCCAGAGCTCACTGGCAGCTCACTCTAACAACCTTCAGTACCTAACTGTAGCTCTCCTACTTCCCTTCACAGTGGGAAAACACGAGAAATATAAGCCAAGGGTAGGTAACTCAAGTTAATTCTGTAGTCTGAGGATCCATGCTAAGTTCTCAACTGGCTACCGCTGGTAAAAAGGAAATGGTATTTTCTACCATTTGTGAAGTAAACATTTTCTTAATGTAGTTTCTTTTGCATAGCCAAACTTGTCAGTTTTACACACTTCCCCACAGAAAGGTAAATTGTTCCTTAATAATTTCTACAATTTCTCACAAGATATAAGGGTTTCGTTTACACAGCATATTTCAAAGTTAAGCTGGTAGAAGCACAAAAGCATGCAGGAAGGAGGAAGAAGACCCAAGGAAATGGAAAATACATTTCCTGGCAATATTGTTTCCAAGGTGATTTGAACTGCACTTTGCCTGCACTGGCTTTCAGCAATAAGCTAGTATTCTTGCTTAATGAAAAGGATTTGAATTCCTGGCCTATGTAAAAATACAGGCTGTATCTGTGATTGTCTTTTTCCTTTTGTTTCTCTGAGTGATTGAGGTGAGAGCTAAGATTTTTATTTTGTCCGAAGAGTTTCATAAAATGCAACACAGCCCTCCCCTACTCCTTGGGTAAAGTCTCAAATATATTTTTTCATTTTCAAGGTCTTATCCATTGATACAAAGAATAAAAGGGAATTTTTTCCACGCCCATTTGGTTGTTTTGTTTTGAGCTGATAGCTTTAGACAAAAGTAGGTGAAAATAACATGTCTCAAGGCCGTGCCACCTTCCTCCCACAAACTATTTCCTTTTGCTGCCTTCTCAACATGTGTAGAACTTCACCCTTTTGTGGATGTTTCACCATCTTCAGGCTTGTTTCCTTCTAGCTTTCACAGTCTACTTCACAAAATTCTCATCTTTTTAACCAGGAAAGTTCCTGAAGATCCTTAGGATAACGCTTAACATCTTCCTGGTATCCTTTCCTTTAAGACACAAGCTCTTCTTTGTCGCTGTTCTCTGTCTACCTCCTTAAAAGAACATCTTCTCTTGGTACAAGGATAAGGTAGAAATAACAGCTTACCACCTATAGATATGTTCAAGGTGGGGAGACTGAGATTTTCCTAGAAAGGAAATATCTGGCAGTTGTTTTGCTTTTTTTAAATTCTGAATCATAATTTTTCCTCTAATCTGACATTTAAGGGAATCCAAGAGGAAAATTGAAACAGGCGCCAGTCTCTCTCTCTAAAAAATTAGAAACATGTTTGGGGACTACGGCAATGTGTTCCAACCAGAAAACCACCACCTATGGTGTCCATCTTGTAATGGTTGACGTAGGCACTGAATATTTCACTGGTAAATGTCATTTTCAAGTCATTCATCTGTCATAAAGATCTTTTAAGCCAGGAGTCCTGTTTTCTGATAGGGAATATATGAAGCAATATTTAACCTCAGGTTTATTCTGTTGAGCAACATATTTTATCCACCTCACCAGGAAAGACTGGGAGTCTAAAAATTAAACATTTCAGATGAAAAGATACAGCACAGAAATTAGTTTCCCAACTGACTATGTGTTCAGCTTTTTTGTTTGTTTGTTTGTTTGTTTGTTTGTTTGTTTTAAGTGACAGTCTACCAGTCTATTCTATAGCCAATAACAGCAGTTGCCAGACTTCAGTTCTTATTCTCTCCTTTGGGAAGAGAACTAGTCCATGACTAAATCACTAATCCTCACTTAGCAGCATCCAGTCACTACTCATTCCAGTATTTTATTTTATTTTTCTTCTGTACCTGGAAAATTAAGCTTCCAGTCTTTTCATGCAAAAGGAACTGTCAAAAACTGAAAAATTTTAGTGGGGTTGGGATGGGGTGGAGCGGAGAACTCAAGTCGCATTGTACTGGTCTATTCGCTGGTAAGCTGTTACGTCAGCCGTTGCCCCTAAATCCTTTTTGGATACACTGACAGACTTCTATCATCACTTTCATAAGCCAAACTTTTTAATATTTTAGAACTCCCATCTCATTAACGTTTCACCACTCTGAAAAAAGATTTAGATTCTAACAGTGATAATAGCAGCCTTTGTCTCAAGAGTTACAGATTTTCTGAGGAGTACAGCAGGTTGTGATCATATTTATATCAACTGAGATAATTTTTGTAACTAACTTTTACAGATAAAACCATCTTGCTTTCACCACGCCAGATGCATATTCCCCACTAATCCAAAAATATTAAATGCATAATTGAATTTCCTTTCCTCAGGGCATATGATTTCATAACCCATGGCAGAAAAGGATAAGAAGAGTCAATTGACAACAACATTTCATGCCTGTCCTAACATATGAAAGGCCAGATCTCCTCAATAGCTTGTGCATTGTTCTCCTGCTTTCTACATTAATGTTTATGAACCAGTGATCTATCAAACCCTGCAAAATCAAGCAGTAGATACTCTGCAGTTAACAATTTTTTTCATACTCTCCGAGAGACACACCGAAGCATGTGTGGTCTAAGAAACCAGCTCTTCAGAAAGCCCTAGGTGTACTCCTCCTGACTGTCTCCACTGACATACCATTTTCAAATGCAAGATTGGCTGACTTGCTGAAATTTCTAAGCCACGCACTTACAGCTAGCTGGAATGCTATTATGAAAAAAGCAATATAACTTTACTTCTGACCAACAGTAGGCTTCCTTAATGAAATTTTTTGGTGCTGGAAGATGTGAAGCAAGCTCCTCACAGAGCATTGTGAAGATGTGAATTCTCATGCTGAAATTTGTAAGTCACCACCAGTCAATCGAAGGCTACCAGATTATATGATACTGGAGTTTGCTTGCCTCAGAAGTATTGCTGTATGTTTGAAAAGTATGAAGGAAGGAGCAGACAGTGTGCTTGCTCAGTCTGCCATGAAGGCATCATACTTCTTCTGCAATGCAGTCAGGCTCCTGTAGTTCAGGAAGGGATGAAGACTACCAAGTATTTCTCAGTACTTCCATCAAAAAGCTGACTTGTAATCAAATGAATTCATCTAATGTATCCACTTTCTTGGAACAGAAGATACTGAGGCTTTTCCAGAGCGAGAAAAGCCTCTGCTATATGCAACTGTACATATTGGTAGCCTAATACAGTTTTTGTTTGATGAACTTGTCCCACAGTATACCAGAAGCCAGTTATTTGAAAGATGCGCTGTGAATGCTAAGTTGCTAGCATGCCTCTTCATAGCCAAAAGCCAAACGCATGTGCCAGCCTAATATAAATGCCTGATTTCCAACAGGTATGACCTCATACTTCAAAACAGACATATCCTCATGTAGGATCTCTCTCACACTGAAACAGAAATAGATATTTTAAAGGAAAGAACAATGGGCTGTTGTGAACTCTAAGTTCTTAGCATGCATTTGATTGTATGTAAGCAACTGAAAGCTCTAGATAGTTCTCCAGAAGCAGACCCATACAGATGCAGATAGATCAATTTTTTTGAATGAAATGCTGAGTTTTATTGATTCTGAATTGTGTGTTGTCCACCTAGTCACGATTTATTTTCAGCACCAAATGTCTTTGTTTTGAGCAGAACAACACTGAGAGAAAAGCTTTTAGCCTAAAAAAAGCTTACAATCTCACTTAGGGTAGTTGGTGGAAAATGGAACGGTTCAATGGACTTCTTGCCTTTATTACTATTAATTTATTCAGATTCTTCAAAAGGTAAGCAGACCCAGTGAATCTGCAGGACAAGACCAAATATAAATGGTTTTCTGCTGTCCAGAAAATAACAGTCTTTCCAGTTTGATGCTGCTTATAAATCAAGTGTGTAGAATTTAGAGATACAAATGTGATTGATTGATGCCGTTGCTTCTCTCTAATAAGCAGTGGAACCTACCAGTTAAAGGAGGTTCTAACCCTGCGTGTAGGCAGCTGTTCGGGTTGAGTACTGTGCTATTTTGATGCCTCTTGAGGTGGCTGACCAAAATTCAGTGTACATAAGCAGCATAATCTTAAAAAAGATGCCTAAGAACCTGAATGAAATGTGACCAAAGCTAATCAATTCATTTCTATGCGGTTTGATACAGAACCGCTGTTAATTTCAACAACTGTGACTCAGATTCATCTTTCCTGCATTTGACCTCTCTGAAAGTTAGACAATTTGCTTACGCAAGATGCACTCGGTGGACAGTAGAAGGAATGCCCAGAACATAACTCATCACTCTTATCTTCCACATTGATTTTAGGATGGGATAGTGCAAGAATTCCCTAATACATATGCTAAAAACATTATGGCAAGGACAGATGGCAAGCAAATGGAGTCACCCTTAACACTTTGTTTCTACAGAGTGCCCATCCAAGAGTAAACTCCACTCTGTCTGTAAATAATCACAGAAGGTAAAGATTCAGAGTCTGTAGGAACTGGAAATATTTACAGAAGAAATTAAAATTGGAACTGCAAGTTTCTTTCAAGCTACTGATCACACAGTATTCAACAAGTTTTACTGCCTTATCATAGTAATTAATTTTTGTTTCACATTAATGACATTCTTATCATGCCTAAGATGCTAATGCAATTTGACAACAGCAAATACCACAAGATCACTTTTAGCTTATTCATGTCACTAGCAGGGACAAATGCATAGCTTTACATTAATGACCTTCCTAACATACTAATTGCTTCCAAAATGAAGGACCGCTTCTGTTTTTTTGTCACGGAAAGGAAGGATTAATTCTCACATTGCCTTTTAATATCTAATTCTTTAAAGAAAACAATTATCAAGTTTCTAGGTAGCAGTTCTAAACCAAAATGTTGGGCATACCCCATAAAATTATATTTTCACAGGTTTCCAATTAAATACATGACCTTACTAAATCTTCCAGCTTGTTTCAACATCAATGTGATGTGATACTAATGAGTGATTAAAGTTATATTTATTGCAGGAAAAAAACACTTGGAGTTCAAAGTAAAATTCTCATATACACCAGAAACACCGAGACTTCGTTTCAGCTTTCTACTTATTTGCAAAAAGCTGCTCCAGCCTGTGATGGATGCTTTGGGTCTTTTGTGGATAGGACTGGCTCCAGAAAAGCAACGTCTCTTCTGACCAAGTGCCTTGGGAAGCACCTCTCTCAGAAGACGCGCACTCTCCAGCTGCAGCTGGAATTACGGAGCAAGTGGCTGTAAACGTGGGAGGTGCTGCTGCTGCTGCTGCTGCAGCTCGGGGCTTGGGGAAGGAGCACTCACAAAGAAAGCACGAAACTTAACCACTCGCCCTTGAATGGGAAGCGGGTACTTTTCTCCCCTTGTTAGAGAAAGGCGGTATATGACCCTTTAAAGTACTTCAAATCAAACGGTTTTAAAAAATAATAAAGGGACAGCTATGAATTCTGCAAAACAGGTGCAGGGTTTCATCACATACAACTTTTCTCTTGTGCTATTTCTTCATTACAAATAGTACCAACACTTTCCTGCATTTTCTTGTTAAAGAAACTGGAAGCGGAGCTGAAAATGTGTTAAGATACTGAACCATAGTATTTGTGTATAAAATGCTTCATTACAAACATATTTTGAATTCTAATTATATTCTTATTAACCCAATTACTTTGCTATGTATATATTTAAACATAATTATATACTGTGATATGCACCTCTCCTCTATTACGTTTACTGCTAAGGCTAATTTTAACTAAATTAAGAATTCATTCAAATATACTCAGTATACACATTTCGTGGGTTTTTTTGCAAACTATATTACTATTGTACAAAATAGCAAAGTGCTACATATATCTTAAGCTTTCCATAACAATAAAATGTGTACCTTTAGACTGATACTAAATAAGCACCATAATTTGTTCATGTGTTCTAAACAAAATATTTGCAGAGTTAGTATGAAGTTTACTGCAAGCTTGTTTTAACTTTCACTTGACCTTCCCTTTTTTTAAAAAAAAAGGTTTTCGTATTCATACATATATTCCTGTTGAAGATGGGGTTAAACTTGTCAGAAACATTTTAATAAAATACTGAAGACCTCCTTTAATTTATGGCAGATATATTTTCAAGAAGGAAAATGCTGATATTATCTTGGTTATAAGCTTGCTGCTGAAATGATTTAGATATTCTTTTCCTTTCACACAGTATCAGTATAAAGCTTTTCTTTGCAGGCAATGAATTATAGTTGACACTTCAAACCTATTCTATCAGTATCTTCTAGTTCAGAAAAATGAGAAAACATAAATATTTATTCTATATATACAGAAGACACACAGGACTCTGATAAAAATGATCCATTATGGAATGATGAATAATTGTTACATGTGTCACACTTAGAACAGCAAAGGGCAACAAAATTTGCCACTTTTTAATACGAGGATTTGAGGTTATTGTGTAAATAAAAATGCAGTCATTTTATCATATTGAGCTGATAAGTGTTTAAGCCCAGTGATTTCTGATGACATTCGCTTCATGACTACATGGATGATGAAGCTGCTTGATACAGATCCTTGGTCTGATTTGATAAAGTCTCTTAATGACATTCTTTAACAGTGGAAAAATATTTATGCAAACAGGCTTCCATTTTCCCAGTTTATATGTGCAATACTTCTCTAGCTTAAGTTTACCAATTAATGAGACTAGGAATCCATTTGTTCCATTATGCGCTCTGTTCACTGTCTTTAATCTTGTTTCTATTACTAACTTAAGTTTCTAAGTTATGCAGAGAAGTAAAGGCTATTATAACCTGCTGAATAATAAACTCTGTAGGAAAAAAGTGAAATTTTGAAATATTTGAAACAGTATTATCAGTCTCATTATCAGTCTTTCCTTTTAAAAAAAGAAAACCTCTCCTATTAAGTGCAAACCCTAGCCAAAATGTAGTAAACAGAACTAATACTTGATATTTAAAAAAATTTTCTATCCACAAAGTCTGATTTTATACTAGAAATGGAAGCTCTCTGAGGTAAGGATCACTTTTTTTGATTCAGTGCCTTTAACCATATAGCCCTGTCTGCAAAATTGAAATGTATTCACAATACAAATTATGGAGTTAGAAATAAATACTCAAAATGACAAGCTCTTGGGGTAAGATTGCCATGAGAAAAGTATAATATATAACTGCACAGAATTATTTGCTAATTTGTGTTATGGGAACTTCACAGACTGTAACATAAAGACCCCTTGCTTATTAAATTCAAATTAAAATGTATATTGATTTAAATGAAAATAAATGAGCATTAATTCAGAAAACAAAAATCAGGAAGTTCTAAAGTTATAATACTCTGGAAAGATTGGCTAAGCCATCTTCTCAATGTGCTACATTTGTATTAAACAGTGAACTATAAAACACAATTCATAGATGCTAACTTAGCAGAAAAAAAAAACCCCTGAAACCACACCACGTATGCAATATTGCATCTAAAAAGTTTTAATTTTTCACACTATTTCTTGGCTTCATCGCTCCACCCGGACACTGGCAGGTTAAATTTTGGCATAAAGAAATAAGGAGCTACAAATGTTTATCTAGCCCAGTTTCTTGTCGCCTTCAATGGCCACAGGCAGATGCCCAGGAAGACTGCAAGATGAAGGCAAGAACAAATCAAATTTATCTCTATTAGTTTCCCAAATTAAATGTTATTACTAAATATAATAACCTTTGAGATAAAGAAATTTCACCTGAAATACTTAGTATCATAGGAGGAATTTAGAAAACGTAGACTTTAGGAATAGTAGTATTATTTTAAAGAACACTATAAATTCTTCCACCTTTCGATCTCAGATAAAATAATTCAAATAAAAGTTTATTTTCAAATTTTCTCTAAGTGTTCAGTGTTTCTACATGAGATCTTGAGGCAGGGATGGAGGGATGAAACGCATAAGGAGAGATCTTGCAGGGTGTCATGCTTGTGGTGAAGAAGAAAGTTTCCTCTACTCAATGTTTCTTATAAGAACAGGGGTTGGGTTTGGTTTTTTGCAAGTTTTTAATGTGCTTCCTCTTTTTAAATAACTTGGTGCCTCTGCAGACACTGAAAGCTTTCTCAAGTAACAACATGACTTCAAAATTGGGTTATTTTTACTCTGCTGCTTATCAGGCTAAAATATGAACAATAGTGACTTTTGGATTATCTACAGGCTCTGAATGACACTGCATCATTTTTGCCTCTATCCCCATTTCAAATACCACCCTCGAAACTATAAAGAGGCTGTTAAAACAAGCAACATTTTGCAGAAACAAACATCTAAAATTTTGCACAGCATGCACACACAAACACAAATTATATTCTATGGGTGACTCCATTTTAAAATGCTGACTTACTGAGATCTTTTTCCCAGAGCAAACTATATAAATAAAGACTGTCAGAAAATGAGAATAAAAATAAACATCTAAAATGCAGAAAAAATTCTCTGCTCCTTTCTTTATATTCTTTTTCTTCATGCTTCCTACTTCTTCATATCTTGTCTTCCATTTTGAGCATTATACCTCCCAGGTTCAGAGCTCCATTAGAACAAATATGCCCTTATTCTTCACTTTGTGTTTAATTTTCTACACTTCTCTAAGAAGATATTTTCTAAAGGTATGTCTTTATCCTCCTAAACTATGGATATTTATCTACATAATACCCACCCTGTGTGACCAATATTGGATTAACTGAATTTACCTATAGTGATTGCCTACATGCAAAAAGTCTATTGAAAATTTGCAGAAAAATGGAGTCAAGTACAAAGGTTTGGAAAACATATGTTAAAGTGGAGGACTAGTAGCTCATAGTCCATAAAGGCTTATACAGGGAAAGGAAAATCCAAAACAAATGAGCCTCTGATCTAGCTGACAGATAGAAGCTGAACTAAGACAAATCCAGACTAGAAATCAAACTAATATTTAACACTGGAGGTCATTAGCACATGAAGCCAATTCTTATTCAGGGATTTGGGTTCACTCTGTATCATTTGAAATGTTTTTAATGAAGATGGATACCTTTTTTGCAAAAATATGCTTTTATCCACACGAAATTTAGAAGTACTATGGCATATACTACATAATAAATTAGACTATCTGATAATAATCTCTCTTGGCCTTCTAATCCATGAATCTTAGAGAACAAAACCTGGCTACTGATTAATAAAACTGAAGTTATCACTAATATTTAACACATTAAAAAAAGCCAGCAACTAACCAAAGATAGATACAAGGAACATTTCTATTGTCATTCACTTATACAGATTTAAGGCAACTTTCTACATTGACTGCTCATTTTGGAATTTCAGTTGTAAATCTACCCCAAATTAGAACCTACTATTTAAATTTACTCTGTTTTTGGAGAGAGGATGCTCAGGTTAGAGTCCTAGATTTGAACACGGTTCCCTATACCTTGTTGAATCCAAACCAACAATGACAGATTTCCAACAAGCAAGGTGTAGATACACCTCTGTGCACTAATACTCTGAAAAGATTTCTTCTGATAAAGATCACAAAAAAAGTCACAAGGATACAAGCACACATATACCACTTTCTGCGCATTCCAACGCTTGCGGTTCTTGATTCCAAATCATAGTCTAAATTTTGTGTAATTAATCACCTGTCTGAAAATCTTACAAGTAGTAATTGATCCTAATTTGCAGAAAGAAGAGCAGGATTTTCCTTAGTTACAACATTAAGCAGTAGCTCTTAATTTTAGTCAATCTCCTGAACAACCCAAGTATGACAAGGCTACTCTTGCGGGCTAAACTGAGAGGAGAGCTGTAAAATGAGGAAAAAGTGCACCTTTGGAATGGATAAATACAGAAGAACTGGCCAATACACTAAAGCCAGAAACACTAACTGGTATTTTGAGGGTTATTTTAATTTAATTTCTCTAAAGCACTGAAATCACAATGAACACATTGTCAGTCCTGGACCATTTAACTGCAGGCTGCCACTGAAGAGGGAGGTCGTGGTCCACAGCTATGCATTGCCTCCACCCCCCGTGGATGTCATCCCTCGTGGATGTCACTCCATGGTCTGCCAGATCAGCCCACCGACCCAGCTCACTCATCATCTGGTCCAACAAGACCAGCAGGTGGGCTGCGGGAACAGACCGCCCTTTCAGCAGTAACGTGGGCTTGGGCTGGTGTAAACCAACGGAGGACTTGCTCTGCTGGCCACTGAATTGCAGAGCATCTCCAGACCCCTCTCTTAGCCAGCAGTGAAACACATTCCACTAGGTTAAAGCCTACTCTGGGTGCCCTGAAAAGCCCTCTGCAAGCATCTTTCTCAGTGAACACTGGCACAGTCTATGGAGGTTTAGACAAATCATTTTAGCCAGCTAAGTTGTGCAGTAGGCACATTTCCACCTCTTTTGTGTATATGGAGAATACAGAATAATACCAAAGCAGTCCGTATGAGAGGACACAAAAGTATCTTTATTGACAGGAGGCGTGTGCTAATTTCCTGTGCTGACTTCAATCAATTTAAACAAGAATCTTACCAGAGTAAAACACATCAGGAATAGATAATGGAGAACCAACTTCCCAAAGATAGCACTCCTCATCATAGTCTAAGTCTCTCTGAATTTAACTGTATTTTCAGTAACATTTTCACAGTTTCTAAATAAAACAAAGCCCACAACTATAGCATACAATATGTAGTTCTGGGTATTCCAGGTAATCTAGAGGTTTGGGGAGACTGAGATAGCTGAGTAGCCATTTTTTAAAAATAAAAAATTAATTATAGGAAAACTGTTCACTTAAGGATTTAGCAGGTAAATGAGGGCTATGAAAGATAATGGTGTGTGTTAATCTACTTCATAGTCTTCAAAAAATACATACTTGACATTAACATAAATTTAGTTTTAATGTACTGTCAATTAGGGTAGATTAATGTATATATGACTATGACAAAAATACACATTAACAGCAAAAAGAGCTATTCTAATAAATAACACATCACTGATCCTACTGTGCTAAAATATTTAGGTAATAGAAACTCTTCAACGTCTAAATATTCTGCTTAACAGTGAGAGAAATTTACAGAAACAATACTTTGATGAAGCAGCATTGCGACACTATTGGGATTGCACTGCAGTTCAGAGATAACCCTGAAACAACTGGGTAGGGAAAAATCTATATAACCTACCTTATTAATGACTACTGACTGACCTCTGCTTATCTTCACTACCTTAAAGATGACATTGAAATTTTCAACTCTGCTCAAGCTTCATTATCTGAAATCTAGACCATAATAACTTAAAAGGGTTCTGATGATATTTTCAACCTGTCATATTAAAATAAAATAGAAAATTTCTGACATTATATATCACCTAGAAAAAGGATCATTGCTTTGTTCACATAGTGCAATGTGAAGTCTAATATTTACACTGCATACAATGACCAAAGAACATATTTGCTTAATTTTTCATTCAAATATTACAGATAAGAGAGAAGATAACAAATCCTTCAGAAAAGAAATTAGAAAGAACACTAAGAGTGTGTACATAACATATTGAAGAAAGGAGTTACATTTACTTCCCTCCAGGAAAGAACTTCCATTGCGTATCACATGTACCACACAGCAAATGACAACAGTAACTTACATGACATCGTACCATGCCATGGCATGAATACCCCAAAACAATGCAGTCATAGCTGACCAGATAGTGCACACAGGTACACTGAAGTCCACTGACATCAGTACAGCTATCAAAATATACAGCAGGTGGGAAACAGCCTTCAACTGGTACAACTTGCACAACTTGCTGTTGTTTTCCCACCTAAAGCTTGCTTAATTCTAATATTTCATTCCATTTTCCACTCTCTTCCTCTAGCCAAAAAAAATTTTTTACGGTTTAAAGCATGTCATTTAAGCTGAAATCAAAGCTGTTCTTTCTTCTTAGAATATAACTGGTTGTTTAACGCTCTATAACACTTTAAAGTGGCCAAATATAACAACATGTTCTTTTCAAACTGAATTTGCAAAAATTAAAACTAATTTTTTTTTTGTGGGCAAGGTGTTAAAGAAAAACAATATGTCTTATTAAATATACAGTAGCTGTAATTTAATTGTTTCTTCTGATCCTATCCATTTTAAAGAACTTTTCAGATTTTTTTTCAAATAAAAAAAGTATCATTCAAGGAAAGATTTTTTTTCTCTCTTTGAAGGAATGAAATTCCAACTTATCTGTATTCAGAATATGAACACAAATTTGTACACAAGTGATTCTAAATGCCACTGGCTTCCCGTTTTGAATGCTGCTATTTTTCCAGAGAATGTATCCACAGATCAATGACCCTTTCATGTGATCTGGAAATGCCAAAGAATAATACCTCAGGGAAAATACTGTTTTCACTTGAGTTAAAATACTCATTCTTACAACAGAAAGAAAGCATGAAATCCTAAAATCACTGAGGATGCCATCCAGAAAATCCATATATCTGGGGAAAAAAAATTAGTGGAGAACTAATAATTGTTCAGACAAATTGATTTCAAACTAAAGCCATGGCAAAATTAATGAATCTCACAGATTAATAAACTGCTCATTTGGCAGCATTTATTGTGGCACATTTGTGCATGTTTCACTATTTTTCTTTTATTTTTTATTAATTATGGCTACTTGGAATTGATGATCTCCAGGGTACACATCAGTGCATATCAAGATTGATGAATGCGCCCCAGATGTTGGAGTCATGTGGAGGGTCTGTTCATGCACAGGATCTGTGCTGTAACTCTGAATGTTTTCCTGCAGCGAACTTGCAGGCACTCCTGACAACAGAAATGCAGGTGACGAAGGAAATTCCAGGAGCGTCTCTCCTTTCCCCTCCATCACTGCATGAGAAAGACGTTCTTACGCTGACGTGCGAGTATGTACTTTTGACAGGGTACTGCTTGCTGCTCTGTGTTGTCTTTCAATCCTTCCCTCTTTTCTCTCCCCCAAAGGAGAGTGTGATATCAGATTGTAACACTTACCTAACTTTTATAGTGTGCTTTTCTCTGTAGTCTATGTGTAGACAGTGGTGTCAATTTCTGAATTCAATTATTTGGGTATTGGGAAAAAAACCCCAACAGTTATTTTCTAAATTTCTAGCACGCTTTTTTTATTGCTTTTAGAAATATGGCTGAATGTCAAACAATAAGAGAGAATACTGCAGGGATTCTTAGCTTTTGACATTTTTAATTGCCTCTGCTTTGGTTATTACACAATAGATATTTTCGTCATCTAAATATAATGTATCTTTGTAAAATCCTTTAAAATATGATTTCAAACCAATGAATGCCATTTTCTATTTGCCTTTAATTTCCTCTCAATAGTAAGTTCACCAGAGTGTAACAATTAATTAACTTAATTAAGCTAACTTAATTATGTTCTTTCATAGGTCAATATGTAGAGCTACTCAGATTAATAGCAGAGCTTGTAAAGTTAATCTTCTTGTATAATGCAAATGATGCCAAGTCATGTATTAAATACCTTCCTGAGTAACAGAAGATATAGGACTGAATGTACTTTAAAGAAGGGTAGAGACTGTGAAAAGGTTAAATAAAGAAAAATGTCTTGGATTTGTGGAAATTTTAAACAGACCTAATTCATTTTTCAAATTAATAATGTTCTTCTAAGAGAGGCCCTCATTCCACAAGGCCATTTACAGCTTAAATATACATAAAAAAATTTTGACTTCAAAAGCAGAACTGCATGACAGCATTTTCCAGCCATCTTGCGACCTTTATGTTTTGTTATTAAGAAGATTACATAAAATAGTCATGTGAAGAGATTAGACGGAAAATATGAATTCCTAACTCCGGAGCATTTCCATGCTTACTGTATTTCCCAGTTTATTTTACAGAGGAATCACTTCAGTAGTCAAAGGTATTATGTTCTCTGTTCATTATTAATTCACTTTTAACACAGTTAGACTCTAAAGCTTTTTAGGCATGTGGCTTAGCACTTTTGTTATGAAATACTAATGGGAACTACAGTAATCATAATAATTACTTGTAGAAGCATAAAAAGTAAAATCAAACAAATCTCCTGAGTGCCAAATGATCTGAATAGGTGACTCAACTTCTCTGCTTTGATAAATGAGTCTGATGGCTGGAAGCCACAGTCTGACATGAGGACTTGGATTATGGGCCAAATCACCACATTTCAGCCAAGTAACCAAATCTCAGTCTTCTCTACAATGAATCGGACTTAGGTCCAGAAAATATTCTAACAGCATAGCAATTCCAGATCTGTAATCATAGACTCATAGAATGGTTTGGGTTAGAAGGGACCTTAAAGATCAACTAGTTCCAATCCCCCTGCCATGGGCAGGGACACCTTCCACTAGACCAGGTTGCTCAAAGCCCCGTCCAACCTGGGCCTGAACACTTCCAGGGATGGGGCATCCACAACTTCTCTGGGCAACCTGTTCCAGTGCCTCACCACCCTCACAGTAAAAAACTTCTTCCTAATATCCAATCTAAATCTACCGTCTTTCAGTTTAAAACTGTTACCCCTTGTCCTATCACTACACTCCCTAAAAAAAGAGTCCCTCCCCATCTTTCCTGTAGGCCCCCTTAAAGTACTGGAAGGCTGCTATAAGGTCTCTGCGGAGCCTTCCCTTCTCCAGGCTGAACAACCCCAACTCTCTCAGCCTGTCTTCATAGGAGAGGTGCTCCAGCCCCCTGATCATCTTCGTGGCCCTCCTCTGGACTCTCTCCAACAGGTCCATGTCTTTCTTACACTGGGGTCCCCAGAGCTGAATGCAGTACTTCAGGTCGGGTCTCACAAGAGGGGAGTAGAGGGGGAGAATCACCTCCCTTGACCTGCTGGTCACACTTCTTTTGATGCAGCCCAGGATATGTTTGGCTTTCTGGGCTGTGAGCGCACATCGCTGGGTCATATTCAGTTTTTCATCCCCTAACACCCCCAAGTCCTTCTCCTCAGGGCTGCTCTCAATCCACTCATTGCCCAGACTGTATCTGTGCTTGGGATTGCCCCAACCCATGTGCAGGACCTTGCACTTGGCCTTGTTGAACTTCATGAGGTTTGCATGGGCCCACCTCTCAAGCCTGTCAAGGTCCCCCTGGATGGCATCCCTTCCCTCCAGCGTGTCGACTGCACCACACAGCTTGGTGTCGTCAGCAAACTTGCTGAGGGTGCACTCAATCCCACTGTCCATGTTGCTGACAAAGATGTCAAACAGCACTGGTCCCAATACTGACCCCTGAGGAATGCCACTTGTCACTGCTCTCCACTCGTAATCTGTTGCAATTCTTCGTTGCCACTCAAAGAAAACAAAGAGGAGCGGTGCAATAAATATTCTGTAAGGTGCTTTGAACAGGAGTGTAAAGGAAAAGGCTCCAAAAGTGTGAAAACCATCATTGCTCAGAAGTTTTAAAACCAGAATAAATTACTAACAAATGCAGTGGAGGGATCAATCCTATGTCTACTAGGAGATGGATGACATAGATGACCTAATATGTTTTCTTCTCTTTCTTAAAGTATGCGATGTAGTGTTTGTGGTGTTGCACAAAACGAACAGCCCAATCTCAGTGTAGCAGCAGGTTCAGAGTACAAATCAACCTCTGTTCCAAAATCACAGTACTACAAGTTCTCATATAAAGGGGGATTATTTACGTATGATACAGAATAACTAGTAAATTATCACTTATGATTTTTCATCAGAAAACAGTCTGCTGTTTTCATCAGAAAACAGGTCCATACAGCATGGAAATTTCCAATGACTTTCCTAAGCAGGAAAGCTCTTCGTAAGTTAAACAAAAAAATTTAGTGTTCAAGAGTAAATATACAGTCCAACCCATTCTATGTGGGTAACTGTATTTTTTTTTTCAATGAACAGTGTGTCAGGAAGAATGCATATTTATAGCAACAACAGTCTGACACAATTCTTCTCTTAAAAGAGTTCAAGCTAGCAGCTACACGGAACAGAGGGAAAATATTGTTATGCCTATGAAGTTTAGAAAAGAATGCACAGCCTTTTCACAAGCACAAGCATCAAAGCTTTGCATTTATACACATAGATAGATATACAAATGTACATTTTCTCTAGTATTTTCTTGTGTTCTCTAAGAGTGCAAATCATCTCTCTGCTTCTTGCCAATGCTTATTCTACATGATGATTGAATTATTTTCTCAAATGAAAGATGTTGGTGATGGAAATCCAGATATTTAACAGTCTTCTAATAATAGCAGATGGAGAAAATATCACATGAGTATTATTACAAGCTTTGCCATGGAATTACTTTTTATTCTATTCTTTCAGAACATATTGAATCATACTTCGTTTAAAAAGCAAACAACTCAGTGTAATAAAATAGCATAAGGATGGACTGGATGCTCTGCTGATGAAGTTTATAGCTTCGGGTTTTAAAAAAAATCTCTCTTCCTACTAACTTGAAGAGGCAATGGGACTTGTTGGGAAAGGTTTTATACAGAGATCAAGGAAGGAAGATAAGAAACAAAAGATAGTATCAGCTGCCAATTGTGTTCATGAAAATGAAGAAATGTTCCCTTTGCTCGTATATGAAATAATGCAGATGGCTCCCCCAGATTTTCCAAGAATAATGCAATGATTTTAACACTGAATTCTATAACCCTTTTAAGGTGCTTGTACCACACTTATGACTAATGGCAGATGACTTAAGTGTGGGACACATCTTTTCCTATAAAACAAAACACTATACCTCAGCTGTGCATTACTAATGGAAAAAAGTCTGTGCTCTATCCAGATAAAATGCAAGCACTGAATGTCTAATAGTTGAGAAACAGATTAGTGGATACCTATCTTAAACTTTCTTTAGCTGAGAATCACAATGCTTTGCACAGCTTTTATAGTTTTAATACAGCACTCAGAAAGCACCACAGATACATAAGCTATTCATGTTCATATGCTATCATCACATCATTCATATTTTACCCTAAAATGCTCTGGAACATATATACATGCTTTTTTGCGCGGGACAGTAGGGAGTTGGTTGGTTGTCTAATTCATTTTTTTATCCAAGAGAGAGAATGGCACAGCATTTCATCTGTATCTGTACTGCTCTGGCAATGCAGCCATTCAGAAAGAACGGCTCTGTTAGCCTCTAGGCTTACACTATTAAAACATGATTAATTGATTTGCCACAGGATCGGCAAAGGAAATTAATACACATAACTCAGGCATTTCTATTTTACTTCTCATTAAAGAAGAGGATATGCCTCTTATGAGACTCACGTTTAAGGGAACTGTCAAAACTAGTCTATTCTTTCTTAGATAACCAACCACTGACACCATCATTCCCCGTGGATTAAAGTGCTGCTTATGAGAAACGGTATCAAGATACAGCCCACCCATCTTGCTCTTTAGCCACTACATGAAAAAGAGAAAGCAAACCTTCTTTAACAACAAACCTTCACTTTCTTCAACGTCACTGTATATTTGTCTAAAAAACTATATAAATATATTTACTAAATATACTGCAACTGCCAGATGCACAGTGAAAGTGACCACAGAAAACAGAGTAAGGGTCATGAAATCTAATTCATCAGCCTTTCAATTTTATGAAACAATTACAGTGTTATTCAAACAAGTGTATTCGTACATTTACAACATTTTAAAAGCTCTGAATCTTAAGTAATCAACATGTCCAGAGAATTTTCTTTCATCAGTTCATGGTAAAGAATGTGTGATATCAAAGATAAAATTTAATGTATTGACTCAGGGCACACCAACAATAGTGCAGTTCTGAATTTTGAAAGGGTTGTGGGAACAAAATTCCTGTTTTAAGCATTACTATTGGAGGGAAACCACCAAAACTATATAATTTAGTATAACATTCTATGAAAAGCAGTGTTATTCTACAGGCTCCTAAGAAACTGCTAAGAAGGTCTAATGAAATGACACTGAAATCAGGATCGCACACATCTGTCCCCTTTCAAATGCACTGAATTTTTCTTTCAATTCCACTTTTCAATTCCAATTCTTAAAAAACCCAATAAATACATACAATATTAACTCATCAATCACACATGAAACTTCCTTATTTTAGCATGGATACTAATTAAAATCATTCAAGCACTCAAATCTATACAACTTAAATTTTATTGAGGTTTGCACAGCTTTTGAAAACACCGAATAAGGTATCTGTTTAACTTTAAACACAGTTTGGTTATTTTATGACCCAAAGTGTTTCTGCATCTGAAATACACCGATGAATACACACACTTTCCTGAATCCCTCACAGGTACAAAAATTTCACAGGTATCTAAATCTAAACACCCAACATGCTAATTATTTCTGCAGTGGCTTTTGTCATATGCCACATAGCTGGACACTGTCCCTATCCTACACAGAGTTAAATCTGATTTTAGAGCATGAAAAGAGGCTGGGAAGAAGGGAGGCAGTAAGAGGAGCAGATGCTAACCTGCCGTCCTCTTGAGTAGAACTCAAAATTCAACCCTCATTTCTACTAGGAGGAATGACTGGACAAGCAAAACAAAGCCTCATCTGAGTGATCAGATGACATCCCACAAAGTTAAAACTGATGACACAAGTAACTGAGTGTTAGATTCAGACTGGCCTATCTAAGAGGAAAACAAATTGTAAGCAGGAAAAAACCACGCTTTATACAAATTAATGTGGCAACTCATGGGATTTTCCTTACTTTCTCCTACTAGAAGTTGTCTCTCCTCACATTTGCAAGTCCGAGACTCTTTTTGAACATCACTTTCCACATCCTTCTCAGTTCTCCTCCACCTTCCTGAAATCCTTACTCTGTTAGACATTTTGCCTTCTTTAAACTTTTCTCCTATTTCTCTCTTCCATGGCTGCCTTTGAGCTTTTCCTTAACAACTGCCTTCTCACCAATACTGATGGGTTGAATTCAGATGAAACATAAATTATTATACAAATAATGCATCAGTTAGCAGCTGTAGTTAATTCCAAATATTAACTCATTAAGCAGATACTGAAAGAATATAAGGGAGTGATGTACCAGGAGACTTCAAATAAAATGAGAAATAAAAAAGGCATTAGTTGAAGTAAAGCTCTGCAAACACTTTTTTTGACCTGTTTTTTAGGATGTAATTCACAAATGTTTGTTTACCGTGCTGACTTACCCATGTGTAACTTAGATGGGTTGTTTCATGGTGGGTTCTGAATTTGGAAATTCAGCATATGGGTGCTCCCCTCTCAAGGTTCCCTGCAAATCCAACCACAAAACTCTTTCTGACTCACCTCTCTGTTTTTATATAAACTGCAGTAAATTTGATTGGAGTAAGTCTCATTCCCTTATAAAACACATATAATACTTTATGACCCCACATTCAGTAAAACAGCTTCAACATAAACTATTACTGAGATTTTTAGTAAAATTCAAAAGGTATATTTCCATCTTTCAATTCTCTGAAGTTTCCTCTCCCCCGCAGTTTAGCTAGCTTTTATTCCACAAAGGCAAAACCTGTATACTCATCTTCCTCTTGGTCGCCTTTCACTAACTAACCGTGTTTCATTCCTCTTTCTGCAGCACTTTTCCTCTATTTTTATTTTTAAATATCATCTGTGCTCTCAATTTTAATTTCTCCAGTGGAGCGAGAGAAGTTGGCAAAGCTAAGACTTAAGAGGCAGAACCCATGGCCCTCCATAGACTAGAGGTCCCTTTGCTACTCAAGAATATAAACAGAAGTATTACTAAAAGCTTATATTACTCTATCCTCAGGACTGCTTCGACGTGATAACCTGACTTTCTATCTTAGAATATGTGGTGATACTCCAAAATAAGTGAAGTACCTATTTGGTCTTAATCCAGAAGACACTCTTAAGAATTCTCCTGGCCCTTTACTGCAGACTTCCCTCTTCTTCAGACAAAGGGACAAGACTATCAGAGGAAAGGAGAAATTCAAGAAGGTATTTGATAATTATCTGAAGGCTGCACTAAAGATCTAATAAATGGCACTGTACTTCCTATGGCTAGTATTTCATACTCTACTGGGAAGATTATAGTCAAAAGAAGTCTGAGAAAAAAGCAGGAAAGACTAGTCTTTATATTACCTGGTACTTGGAATATCTTTAGTAATAATAATAATAACTAAACTGTTTGAGGAAGCCAAGATGAATAATGTTAAGGCTACTCCAAATGAAGGACTTCCTTCTCACAGGAGGGGTTAATTTAAGGATAATAATGGTTCTCTGAAAGGATGATTGCCACCATAAAATGAAGTTGTGAGTCTGAATTCTGCAGACAACCTCTACTCCAGCTATGGTGTACTGTGACAAGTACACATTGCAGGGACAGAAAAAAACCCAAGTCATTGGCTACTTTATGGAACTGTCTTACAAGCTGGCACCTATTCTTATAACAACAGGGAGTATGGACTTATGATCACACTATATCATTAGCATCTAGTATCATTTTTTGGAAAACAAGAGCACAAAAAAAGGCACAGTATTAGCAAGGGTCTTTCCTTTGCACAACCCGTCAGTTAGCTGTATTTAAATTTAGTGAAGGATGACAAAAGCTTTACATTTACCTATATACCTATGTACAGATATTACTTCTGACTCTTTAGTGTCATAAAGTTTAATTTGCCAGAATCTAATGGGACTCCTGTTACTGTCATGGCGTGAAAGACAGGAACAAGAAAAAATATTTTCCCAATCACTGATAATAAACAGTATTAAAAAGGTAGCAGATGGAATATACTTGGCTTACAGCTACCGTTAATCAAGGTCCTGAGATTTATCTTGGTCTTGCATGTTGTTGGTATGGGAGGATAATATTGAGCTTTAGCTTTAAAAAGTCTCTGCTATGAGTAAAACAACACTAGGCATGAAAAACAGAGGCAAACGTGTATCCCCCAACAGTTAATCCTGGAAAAGAACAGACACAGAATGTCCTACCTCTTCTGGACGTTTCTGTGCCACCGATACCAGCTCTTCAGAGCTACTTCTTGAGGTAGAGGGTACCACATTACCTGGGGCCTCTGAGACCACCTCATTTGACGGCTCGGAGTCCTGAGGGCAACAGAGACAAATAGACCCCTCAGCAGCGTGTTGACGTGGCACGCCAAGAAAATGAGACTTTTCAGAGGAACTGCGCTCTAAGCAGAGACAGAGAAATGAAAAATACTTGAGGTCTAAAACTCTACTCTTTTTACCTTGGGCAACTTCTTTTACCCCAGAGGCAAAACCATCTGTCATATATTTTCTCTTAAAATGGTAATACTTTCTTCAAAAGAGCATTATAAGACTTATTAAATAGCTATATAGCATTTCAGAATTGCAAAGTTCTGAATAAGCATGTTTCTTTTGCTCATACCTACCCCTGCTCCTGAACTGCAAGGAAGGGAATATTACATTTCATCCCCTTATTCAAGATGGAGGTTTCTGCAACACAGCTGTGACCATGCTAGAACAACCCCCCACAAATGTAATTTATCAATCACTGAAAAACGATAGAGCACACAACCTGGTAAAGTTGGTAAAGTTAGAAAAGTTAGTAGAGTTGGCTGTCTATTAGTAACTTTAACACTACAGTAAAATAAATAAAATAAAAATTACATAGTTTACATTCTACTTTCCAAATTACCTTGACTTTGCAATGCAACATGACTAGATCAGTCAAAACAAAAACCACTTTAATACCTTCACTGCTTCAAACAGTGATTTTGATAACTGCATAGATTGAGATATTTCACTACAGAGAAAAAATCCATTAATCAGTACTATCTCTACTGTGCTTATTGTAATGCTCATTACAGAAGATATTTTAGATGTCATTGCTTAGCAAGCAGAATACATGCTTTTGATATATCACTTTCTCTCTATAGTCATTAATTGCAAGGAAATCAAGATTATACTTTTGGAAACTGCAAGTTGCAAAGCTCATTATTAAGTTTTTCAACATAACAACCTCTAAAAAGTAAATTAAAATTTCATAAAGATAATATTCTGCATTTGCAGTTTAGCCCAATGTATGTTTGGACTGTTGGAAGGGAAAAAGTGAACACTGTGGTCCAACACTCGTCACTGAATCACATGGAGAATGACAGGTAAGACCAGATATTGTAAAAGAATTAATACATGGAGGGGGTTGCTGGAGGCTAGAAAGTTGAAAAAATCTCTTTGGGCCTGGAGCGGGAATACTCCAGTATCTCTATTTCATTTACCTTTTCAGGTGAATCCCTTTAAAATATCTTCTGAGCTTAAATATTTCAAATAAAGCTTCTCAGGCCTTTCTTGTTGCACCACCTCTCTGTGACTTAGAAAAAGGATATTCTGGCCCATTCTGTGACTTATCACCTTAAGTTTAAGGTTCAGTATGAGGAAGACATTTTAGGAAAAATCAGCTTCCAGCAATGACTAAAGAATACTATTGATTAAAATGCTAACAATGAAGTCCAACTGCCATTGCACTGAACTGTTTTATGGGCATAAGCACTGGATCTGTGGAACAAAAGGAAAAATGAGATTTTTTGGTAGAGCTACTATCCCAAATAATACCATGACAGGAATAATACACTATTTTTCAGCTTTCTCAGTTCCTCAAAAGAATATCAATACCACGGCTAAACACAGTGAACTACAAGGAGAAGCATCTCTAGTATTCTGATAATAAAAGTCTGATTTTCCTCTACCAGCTGTACGAAAGCCCGATGCTCTATATGCCATCAAAATAAACTTTCCATCGTGTTCATCTTGACAGCTTGCTGTTTTCCCTAGCACATCTGGACTTGCACAGGCAAACGTCCTCTCTCTCAAAGGCCGCCTCAGTTTGGTTCCCAGTAAACTATGACGATGAGACTATCTCTTCTTGTTGACCCAATTAGCCATGAACTGACTCTGAGTACTGAACAGTACTGTTTTGTTCTCTCCTTGAGAACTGGAAAGTTAAATCATCTCCATGCAATTTACCAGCTCAATATGTTTCCAGAAGCTCTTCTGTGCTCCTTACAAAAACAAAAGTAACAACCACATCTGCTGGAAGAAAATGATGTACATGTCTGAATTCTTTGGTTGAGTGATTTCTCTCCTCAAATTCTGCCTCTTTTGTGTCTGAACAAACTTTTATTATGTTGCTATTACCTGTGGCCAGATAATGGTAGCAACATTTTTTCATTACTTATGATTTTTGAAAGTAATAAACGATGGTTTTCAAAAACGGTCTGAGCAACTGCAATTTGGTAAACATACATTCCTGTTCCATTCCTCTTGCCTCAACAGGACCAGCATGTCACAGATTCTCGTACCCCACCAAGTCTCAAATATCTTCTTTCCAAGCAGCTTGGCCATCCTTCTCGATAGCTTCTTAAGAACCAGCTAGCTAATACAATACTTCCATTTTTAAGGAGATGGATGGAAATCAAATTTACTTTATTATTCAGAAACCAAGCCGAGAAAATGCGTCTCCCTTTCCAATTACACTGGTTTTATTATCTCTTTTCACACTGCTGTCGCTTCTTAGGAAAACTGTATAGAGCCCGAACATATGTAAGAAAGGCAATCTATGTTGCTCTGAACTAGTTCGGCAATATGTGAAGTACAGCTTTCAGAAATAAACATATTCAGTAAGTGGAATGAGATCCTTTCATGTAAGGTACAACGATAAAAATGCTGCAAGGTGCAAGGGAGAACTTTCATAAAGCTTCTTCTCAGTGTGTTATGAGTACATGGCCAAATAAGCAATAGTTCTGGTAACAAATTCTGGTACCTTGACCTTGAGCGAATAAAACAACCTGAAAAAGTATTAGCATTTTTTACTTTTGTAAAGAAAAGCAAAAAATCGGTATCTCTGACCTCAAACAACATTTTTATTGAAGAAGAGTTAAAAGTAAAAATGTATTTAAAAAATAATTAGCTTCTTGTCCTTCCTAATTATTATTTGTATCATAATATACTGGAGTGACTTTGCAAAAAGTCACTCCCTTCTTTTTTCAAGGCCTTGTACAATGAAAACCACATCAATCGCACTTCTCATTGATCTGTGAGCCTCAACTGCAGCAGTGATGGACACGACTGTTCATGGACATGTAACCTACACAATAAGTAATTTGGTACACACCTTTTCTAGTGCTTAAGCCCTTCCCATTTCATTAAAATATTATTATATTTTCCAACCTACATATGAAAGCTCATATATCTGCATTTTCAAGTTGGATAGATCAAGACATACCTTTCTAATGGATCACAATATTTAATTATATTAATTAATAAATTATGGGGGAAAACCACTATTAAGTGGTACTTCCAGTTTCCTGAAAATATAGAAATTCTTTATCAAAATGTAAGTGCATCATAAACAAATAAATTCAGAAGGCTCAGTAATCACATTTTTCCTGCAAAATGCTGATTTTGATCAAAGCTCCTCAGAACATGACTTATGAAACCTTGAAGAGGAAACATGAAATGTGTAGACATTCTACTATGTTTATGCAAGAAAGACAGCCCTGCTTTGAACTATGTCTCTTTTCATATGAACTAAATGTTCATGCAGTTTAAGAACAGCATTGGCTTGAATCAATCACAGTTCTGAAAAAAAAAAAAAAAGGCATTTGAATTACATGTAGATACAAATACATAACAAATTGGACATTCTAGTCCTGGGACGGAACTTGCTTGCTAGTCTCGGCACCAGTTAGAACCTTCTCGGCAGCAGATACAAAAGTGTAGCTTGTTAAATTCTGAATCTTGGACCTTCAGCATTTTAAATTTATTTTTTTTTTAATTCAGGTCAGCAGAGATCAAAGGTGACAATGACTGGTAGGAGGTGAGAAATCAAAGGTGCATCCAACTGTAGCACCTCCCTCAAAGCATTTTCTTTTCTCCCCTTCATCCCATTTGGCATATTTGCTATTTGCATCTACTATAATAGAAGCAAACAGTGTGCTTATAGTTTTGTCCTTTTCTATGCAGAAGTATCACTGATACAGTACGCTGAAAAATCAATAGTGCATACAGAACAGATGTGGATTTCATTTGTGAGCTACATAAAAGTGATAGATTTTGGAGGAAAATATTTACATTTTCTGCTATGCTGATGTTGTGGCTTAATTTGAGGACTTGACTATTTTTACTTTTTATTTTTTAAAAACCAGACCACTAAATACAAGATCAATACACATATACAGATATGTATTGTATATGTAAATATGATACAGATATGTATATACAGACATGTATATTCATAGGGAATGTTCACAGTGAACATTACGGTAACAAAATACTGTAATTGTTTACCAACCCATGTTACTGTCAGCACAGATGTTGACTCATACGAAATAGAAACTCTACACAGCTTCTGATTTTGAAGAAAATGGAGAACTGATGTATATATAAAAGAGTATGCATAAAATATTTTGCTAGAAAGCATAAGAAGTTGCATTTGAAACAAGATGATGGAAAAATAGTGTCTTACAATGGTATTTATACCAGCCAAGCATCTGCTATTTTTTCTGCCATTGCTACTTCAAAACAAAACAAGACTAAAAAAGAATTGAAACAAATCAACCCACAAACCCACAACCCTTTATACATGATTTCAAGCTGACAGGTTTGAATATATTATGTTAACTCTGCATCGGTTTTCATATATCATCCTTTACCTTGGTCCAGTTGAAAATTACACAAGTCATAAATTAGCTTTAAACAAGTTTTGAATCAGCCTGGAACTAGTTTTCAAATTAAAGAACCGTCAGTATATTACATGGTACTGTCATTTTATTACCCCAATCAATTCTGTGTGGCCTGAGGTAGAAAGAAAATGGATGCTGTCTTCATTTGCAAAGGGTTTATCTCTCACACCAGGCTCTGAAAACATGACTGCAGTAATGAATTGGAAGCCAAAGTTACTAACAAAGACTTTTAACAGTAGCAAAGTAGAAATATTTGTCCCCCTTTACACTTACAAAAGGGGAAAAAAAAAGCTCTTTCTGAAACATGAAGCCAGCTTCTTAAGGCTGAAGGACTGTGGGAAGAAATTAGCACATTTCTATTGAAGTGCTAAAGTGCTTGTAGCCTCACAGAGCATCATTTTCAGTGCTGCACAGCAAAAGCCTTCCTGGGTCAGACCGAAGGTGCTTCTCTAGCCCAGACCGCAGAGCATCCCTCTGTCAGTGAACCAACCACTCCTACCCACCCTTATTCTCTCTTACACCCCTGGGACATACTTTGAAAGTATTCACAACATCTTAGCCAGAATTTGGTAAAATCTAGCGAAGACGAGATACCTATAGTTCTCCACAGTTCACGGGTGGCCAAAGTAAATCCCCAGGACAAATGTAGAGTTTATCTCAATCTGCTTACACGTGAGATCAATCACTTTGCCATTCCTAGGATTTTACCTTGCGTTAGTTAATGAGGTAAGAACATGGGCTTTAAACTTTTAAGTCATGCTCTGCAGCTGTAAAATTTCCCTTCCTCTTTCTATTCTGCCTTTGTCACTCTCCTCATGCTGATTTCATTTAACATCTGACAATCGCCTCTCTTCCTCTGCCCTCTCCCAAGATAGGAAATTACAAATGCAACCTTTAATGTACACGTGCTAACCTCCTACGCTGCCAGTCACAGAGGCAACACTGTTATGTCCTTGGCTATTTTTTCTCTCTCTTGAGAAGGGGACGATGACTTCTATGTTTATACACTGTTAAAACAACAGGGTCTCATTCTCAGCTGACTCTGAAACTACCTCGGTTCAGGTAATAAACCTTAACCTAGCTCTAAAACCTCTGCGTTCTTTTAAAGACAGAAACAAAAGAAAAAACTTTTATAATTCTCTGTTTTCCAATATAGAAACTTAATTACATTCTTTAGCCTCACGCTATTTTTTTTTTCAAACACACTGTGCAATAAGAAGGAACTAATAAAGTTACAAGAAGTTTCCAATAAATACCCATCTGTTTCAATTTATTATCCCTCTATCTTTCAATAAACTACAGCACTGACAAAGCAAGCTTGCATCTTTGAAATCTACCTACATTTCCAAGTGTCAAAGGGTGAATTCCTGCTTTTATGGTTGTTTTAAAATAAGGATGCTACTATTGCTAATATTTTACTGGAAGTGTTTGAACAAATTATGAAAGGAAACAGGGTCGTGCATTTTCTCTGGATGCCTTCTTCAAATGGAAAAAAATAATTTATATATATTTAAAGATAGAAAGATCACTCTCAAAATAATGTTTTTCATGTTTATTCTTCCAACTTTATCACATGCAAATAGAAACAGCAAACAGGAGAACATTTCACCATTTGAAGGTATTATCATTTACTGACCTCTGGAACCTGAATTAGTTTCCCGTTTCTAACCCACATGTTTTCTAAATTTCCATTCCTCAGTGTATTAATCCTACTTCTCTTTGGACTGAATTCTCCACCTTTCAAATCAAACTGTCCTAGGCTATTGTATTTCCCTTTTACCTTCTCATCATTCATTATTTCCCAACATTCAAAAGCTGTTCTTTTAGCTACCCTTTCAATAGCTGCTTTTTCTGACCCCAGAATTCTCTGAACTGTATTCAAAATCCATTCTTAAAACACTGTAATTAATAAAACCACATTAGAATACAAAAACTGTAATTAAACTTCAAAATATAGATTCACCACACTAATCTCATCTCATATGTATAATGCAAAGGAATACAACTTTCCTGTTACTGTCATGGATTAAAGCCATTGCTCACAGGTACAGTATGGCTCAAACTATTGGCAAAAATTTCTGTACAAACATGAACATCATCACCAGACATTTTTAGAATTTCTTCAATAAAGGCAAAAAGCCAGTATCTATCCTTTTTGTGCTAAATCTCCTATGTCTTGCATAATTTGGTAATTATCTGGTGCACCAGAGCAACAGATTTTATATGAATATCCTTTTGCAGGATATTAATTTACTGGCAAGACTGTTGTACTATGCCTTTATCACGGCATATAAGAGTAACTCAATACTTTTTCCTTTTTTTGTCCACACCGCCTTCTTCCTATATATTGTTCGGCTATTTTTTCTTATTATGAATTAGGTTACAGGCATATACTATAGCCTAGAAAGTTATTTTTGTCCTAATTTTATATTTTACCGAGTTTTAGAAGTTATTTTATGGAGTTCTAAAAGCTCTTTAAGACAATACACACCTAATTTATTACTGCTGGATCAGGATATTTCATCTTCCCTGCGCCCGTTTTGTACAGCTCTGATCTCTCCGATCTTTTTTTCCCCCCGTCTAAAAAAAAAAACAAACCAAAAGCTGCAAAACAAATTCTCAAACACATCACAAGCATCTACGGCCACAGTAAGTGTGGCGCTTACTGTGTAGCTGTACCTGTGTTGCATGTAACTGCAACTGTTGACTTCAACATATTTACAGAATGATACGGGCACCTTACACCTAACATTTAAAACAAGATTTTCTAAACAACAAATGTACAAAGCCACCTGCTATTACTTGTGGAAGGTAGTGCTGCAGCTACAATTGCTAGATTAGTAAGGCTACATTTGGGTTTCCAGTTGACTGTTTCCTTAAGCAATGTTTTTTTCCTTCAGAAATGATCAGGGGCAGACCACAGCAATCCACTCATATAGGCTCTCTAAAAGATAGTTTTACTCCATCTGTATTTCTTTTCAAATTATGTTCAAATTGCCCCAAATTTTCCATGCTCTTGGATTGCTGAGGCATTGACAACTTGGGAGTAAGGTACAGCAGCAAACTCACTTCTACTTCTCAGGGTCAACCTGCACGTTTGCACAATTTATGGTCAAAGTAGTTTGCTTTACTCCACTTCAGCAGCTTGGGAGAAAGCATACACATAATTTGCTCAAAATATTTGGCTAGTACTTAACTTGAACTAGAAGACTGAGCACTTGAGAAGATCTCTGCTCCAAAAAGCAGCTGCTTTATTCCAACAAAAATAGAATCTAGCTCAGAAAAGGCTTTCTTTCAAGCAGACAATCTTCAGATATTATGCATCAGCATGCAGAGTGTGTCTGTCAGATGTTGGAACAAAGCTTCAAATTGTACCATCTAACTTAATTCTCAAGACAGGGTGTCCTGGTTTGGGCTGCAATAGAGTTAATTTTCTTCCTAGTAGCTGGCACAGTGCTGTGTTTTGGATTTAGTGTGAGAATAATGTTGATAACACTCCGATGTTTTAGTTGTTGCTAAGTAGCGCTTATCCTAAGCCAAGGACTTTTCAGTTTCCCATGCTCTGCCAGCAAGCAGCTGTGCAAGAAGCTGGGAGGGAGCAGAGCCGGGGCAGCTGACCTGAACTAGCCAAAGGGGTATTCCATACCATGGAACGTCATGCCCAGGATATAAACTGGGGGGAGTTGGCCAGGAGGGGCAGATCGCTGCTGGGGCATCGGTCAGCAGGTGGCGAGCAATTGTGTTGTGAATCACTTGTCTTGTCTTGGGTTTTATTTCTGTTTCTTTTTTTGTTATGTTCCTTTTCATTACAATTGTTATTTTTTTTATTATTGTTATTGTTAGTATTATATTTCATTTTACTTAGTTGTTAAACTGCTCTTGTCTCAACCCATGAGTTTTACTTTTTCTTCCCGATCCTTCTCTCCATCCCACTGGGAGGGGGGAAGGGGGAGCGGCTGCGTGGTGCTGAGTTGCTGGCTGAGGTTAAACCATGACACAGCGTCAGCACATTCATAGGGGTTTTTTTCCCCTTTGAGAAGTCCTTTAAGTAATATTTATTTAGCTCCTTACATCTTCATCAGCACTGATTCTTGCTTTTCAACTCCTTGAAGCCCAGATTTTCCCAACGTAATGCAAAACAGAGTGATATTAAAATGTGTGATCACCGAAAGCATCACAAAATCGTCAAAGACTACTTATTAAATCAAGACTGGTTTTCATCTCTCCCCACTTCCAGAATTTTTTTCCAGTAACAAGAAGAAATAAAGAAAGGGTTTGCACAGTACATAATTTTCTGCACTCCAAGTTTATTACGCAAGTTTTGTAGCTCCCTAAACTTTCCTCATATGGCACCCACTTATCTGCCTGTGCTTCAGAGGTTTTCCATAAACACTCTACCCTGCTCCGGGGGAAGTCTCTCTGTGTGCCCTCCATGTCCTTCTTTCCACTTTGCCACAGCCCTATTTCTTAATTCACCCCATTCTCCCCTATAAAGGTTTCTGTGTATTTCTCCAAGTGGAATCTTCTCATTCTTATCAATGTGTGTGTGCTCACATTTCCCCTTTTATGCCAAGGGCACTTCTTGCAGTCCCATTATTTTTTCTCATCCTGCTTCTCTCTCTCCCCCCCTTTCTTCCTCTCCCTCCCTCTCTTCTTAAAAAGTACCATCATTTATTTTCAACTGATAAAGCAGAAAAATAAAACATTAATTCAAGGCTATAAAAATACTTTTAAAGAATGAATCTATCCATAGAAAAGCTTTCTATAAAAATGTTTATTATATCCTCCTTTACAGATCTCTCTAAATCTGAATGTGCCAAATTAAAAAATCTCTTGGACATCCTTTAAGAAGCTTCAAACAAATGTTAGGAACACTATTTTGTGGGTGCCCCTGACTTAGTCATTCACGCTAGTCACTAGAGTAATTAAAGAAAATTTCCATATAATTTTATACTACTAAATAGAGATACATACTCTTATTAATATAAAGTAGCCAGCTAAAACACAAGGATATTTTGTTCTGTCAAACTGAGCTACATCATTGACAACAGGCTGTTTACTAAAAAGGGAATGAACAGCCCAGTTGACACAGTTTAAGATGTGACATTAATCAGCCATCTTTTGCTGAGCCCACAGGAACGGAAAGGTCACAACTAGTGCCGCTGTTTTAAAGCATCCTCAGAAAGGCCTGGAAATTCCTCATTCTTCCCTAATTAAGAATGCTGTAAATGACACATGGAATGATGAGGCTAAATTCACTCGAAATGTCAACTTTACTGCCTCGTTTTAGGAGGCATTAGTATTTTCCCTGTAGTTTTTTTTTTGTTTTTAAAATTACATCTACCAGACAAAATTCCTTTTTATGTTTCTCATCTGTAGTAGAAAACACACACCAAGTTTCTTACTCTTAAATATAGTTGCTTAATAACATTGCAGACCAGATTCTTTCAGTTAAAAGCATATACATACAGTGCTTATACAAACATACAAATGATAAAATTTAATACCCTAGCAGTATATATCCATGTATTAATTTTTAGGCTTTCGACCTTGAGACTACTGATATGTGAATTCCACAAATTCTTTTATCAAAATAGGAATGAAATACCTTTTGTAGCCAATGAAACCAAAACACAAATATACCTTTGATACAGCAAACATGAGTGGTTTTAATAGTCACTTCATACCAGTAACTATTGTGGTGCAACAGGAACAGCTCTGTAGAGCAAAGCAGTTGATGTTGAGGATCAGCCAGACGTACTCTATATGTTTCAAAGATACGACTAGTTTGGTCACAGAGATGGCATGCCCGTTAGCAGTCAGAATACATCCTCAGCTGCAGCGTCCCTTGACAGGCATCCGGTTTGCACACTCTTGAGACCACTCCGTAATGTGAACCAAAGCGTAGCAATTGGTGGCAACTGGGTGATTCCTTTCAAAAATGCATTCCCCATCTTAACCAAAATGCTAAGATAAATACACACTAAGATACCTCAGATTAAGGTCCATGAAAATGAGCATACCGGAATGTAGAACCATTTAAGCTAATCAACAGGAAATGTTCAAAATAACAGGGTATTTTAAATGCCAGCTTTATTCAGAATTCAGTAGTGTTACCCTGGATTATCAACAGTTCCCTTCCTCCTCCTGAGAATCACTACACTGAAAGTTCTCTGGGGTCTAACAACTCCTCCTCCCTCTTTCCTTCCCCCCCCCCCCCCCCAAATTAAAAAAAGAAAAAAGGAGAGACAGACACATTTAATGCCTTACTTTTAGACGACGGTTTGATTGCTGCCCTAAATTAATTGGTGAACACATTCAACCATCATAGGGAAGATCCTGGTACACTTCCCTCTTCCTCTTCTTAAGAGGGTTCATAATCATATTTCCCAAGGGATTGCTTAAGCCATCTTACTATTCTTTAGCTGAAGCAGTTGCTTTGCATGGAACAATGAGTCAGTGGGTAAAATGATTCGCTGTATGTTAATCAGGGTACCTGAGAAAGGGTACAAATTGTCTTCTGCATATTTTACTATTTTATATCAAGGAGCTTTTCAATCTCTGTCTATGCTGTACCCAGAAAGCACATAAACAACAATAGGTCTATAGGTCATTCCAGTGAGAGAATTAATAACAGATTAATGAATCACAGCTCCCAAATCTCAAACTTTTTGTATTTTCTCATAATTACCTTTTAAATGTAAGATTCTTGAAGCTATCCTTACATGAATACAGACATCTTATAATAACCTTCAAAAAGTTCCTTACCACCAGCAATCAAAAAAAAGTATTCAGAATATCATTTTGCTCGGAAGTTCCTCTGCCTTCTGCAATACTTTCAACCTAAACAAGCAGTGGAGATATTGCGCACTAGAAGAAAACGGTAGGACAAACTGCATATTCATTTAATACACAATATACTTGCAAATACTAGTACCTGATATGTATCCTTATTTATTGCACAGGACTGGTTACACGTTTAATATTCATTATGTCAATGACTGTATCAATCTGCTGACACCCTTCTATTTCCAAAAATAAATATGTGGTGTGATTAACCCACTCTAAGTACACTTGTGTGTACCTTCCATAAATACTGAGTTATCTTGCTATTTCCTTTTTCACACTTCTTTTCTTTGGCTATTTATACCACATCTGAAAGGATACCATCTGGCCTTCTAGTCTTCATGAGATTAGGAGCTAGAAGAAATCTTGGTATCTACAGATTCCAAGGTTTTCCACATATAAAATCTTTTGGTAGTTTGACACAGCTGAAATACACTTAAGACTTTTCAAACATGCCCAAAGGTGTTTCGAACCACTGAACCAGATAATAATTTTCAACCGTTACCACAGACACACTTACTAAAAAATCTAAGATAAACTTAATTGCTACTAGAATTTAACAATGCACTATACATTTTAAAGGTTTAGTGAAAATCTTTTCAAAAGCCATCTTAAAATTCCACATAATATTTGTGCTTTTTCTTGGTAGAGCTGATTGTAATGCTCTTACAGTTATATTCCCACACAAGCTATTTGCTGAACCAATTTTAAGAAGAGGGAACTTTTCTGCTACAGAATGCTAAAATCCAAGTGATGAGACACTCCTTTGCACAGAAAGTGGCTGACATAGCACAAATTGGCAATGCCCAGCTGTCTTCTGCAAAATGTGATTAAATGTGGCTGGCACTAAGAGAATCTCTATTTGAGAATGGCGACTAAACCTCACCACCACTATCTAACACGACGATGAAAAGCAACTCTTGACTCTGCTAAAATTCATTACTTGCTTAGCACTCCATAAAAAGGCACTTTTTTGGTTTCTTCCCCCCTCTCCTTTCTCTCTCCTGGTTCAATATGATTAGATTTTGCCCAGGCAGCATTAGTAATTTATACTGATGAGTGACACATTACTTAAAGTGACATATATGGCTGCACTTCTTTGGAAGACTTTAAAATAAAATCAGCCTTGAGAGTAAACATGAGCAGGTAATTAGGAAACTATGATAATGTGTTCAGATCTTATCCAGAGACTAATAATTAAAGGTCTAATTCTTCTTCTGTCATATAGAATATGATTACAGGTGATGTGCTAAGATACTTTGCAGGGTAATAAAGTTGACTAGTGAGGAATTAAGATATATAATTCTTCTTTAATTACATACCTTCTAGTTCTATATAAAACATAAGGCAAGAAATATCTTTCTAGGTAAAGAAATTTATCTCAGGCATTTGGTAGCAACAGAACATTGCTTTGCAAAATTAGAGTGGAACGGGATGCCACCAGACTCCAGAGACTTTGCACTTCTCAGGATTCCCTTTGTTTATACCACTGCAAAGCACACACCTTTTGCTATTTTCTGTTGACTCTTCAATTCTTCATGAATATGCAAATTAGAAAAGATTATGCACAATGGAAATGTTTTTTAATACTGCCCTCCTGGCAGCTTACATCATCTAAACCAAGAATTTAATCAAGGCTCAAAAGGTTAAAAAATCCAAAAGTCAGTTACAAGCTTTTCATTCACACTTTTTTCAGATGCTTTCAAAATCAACATGTGTTCTACTAATTAAGTGAATAACACTCAAAATTTCCAATAGGGTTGTTAATAGAAAGTAGTAATGGTCAATTACAATTTATTGGTAAATTTGTTTATGGCTCCACTGTCAGCATGAAGCCCCCCATTATCAATACTCAAAAGGCTCATTATTTTAGGAACTCTAGAAGTAGGGAGACAACTGGATTGATGAAGTAGATCTGAACGTATATCAGTGGTGTAAGCTATGATGCTTTGGCAGCTACAGTTTGGTGACTTTCACATGCTCGTAACTTCCTTTTGCGATTTCACTTAAAAAGGAATGTAAAACTGAGAAAACCTGGGTTAAAACTACTATCTCCATGTCCTTGACATTTCAATATAGCATCTTCAGTATGTAAAATTTACTGTCACAATACTACTCAATATTGTGAATATCTAGAAATTGATTTTCAAAAGCAAGAAAGAGAAAGCCTCCAGTTCTTTAAGGAGCAAGCATTCCCCCTGTCTTTCCTAGACAGTACTCCTCTATCAGCCTTCTCACATCCTTTGAGAGTACGCATAGCTGCATACCAAAGAGGAGGTATAAAATCTTCCTGTTGCAGGGTGCTGCTGAGGGCTGAAAAAGTGCTCTTGTTTTTTATTCTCTCATGCTGTGTTAGCATAAAACCAGGTTTAGTGGCTTTACTTCAAACACAATGCTAGCTGCTTTTTGGATTTTTCCCAATTGCAGATAGGTCCCAGCAGAGATTCTTTGCCACTCAGTATTACAGTAGTGGGCAACATAGGCTGTTAATTCATTTTGTCATGGCTTAGGAAGTGTAAGTCACAATTCAGTAGAACAGCTATTTCCCAGATAAACCGTAATTGTAAGCAGATTCTGTTAGAAGCATAACCTAAAGAAGGTAAGGAGTAGCAGTAGCATTTCTAACAGCTGCCCACAAAGAGATTTTGTTTCCTTAACCACTACCTTAGAGTAGGTAATAGTTATTCTATCTAAACTAAACCACATCTAAACTAGAGGTTTAGACATTTAAATATGAGATTGTGTCTATTCAGATTAGATGCATTAAAAATGTATAATCACTACGCTGTGTTTGTGATTTAAATTTTTTTTAAGTCTAGTACTTTACTAATCAGGTACCTCTTAAATGTTCCAATGGAAATTAGACATGGGTGTGTATTTTAACCAAAGTGATAATTAATAACCAAGCTTGTTTCTAATTTCAGCCATGTTTTTTTTTTTACTTCAGTAACATACTTTTAGTTGCAAAAAAGCAAAACTGTCACGACAACTTATAAAAAGCAGGACTACCTCAGTAATAATTTGATTCATGACACACTCACAAAGCCTCTTGAAAAAATAATTTGCTTCATTTTAAAGGTAGTATAAGGTGTGTGCGTATAATGACATCAGAATGAATCACTCTTTTCAGTAGTATTCGAAACATTTTTTCTTCCTGCTTTTGTCATAAAATATTCACCTTTTCGGAAGGCATTAAATGATACTACTGCTCTCCCGTTAAGAAAAAGGACTTACAACAGTTTTCCAAAGCCAAAACTTTGCACAAAATTCTGTGTTGTTGGGTTGTTTATGAAAAAAAGTGAATGAAGTTAAGCAGCAAGTGATTTCTTCAGCCTCCTGGATAAGAAAAAACATGGGGATGAAGTAAATGAATCTTGGAAACCAAACAATTTTTGGACCAAATACCATTAAAATGGGGCTTTTTTGACAAAAATACTCATTTAAAACTGCTGTGCATAGTTTAAATCTTAATTTTCTAAGAATATACCACTGGAAAAACAGACTCTTATCGGGTTTATTATAACAGATGGTTTTTGACAAAGTTTAATGCAAGAAAAAATTATTTGCACTCCTAATTGGTACTTTATTTTTTAAACATTTTAATTAATACTTTTTGATCTACCCCAGTGTTATCCTTCAAAATCAGAAATCTGGTTTTGCATTTGGCACAACAATACCTCATTAAGAAAAAGATCCCTGTATTTCAATTTCTTTAAACTTCTGGCTGGTATTAGATGTACTATCATCTCTTTAACCAGTCAAAAAGAGACTTGTTCAGACAACGTTACGGGAAAGACAATGCTGTACTGTATTGTCCTTTTTTTACTGTACTTGATACAGTTAAGCTGCACCTAAGAAGTACAAGTACTAGAAGTCCATGATGAGGATCTGGCAGTCAGTAACATGGGGTATTGGAACTGGTAGAATTGATTCTGATGTGGAGAAGAATTAAAATATTTAAAATAAGCATCCGCTCCAGAAATATTTTACAGTGATTAACCTTATTTTTCATTAAAACCTAAGCTTCCCACCTACACTATGGGAATCTTCTTTTGCCAGCTAAGTGTATCTGATTATTTGGATTAATTTGGGGATTTAATACCAACTAACTTTATGCTGAGCTTATCCGCTATTCATAAATCAAGTCCCATCTTAAGTTAATTTCAAGGCTGATTATTTTTGGAACATTTTATGGTATAAATTATTCATTACATAGATGTATTATACCTGTTTGCCAGAAAATAACAGAGGCTGTGCCAACTAATTTTTTTTAAATATGATACCTGGGGAGCAAATATTAAAACACAGTTGGCAATATTTCAGCCAACTGATAAGAATTACTATACGCTGCAATTTCACACTTTTTTTTTGACCATCTTGATAGTGAAATTCATTTCTGTGCCAAGGTTTGGCATTATTGAAGTTCTTAAAACAGCGCATAAGTGGTTTAAGGACTTGTGTTAAATCTTCACACAGCCTTACAGATTTGGATAATTTTCTCTTGTTCAGTTTTAAGGAAATCATTCCGGTGCCAACGTTTGACTGCTCTTCACAAAGCTAGGAAGACAACAATGATTTCAAAACAACCACATGTTTTCCAGTTGCTGTATAAAAAGCATCTTTTGTTCCATGTCACACAAGAAACCAAAGTCCTAATCTGATTTATGTAGCATAACGCAACTCTCCTCAACCAACTTTAAAATATATGAATACACACAAAAATGTTTAACTATTGTTCTTGATGACCATATAATAAAATAGATCATAATATCCACACCTAGTAAAAGTGAAATGCAGTGAAAATTACAAATGCGGTCACTGAATTACACTATACAATTTGTTATTCTGTAAACCACTTTGAAATACTCCTAAATTCTGGCTGAAAAATGTTGCATAAAAATTGAACTTTTTTCCATTATGTTATGTTCTGCTTGTATCAGCAAGCAGATTCATTAGCAGTATTCTTTTATCATTTTTCAGCTGCAATGCTGTTTGCCATGGTGGCAGTACATTTGCTTGTATGTTGTGTCCTCAAAAGAAGGTTCTCTGATGCAACAGTCTGTCTGATGTAAGCTGACTAAATTAGGGTTACGGTTTCTTTACAACTGCAGTCACCTTTTGTCAGAATATGCAACTGAAACAAGTTTGAATTAATATAAAAGACCTTGAAGGACTTTTTGGTTTATTTTTTGAAAGATCTATTTTAAATGCAACTACTTAAAATCACATTGTATTGAATGATAAAATATATCATATATAAAACATATTTAAGACATGATTAAGCAGGCATATATACCACCACCATGTGCCAACCTCATATATTATATTCAAATAGGATTTTCTTGTATATATAAAATGTAAAAGATTTTGGCTATATTGAAAATGTTTTGTTCCAAACGTTTAGTAAATGCCCAGATAAAGTCTGTCCATGCAACGCTGATTCAATCATCTTCTGTGTGCACTCAAGCAAGGAGAATCCCACCTAAACTATAACCCTTGCTAATCTAAACTGGCTGTCTTGCCTCCCTCCTATAGTCAGCGGACAGGAAAAGGCAGCTCCAGAGAACAACTCATCCAAATCTACGGAAAATGTCTAAAATAAGGGAGCAGTATCGACATTTTGCAAAACAGAAGCCAAGACACAGCGAGAGTAAGAATTACAATTTCTATTAAATTAGTTACTCAATTTGCAATAGCCCGGACCACATCATTATGGAGACTTCGTACTTTCAAAACACAGCTTACACTATCACTCACTGCAGCTCAGAGAATTCAGTATTTTTGCATGTTGGGCCAAGGGATCCAAGCTGGGCAACAGCAAACAAGGAGAAAAAATTACTAAACATCTGAAAATCTTAATTTGTCTAGCACTCACCGGAGTTCTGGGGTGAGACAAAGGTAAAATTCAATTTTCTGGTCACAACTCAACTACTTCAAACATAAGGTCAAACTTCCTTTTTTTTCTGTTTCTAAATCATCGCTTCAGTTTTCATGCCTTGCAAAACCTAAAGATAGTTTCTTCTCCTAATACTCAACTCAAATTAATCCCTTTTAGTGACCCCCGACAGCTAAATCAGAGAAGGCAGGGGTCCTATAGAAAAAAAATAATATCACAGCATGAAGTGATTAAAGGCTGCAAATTCACACATAGCCACAAAGGGACTTAAAGCGCTGCATTCCACCTTAATTTTGATATTTCCTAAATTTTGGGAGCTTGACATCAGGATTTTTTGGTTTCATTGTTTATTTTTTAACACACGTGTGAAACTACACACATGAGGAAATGCTCCCGGAGCTTGAAAAAAAGGCATAATTAAAAAGATTAAATTCCATAAACCATAATGACATTGTCACCTGCACAACTCATGAGTGGATCAGAAACGTCTACACTCCTCAAAGGCCTTCTTAACCACCAACTTTATTTTTTACTAGAAGAAGATTCCATGGACTACAGGAATTAAATTGAATTGCTCACTTTTTTCTTTTTATCTCACCAAATTAAGAGGTTTGAAATAAATTTTACAGTTTAAAAAATATATTTTATTTAAAATATTATTTCAAACATTATATTCAATGTTTTAATATTACAGTGTCCAATTAAATTTACTTATTCACTATGTGAAAGCGAGATATACCCAAAGAAATGCTTCTACTTGGCTAATAAGCAAAATCATCCATGATTGCTTTCCAACACAAAAGGTGTACAAAAATATATTACTTGCCAGGGTTGGTGTGTCATGTATTTGTAGTTCCAGAAAATATTTCCTGAGGGGTTCAGATGAGAATTCTATGCATATATACTGGCAATTTATTTCCACTGAAAAAATGCAATACAGTAAAAAGATGAAATAAAAGCAAACTAAACAAAAGTCTAGAGACAAGGCAGCTGCTCTTGCAGCACTCAAATAATGACCTGACATGTACACTCTGCAGCGTTTTGCAAAATAGCTTGTATGCAAAGATGAGCAGATAGAAACCTAACTAGCACGGTCATTGTAACCACCATGATGTATGTTTAAACTCTTTGATGCCTTGGTCCTTTGCAAAATTTTAAAATTGGAGGAGATACTTTAAACAGTACTTTTTAAATGGAATACAATAGAAAGGAATCCACATCTAATAATAATGAGACCTCATAATGAGACCCTTATCACACATAATGAACAAATGGTCAGGCCACATTTACTCCTACTGAATATTACCACATCATAATATTGACTAATTGGGGTTTTATTTTATTTATTTTATTTTTATTAAATTCAACTAAAACAAGGTTCTATATTCATTCTGAATATCACTATTTCAAACTATCAGGAAATTCATGATTTAGAGTACTGTTTGGCAATCCTGAAAGTGCACCGTAATCCTTTTGCAGGGTAGATGGATAACGTTATAGAAATGGAGAGCTTACAGGTTTACTTCAGCTTTCATGTGATGCAACAAAATCTACAACGTTTCTGAGATGAGAGAGCTTGTCAGATCTTAGTAGTGAGCATCACCCATTCCATAAAAGTGACAGCGAGTATTACCAGCAGAGAAGCTGTTGCCCTCATGCCCTACAGCAAAGTCCCTGTCTGTCTATTATTTGACAGGCAGGGTAATATGGGAATATGTTACGCTGGTGGAAAAACCGACACAATTGCTGGAGAGTCCTGTGACTAGTATGAGCAAAATGGAAGTAGCATGTCCAACATTTGTGATAGATAACAATTTAAAGCATATGTTCATTACCGCTAAATTACATCCCTTCTACTGCTGACACCTGCAAGTGCTTAGCAAAATCTGGAAATAAAATCACATTATTTGTTCTCAGCAGTATGCAACTTTTCCTGAAGACCTACAGTTGAAATTCATAATTAGAAATAAAAACTAACTGAACCATTATATGCTACGCACTATAATCTCTCTTGTCACTGAAACAGTGTAATTTACCTACCAATTATTTTCAAGGCCCAATACTGCTACAGAAGATATTGTTGGGGAATTTTAAAATGTATACTATAACAGTGACTTAAATTGGAGCAAAATAGATGAACAAAGTTGAAGGAATGAAAACTAAACAATAGTCTCCTTGGCCAAAGCTGGAAATTCAATACCATTTTGCTGCTATAATCCGTACAAGAAACTTCACTGTGACACACCAAAATTTGGATTTAGTGAGTGACTGAGAGATGGAAATTGCTGGTAGCTCAGGCTTGCAATTCATCCACAGGTCAGACAGAGTGTAGCAAACAACGCAACTTTCTCTACAGTTTTCCTCTTCTGAGCTCTAAGTACACGTTTGAGAGACTACCCCTCTAGTGAGGGGTAGAAAAAGCCTTATCATATCAGTTCCTCCTGGCTGTGAAAAGCTGTGCAAAATTGCAGATATATAATACAAAATCCTAAAGCCATACAGAATATTGAATTTGAAAATGATTAAGTACATAAACAAAGCCCTAATCCTTTTAAAAATACATTCACATTGAGGCTGCAAGGAGTTTAACTCAACACCATATAGTTTGAATTTGTTACACAGTACAGAATAAAACCCAAAAAGCTACAAAAAAAGACTTTAAAACACAGAGAGCAATACAGCTTTTTCAGAGAAATTTCTCTGCACAGCTCTGTGGAAAAGCTATGGGAAAGTGACTAAACAAAACCACAAGGAGTCCCCAGAAGACAATTTTTCAGTATCTTTCATATTCACTACATATTCACTCAAATACAATTTGAATTGTCTGTGCTTGAAAGTGCAAAAGACTTTATTTAAATTTACTCATTAAAAATCTTTATGAATGAAAAAGAAAACTAGACACAATAACAAGCATTTTTTTAATTTGTAATAATCACTAAGATAACACAAAATATATCATCATTCTAACGATAAAACTTTGTTTACTCTTCAGAACATTGTATTTTTCAACACACACCTTAAAACTAATACACGCCCTGCACTAAGCGAAGTCAATCATACTTAGTTTACATGATAATGTATTTTAAAAATTTTATCTGGTACACAGTGTGCTAATCTCCTGGAAAACACATTTAGAAATTACAAACCCTGGTTTTACTGTTTGCTCAGAAGTCGTCAAGAAAACAGGAGACAGAAGATTTTAACTAATGTTATCAAGAACCCCTTTTAGTATAAGCAGGTGACAGAAATTCAATAACAATTTTAATTCACTCTTGGAACGTCCGTTGCATGTAAGTGGTATTCAAGAAAGATTGCTTGATGTCCAAACTGTAGTGGACAGCTAATTTCCGATGTCTGTCTTCATATCTCCTTACAGAAGAACAATTTGATTAACCCCCTGGCGTGAAACTGAATACCATATTTTCCCAGTTGGAAAGGGACACTAGCAAGCCAAAAAATGATACCTCTCTCTGAACATTTTGTATCTTCCATTCTGAAGAGTAACGTTATGAAAGAGTTTAAGTATCCAAGTATGCTAACAGGTAACTTATGACAGCATCTCTGCACAGCTGTGTCCCTGTGTATTCAAATACTGAGTCGCTTCCTTACTAGTTAAAAAATTCTGCAAAATACAAAGAAAGTGGCAGAATAGCCTGTAAAATTTTAAAGACTTTTAGAATGCTCTGTTATTTTAACATTGAGGTATCAGATGCATTTATAAATCCAATTTTGAAAATCAACTGGAAAGTGTCTCTTCAGAGGTTATGGTGATGATAGAAAAGAATGCCAGTATTAAAGAAGCTTCTGTGCAGACAAAGAAAGCATCAAAATCTTTATTTTTTGAAAAGTCAGTACTACAGAAGCATACTATTACTGTCAATATTATTAAAGAGAGTTAATCCATGTCAAAAATTTAGTTCTAGTTTTACAATGTTATATTTGATCAAGGCATACCAATCAATATAAAGTATTAACAACCTTCATACGATTTTCCAGTGAAAAAAGAACAGGTTTAGTAATTCAAATAATCTTCATTTATTTAGAAAAACATGCATTTTCTATCACTGTCCTTAGAGGTTTGTATTCTGTACTACTCCTGAAATACTTTCACTTGTCAATAATGTTACCAATCCTGATATAGTATCCATACTCTTTCCTTTCTCAGAGAGAACATAATGTGAAAAGAAAGCATTTAACTGGGATAATAAAATTATCTTTATTGATTATTTCCATTTTGCATACATTCTGTTTTTTACCTGTTTTACAGAGAAACTGAAATCATTACTTTATGACCTTCTACTGTTTTTCAGAGCAGACCTATGTATAGCATTTCAACAAAAACTTCAGACGCTAAGTAAGACTGCTAAACCCAGGATACTTCAACTATTTCACAGGATGAATTAACTTACTTTGGAGGATGTAGAGTCACATTCCTGACAAATCCATCCATAGCCAGTCTGTTTAGGAGACTTTTTCAAGGGAGGGTCTAGACAGCCAAAATGATAGCAAAGCCTGCATTCATCACACCTGCAACAGAAAAACAAAGTATGTATTTATATATAAATGGTACCTCTATACTATTTTAGATTGAGCTTCCTTGCAATTCTCAGTACAAGATTTCCTGATCCATTGTCATGATACAGAAAATCCATTTTCTATAAGGGGTATTTTCAAACACAGTCACTTCAAGTAGGTTCTGCCCAATTTGGAATATTCTGATGCAGACACTCAAACATCACCTTTGTCATCATCTTATATAAATGCCATTATTTCAGAGACTTGCAAATTAAAGAAAAAATGTATAACCAGCTCAGTTTTTTAGGGACTTCAAAGTCATTCATTGCCATTTATTTTCAGAAATCTGTAATTTTTTTAGACAGTGACAATATTGATTTTTCATAGTTTTAAGACACCATTTTACACATCTACTTTTTCAAGGCAAACTCTGAAATGTTTTCTCACGCATCCAACAATTCAAGTAGAATTTACAGCTATGAATTATATTTTTTACACTAGGACTATATGGTTGGTAAATAAATGCACAAAATACTTTCTGATTCGCTTTGAATATTCTGGAAGGTGGCATTAATTTAAAAGGATTTCACTGTGATCTTTCACTTATAAAACTGCCCTATGTACACACAACAGTTTTATGTTCTTTTTTAATAAACCTTTCATTAGTGTTTTGTACTATGTATGGTCCACATAAAAAGCTCAAAACATATAGCATAGCTATTGTTCACCTATTTTTAATGTACCAGCACTGAAGAAATGCTACAGTATAACAAGTGCTTCATGAAAGGATTTTTAAATCAGTACAATACTATGCTCAAAATGAGAGAGATTATTAAAAGCAAATAATAGAGATTTTCATATATCCTACTGAACTTCACTTTATTTGCATATCCCCCTGTATTTTTTTGTATGAAAAAGAAAGCTTTTTTCAAATTTACTTTGCAATATTCTCTTCATTAAATGCCCTTAAACTCTGAATTAAAGCCAATATAAATGATCCAAAAATAGGAAATAGAGTAAATGTTTTCTAAGAAATCCCCCACACTTTCTTTCTCTGGTTCCCTGGCCACTCATTTTCTCCTCTACAAAACATGCAAACACAAAAATCTCAAAAAATTGCAATAATAGCATGGCACAGGCATCATCAGATCAAAGACGGAGGGATATAATTCATGAACAGAACACACAGTGCATCACAGAAAGAGGATTCAACTAACAGAACATACTGCTGTACTAACAGAAGAAAATGTTCATGTGACTCTTCTCCAAGTATTAGTCTCCAAAGAAAAAGTAGTAGCCGTTTTCTGATTATGATCGTTTAACCTAAGTAAATACTTTTGTCCTTGCTGTCAAGGCTGTGCTTGCTAGGGAAGCGTTCTGGTTTGAGCAGTTATATGTAAGACATGAGCACTGCTAAGTGTGTTGCATGTACTGTCTTCCACTAAGTAGAAACTAAAAGCAATCATCTGCCTATCCACAGGATGCAACACTGGACTGACATGGTTTTGGTATTTTTAAAAAATGGGATATACCATACTACAATCTATATCCTTAGGTTTGTTTAGTAATAATCGAATTCCAGGACAAAGAAAACAATCAAAAAAGGAAACCATTCTCAGTTTTTAAAGACAGAAGAGTTCTAATGTAGAAATACATTACTTACAATCAGGAATATATGCATTTTTATTTCTTGTGAAAGGCATATTAAAATAATAAAAAGGTTGAGAGTGGGAGATGAGATATGTTACACTCCTACATCCCAACAGCGTATGTGACCTTCAGCAAAAGATTAAGCCTCCTTTGAGCCTCAATGTTCTCATATGTAAAGGAATATATTTTTACTAACCTATTTCTATATCTAGAATCTTATTCACCTAAGTGCTTCCATTTGAGCAGTGTTTATCAGAACTCCTTTCTTGTAAACTGTTTGGGATCCTCTAAGTAACACAAAATAAAGCATCACACTATTTCTGACTGATTTAGTGTATTTTCAGAGCTTAATCCTCAAATCTACATCTGACTTCAAACAGTATTAATTTAGATTTTTTCTGAAGTGATTGTCTATAAACACAAGTGTTTATACATTCAAAAGAAAATGTTTCTCCTTTAAAATTATGCTTTGCCATCTCTTCTTACATCTTTTCCATTTTGTATCTGGAATGTGGTATTTCCCGACTGCACCTTCAGCCACGTTTCAGAAGTACGCTGAGGGAGTTAGCAAGGCTGGGTTGAAATAACCAGAACATTATGACATTAAATACAGATCTGGAGGCACCATTCTAAAGCTGAATGTTTTTAATATTTATTGTCATTAATTTTTATCACTTCAAAGCTGTTTAGTTTGGCAGAAGAAAAATTGCATTTTCCTAGAATGAGTTAAAAACATCTATATGAAAGTTTTCAGATACTAATAGCTTCTATCTGCACCTGCACGGCTGAGAAAATGCAAATAACAAAAGCATATTTTCATGTATCAAAACACAAAAAGCTGCATGGTGATAAAAATGAAACTGTACGAAATATTTTTAAACACTTCCTTCATACTGCTTTTTATTGGAATACAAATTCGCTGATTCTGAAGTTCCCAGAGCATGATGCTGGGAAAATGGATGAATACACTGTACCTTGGTTAAAGATGATGCCCTAGCTGTCTGGCTAGCTGCTGAGACTGACTTGGGACAAAATGTGAAGCTTACACACATCACAGTACAGAAAACAAAATTGGCATTCTTAATTCCTAGTTCCGAAAGAAAACCTTATACCTAGGTTAAAATGGCACTAGTAAAATGAGATTAAGCCCTGAAGTGTACACTATTACTTGCGTTCTTTTGTCTAGCAACATAAAATGATAGAAAATCCACTGTCAGATTCAGAAAATAAAGAAGCGACACAAAATAAGGAGTACTTTCAACTTAATTAGAGAATGAAATTGTTGGGTCACAAAAGGTGTCATGCTGACAGTCTCGCAGCCTTTCAGTAAATGCAATCACAGATCAATCACAATACGGACATTTACAAAGCGAAGGAGCCACACGGCACTGTCATTTACAAATATCATCCACTTCCATCCTGAAAATGGCTTAATAGTGCAAGTTAAACTATTGGGCTAGGAGGGAAAAAAGGGAAAGAAACCACTTCCTCCATTTTAAGGGTTCAGCTAAAATTTTTACCCTTGTGGATTCAAGGTCACACCTTCAAAACAGTCCTTAAACTAGCAAATATTTTATCTTGCTATTATTTGTGGATAACTTTTTTTGTGGTTAAGTACATGATTTACAAACGCAATTAAGTGCACAGCCATCTTCAGTGGCCTGGCTAGCAGTTGTACCAAAAACTTTGTGAAAATAAAAACAGAGCTCCACACAAAGACAAGCTAACCTAACCTCCTAAATTACCTCTAACTGACAGGTAATTGCTTACTATCAATGTTTTAACAAGCCTGAAATTACTTTATGCATCAAAATTAGAAATCGCTGTGTTCCTCATTCCAGCAATTAATGAGAATAGATATGTGCCCATTATATATCCAGAAAATGGGGTGTGAAGAAGAAAGGTGAATTCTGAAGGAGTTAGGTTAATAAATTAAAAAATAATAAAAGAAAACATTTTTCACTTATATAAGTATAGAATGCAGGTCAGCTACATCTTCACAGCAAGAAACCTTGATTAGGCATTTCCATACCTGAAATATGTCTGCTTTGTTCTTTAATAAAGTGATCTCCATCTGCTCATGCCCTTGGATTGTTTTTATTAGTTTTCAGCAGTACAGCTGGCTGTGCTCAAGCCCTACATAACTCTGCATTTTCCTGTTCATAATTAACTAATTATGCTCTAATCAATAGTGTAGATACTGATTTTACAATGTAAATGAGATAAATGAGATAATGGCTGGGGTCAATCTCATTTTATTTACAAAGCCCAGCACACACATCCAATTTCATTACATTGCATCTACCTGCACAGGAGGGAGTCTTATCAGTTGGCCTGCAGAAGTCTTCCTGTGAGCACTGGGGGAAAAGACCTGTGCTTTTACAGAGGAACAGTGAATGCAAAACCTGCCCATCACTGGCACATTTGTAAGTCACTGGTTAATACCATCGAAACCCACAAAGAGCTGATTCAGCCAGAGAGAAGAAACCTATTTTGCATTCACGAGACAGCATCACCCATCTATAGCTGTAAAAGTAATTACCTACATGTCCCTGAAACACAACATTAATAAGCTAAGCTTTAAATACAACTTTCCAAATATGCTTCAGAGACTACAGAAAACCTCTCACTTATGTACACATCATTGCACATCATCTGCAGCGTCATGCCAAAAGGTACCATGTTGAACAAAATACAAAACTGCCAAATATATATACTACTCCCTATTCATCACAACAGCTTAGAAAGATTGACTTTAATGGAAAAAAGATATAAAACTTTGATACATATTGACAAACCATCATCACCGTTAAAATTAGAGAACTTGTCATATAAGCCTTACTCTGGCAAACTCAGAATTAATTAGAACAAAATTAGAAGTAATCTAATCCAGAATTTTTAAACTCCCAGAGAACGGGTGTGCATTCGCTCATTCATTAGCTGGGGGGATGAACACGATGGCTATTCTGGCACCTGTGTGGCTTTAACTATAGATATGCATCTTTCCTTGTTGGCTTGTTCTGGACCCCATTTCTGACTAAAGGCTCTCAACACCCGAGTAACAGATGTTTCTTCTCAGGCACTGATCTCTCTCCCCTTTAATCCCTCAGTGTCCAAGTGTTGGGCCACTCTGAAAACGTAAACAGCTGGAGACATGCACAGAGGTTCATTTTAAATTGCAGCACATTCTTGGGTTCAGATGAACAACTTGAAATCAGCTACGACAGTTTAAGGCACTGTCATCATTTTGTTTCTTGTTAGTGGTTGTATGATAGAGCGAATGGACAGGAGCATGTAAGCATTCCCAAAAAACCAGAGTATGCTGATGTAGCTCAAGTGAATTCAAACTGTAGAACCAAGATGACTGACTTTGGACTGGAGCAGGTGAGGAGTGCTCCTGTGATACCTTAATTGCAACCAGACCACAGAAGTGATAAATTCTGGGTGATAGGAATGAATACTATGGGATGGGTTATGTCAGCAACTCTTACATGTACTGTCAAAGAAGGCACTTTCTTGTGCCCTTATTTAAAGAATAAAATTAATTAAAGATCTAATGATGAAATAACTGTATAATTGTATATTTAGTGCATTGTTATTAATGCTGTCCAAAAAGTACATTCATTCTACTTACTGAGGGAGGAGCCCGAAACAATAGTACTTTTTCATTAAGGAATATGTGGAAAACAGGCTTCTTCTTAGCTTTCTCTTCTGACATTTCTTGAAACAAAGTGAAGGTAAGTGAAGATACGTCTTCGTATCTTACCCTGCCATTCTACATCAAAACTCAATTCAGCCCCATGGATTCCAACAGATATTGCTTTCATTTTGCTGTGATATGTCATAGGCCAAGCACAAACCAGAAGTGATGCAGTGCTGTATTTAGACTCTAATTTAAAATGTAAGGTCTAGATCCTTAGCAACTTCTCTGTTTTTAGGCAGAATATTGTCAAAAAACATATTAAGTATAAAATGGAAAAAGCTGTTTCTCCTTTTCCTGATTTCTACCCTTTTTCCCTTGCTTAGAAGTGGCATAACAACTAAAAATGGATGGTCAAGTCATCTTGCAGTTTCTGCTCTACAGAACAGTTTTAAGAAACTATTAGCACCAGGATAATTTAAAAGTCCTCTCACACAGGCCAGCCAAGTTTTAGGTGACTTCACCATCAGCAGTGTGACAGATTCCAGCACTAAAATCCTTATGTGACTGCACATGCATACATTATTGAATATAAATCAGGATACAGCCCAATTATATAGCCTCTTCAAACTCAGGTACTGGTTATCCTGAAAAGCTCTCTATCTCCAAAGATGCTCAAAATTCAACCGCATATAACTCTAAGGAACTTGATCTCATTTCAAAGTTAGATCTAACTTTGCAGTCAGTCCTGCTTTGAGTGGGTGGCTGGCACAGATGTCCTCCAGAGGCTCCTTCCAACCTACATCTTTCTGGATTTTAATATTTTCATAATTTTGATTTAAGTAAATGAAATACTCTTTCTGGGAAGGATAAAGCTTATCGTATTACACAAAGTAATTAAAAGCCACATTCAAATTTCTATTAAGCCAGATACAATGCAAGCATAAAAAAGGAAGTCCCTGACTTCCATAGTTTGTAATGTTAGATGAGACAGTAGACTATTATTCTCTTCTGTTATGCCTGGAAGAGAGAGGGGCATGGCTATTGCTGAAAGGTGAGAGAACATACCAGATGCAGGATGACGATTACATTCTGTTTTTCAGATCTACCTACTACTGATGAAGACAGCGTATCGTATAGGCAAGATGGACATATGGCCTGACAGAGCAGGATGAGCTTACTGATCTTCAGCTAACAGTAGTTTCATGATAAAGTAGCTATACGGTTTTGGATGCGGGAAACTGTATAATCTCTAACTTACTCAAATTTCTGTCCAAACTCAAGGGCATTAATAAAATGACTATTTTTTCTCTTTAGTGTATAATAATCCTGTGGAAAAGCCTTCATTCACTCAGAGGATCTATGCTACACTTTTCAGCATCTGCTACATGAAGTTTTTAAAAAATCCTGTATTTAGCGCTAGTTATAATACATACCAGCATGAATTTCTATGGCTTTGACCTCTAGAAAGTTCTACTTTAAAGCAAAAAAAGTAATCAAAACATTCTACCTGTAAATTCAAAAGGAAAAAAAACATTTTATGTAGCTTCTACTCCCCACCCCCAAATGCTTATCATCATGTAACCTAAACATCGAATAATTCATTTTAACAGAACTGACAAATATTGTCCATTAATTATACCACCAATGAGCAAAAGAAAATAAGCATTAATCTGGGAGACATTTGTGTAGCTGAATTTATTATGCTAAACTCAAAACTGCAACCTCTCCTACTTGATTTAATACATGCTTTTAATACTAAACCAAACAACCCCTCAAATCCAAAAACCTGACACTGATTATTTATGGGTAAGGAAGAATCTGAATTGGCTATTGTTATATGACATTCCTATGTAATCCAGATTTTTTCTGAATGGTCCCTAAGTCATCTGTTTCATGAAACAGTTTGCATGTACAGAATTAATTATAAGAATGCTATAAAGACAGTTTATTTACTATACCTGTATGTGAACAGCTTCCTTTCAGCAAGAAGTGCTCACTTCTCTCCCCTCTCTCATAGTACTTCAAAACTATAAAACACATGCCTTTGATAAATTATTTTGCAAAATTCATTAAGGGCCCACATATACAAGGGGAATATATTGATGTAAACACTATGTCAAATGTGTTTGCTTTTGCTAATATTATACAGCTACTGTATAAAACTTATATTTACAGTATTTTAAAGTTTAAATTAAGTATTTCTGTGAAGACAATGCCTCCAAGACATGTATTAAGATAATGCTACACAAATTACAGCCCCCCAAAAATTCCAAAATATCTTCTTTCTTGGGAAAACCAGGAAATTCTGAAAGAACCAGGATAACCCCCTTGACAAACTGAAGAGTATAAAATTTAAGAAAGCTACTAGCAAACGCTGCATTAGTTTTTCTGAAGTACATTCTAGTCGTAATACATGATTGCATCTATAGTGCCATTCTCAGGTATTCAGAATAATAACTATACTGAATGGCATACTGTTTGTGAACTACTAGAGAAGTCCATTACAGTTTTGAATATTGCCATCAAACTTCTTTCAAAAGGTGAAATATCAAGTGTTAACATCTGGCTTTCCAGAAAAAGAAAGGCAAGTGACATAATGATTCATACGAATGAGAGAGAGAGAGAGAGAGATTGAAAACTAAACTAATACTTAATGTCAAAAGAATGTGCCAAGGAAGGAACAAAATCCTACAAAGAAGCTATACTGGGAAACAAACATACAAAATACTGCAGGAAATCACCTTAGGATATCAAGCATGCCCAGGGGAGTATCAACAATACTCAAACAGTTTTTAACACACATTAGTCTCTCCTTAAAATCCTGTAATAGCAGAGATGACTCAACTTCCCTAACAAACTTATCTAGTGCAATTATTGTTAGAAAAAAACTTTCTATTGCCTAACTCAAATCACTTTGCTACAGTTTAACTTATTTTTGGTCTGACCAGATTTGAAGAACAACTTCTTTTTTCCCTTCTTTGCAGCAACTTCTCTCTTCATCATCTTTGTATTAATTTAGGCTCTTTGAAGACAGATTCCCCAGTCTTCTCTAAATTAAAGAAATCCAACTATTTTAAGTTTTTTTATTCATTTATGTCTCCTGTAGTCTTCTTATCATTCAATTCAGTTTGCTTTGGAATTTCTCTACATATTTCTTGCCAAAGTGGACAGAATATGCTAGGTGAGGCTTTTCCAAGGGTGAGATACCGGTCTTCTGAATATTCAGGAGTACTACTTTCATGTGTTAAATGTAACACCTCTCTTTGTACATCTCAGGTATGATCAGTTTGATTCATGATCAGTTTGTGATCCAGAGTCCCCCATACCTTCTTTTTTGAAGATGTATCTCCTAACTAGTTAGTCTTTGTATCATAATCATGCACGAAACAGTGATTTCCCTTTTCCTTTACTGCACTGCATGCTTTTTCTGGATGCTTTCTTAAAATTTCATTTTTAATTTTAACACTGTAGTGCCTCACATCATACTGGCATCACCTGCAAATGTAACCAAACACTTTATTCCAGCACCTAATACACTAAAGCAAAAATTAACAAAAATGTAACAATACTGAATCCAGGAGAGTCCTGAGTGTAACTCAGTGAGTGGAATATCATTTTACAGTGAGTCCATGGTAACTAGTCTGCTTTTCTCATCAGCTATATATTTTATTGCAGCTTAATTAACAGAATATTTCTCTAGCTTATTTAGCAGAATGTCACACACAAAAGTATTTTAAAAGTCTTACTAAAGCCAAGATATGCTACATTTATCATTCTCTCCTACTCACAATGCCTAGACTGTATTAGTTTAATAACTGATCATAAATCACAGTAAACATTACTTACTTTTTTTTTTCCCCCTAAACTCAGCATGACGTATGGGCAAACACCTTTTTCCCCCCCTCATTAGCACAGCATTTGGATACATCTTTTTACTTCCAGAATTCTGGACAAGTGGTCACTAAACTTGGTCTTTTCTTCCTAAAACAGATTCATGGATTCTTAGAGATCAAATTCCCGCATTAAGGTCTATTTCCTAGCGCAAATTTCTTTATTTTTAAGGTGTCTTTGTGTGCCTTGCCAATACAGAATGGTACGCGTTTCTGATAGTTCAGACAAAAATCTTACTCTGATATCATCCCACCCCCTTTTTAAAACAAAACGACGTGTTAGACATCAGGTTAATTTTATTTAATATAATATCCAAACATGAAATGCCCTGGTAAGATATGACTTGTAGATAAGTATACACAAATTTGTATATTTCTCCTATTACTTATTACAGCATTTAATTTCTTTCTTAAGTTTAAAAAATATTTCAAATGGAAATGTGCCTTGAGAGATGACAAAAACCACCGTATCTTGAGAAATTCAAAGACTATATGTCATAAAATTACAACTGCGATTGCATTTCAGCAGAATTTTTCCAAGCAAGTTCAAGATGAAAACGATGAAGATGTCAACACACTGCTACTGTAGATTTAAGAACTGGATCGGTACCATTTGTAGATCAAAATACTATGTCTGCATCTACCAGGATATATGTGGACGAAGACGAAGATCTCAGCTGTCACGCTGTGTGATCAGTTCTTCATTCCTTCCCCAAATTACATAACAATTTCATATTTGTATTGTGAGGAGATAAGCTTGTCCTGAACACTGCCAGAGAAGTAAGCCAAATAAAACAAATGTCTGCATATACTCAAATTTTTCTTTTTCTTAAAAATTTTTTGGAAAGCAATATAGGTATAGTTCTATTCACTTGAGCGTCTGAAGTCAGAAACAATTAGTTCATTCTAATAAGCATAAAATCAATTTTTCCGTGGCAAATCTATTCCTTCAGAATAGTAAGTCTCAAGTGTTTTACAGGTCTCATTATCACTGAACATTTTTTTTTTTTTTTTTTAGGAAACAATCCTTTTTACAGTAAGGTCTATGTACAACACGGTGTTCTATATAGAAATGTTCTTATTAAACTGCATATAAGTAGAGCGGCAGGAGGATGGCAAACCGTTGCTTATTTCATTTGGTATCACCATAGAGGAACGCACAATATTTAAGTCCCACAGGCTTCTGTCACTCTTCAGTGAATCCAAGCATTGTATAACATCATTTGCCAACGAAGCACAGGGGAAAAAGACATTACTTAATAGGACAATTCTGACAAGACATTTATCCGGGATTTTTCAACAATGCACATACGAAATGTTCCTGATTAGTGCAAAAAAAGGCAGGCAAATTAACTACCTTGTCAGTCCAAATAACAAACCAATCAATTACATTCTATCCAAGCCTGACAAGCAAACTCAACTTTTTGTCATAATAAGCTTATAGTAGAGACAAGGTAGCTGTTCTCCTTTACTTTAGGTACTCTATTCAGAGCTTTATCCACATTTAAAAATCATATTATAAAAGGTTTCCACGATTGCCTCCGAGGATGAGTTGTGGCAGAGTTGTGTCTCATGAAGGGTATCTACACAGTAAAGTGATAAGAAAAAAATATTAACATTGAAAGATCATAGCAGCTCTGCTCTGTCTTATGAAACATTTTAACATCACACTAAATTCAAGCAATGTGTATGCTCAGATCCAAATAGCTTAAGACACTCATACCAAACTTCCAAGAGTCTCTAAGTGTCAAAACGTTAAACTACGTATAGCATCCTTTTAACTTTTTCTCAATACAGCTCAAAGAACAAAGGCAGTCCACTGTAAGACAGAGAAGATAATTTTCTTTTTTTTTTTTAATCATAAAAGCAACAATTTAATACAAGTAGGCTTGATTGTGAAGCTAGCATTTTCCTCAGATTTGAAACCCATACAAATGCAGCTATGGGACTGACTACATGACAAACAACACAGGCACTGTGTTACAACCGTAAAAAATACTTGGTTTATAGAATAGTATTTGAAAGAAAGTAAGTCAGGATTTAGGAAGCATTAAGTAAGGGAGGGTTTCTTTCATAATGCAATGTAATAATTCAGTACATAGAAAGCTGTAGTCACCTCTGAAACAATGTCTTTGAGGCAATAATTCAAAAGTCTTCACAGCTTTTTTTTCTTCCTACTTGTACTTCCTGTCTTTTGACACTCTCACGACATACGTACTTTTCAAGGATGCTTTTTTTTTTTGAAACAAATACAATTTTAAAGTGCTGATTGTCTACACTTAAACTCTTTAAAACTACTTGCAATACAGCAAATTAATGTAACTGATAGCATTGTGAGATTTTTAGTAAAAAAAAAATCCATGTTGTCTTTAAGCTGTGCTGGCATATCAAATACACATCAGTTTTCAAAGAAAGACCTATATACAGTCCCCACTGCATTTGTTTTGTTTTCTACTTTGAAATGTATTAAAGTAGAATTGTAAATAAAAAGGAATTCTAAATTGCTGTCATACTTTGATAAAATAAAAAAATAACAATCTGATGAACAGGAGTCATAGTGTCACCGCATGTTCCAACAACAGTTCTTTGCAAACTAATTTTGAGTGTAAGGATTTTGAGTCTAAGAATTAGAGGGACAGCAAGGAAGTAGTGTATGTAAATCCATTTCAATTCTCACTTCATCTCTTACTTGGGACATGATTAGATTTTTAAATCAGGTGTCCTGAACTGCAATACTACAGTGCAATTTTGAACTTCTAAAGAAAACTGAAGAAAAGCTGAGCTGTAAAACAGAAATACTTTTAATAGTCATCTATTAAACCAACTGGTTTTGTTCTGATCACCTCAGAGTGGGTGACGTTGACATGGGTGCACATTCAAATGCAGAAACATGAAGGGTAGCATGAGCAAACAATCTGAGATAAGCTCAAGGTCTTTGTGCCACCTCTATCCTCTCAGCAACAGTATGAGTACCTGCAACTGTACCATCGGAGTCAGGTCATCAGACTGTGATGGGCTATGCCCTATCTGGGCTAGCAAGGTTTGGACATGAATACAGAGATCCATACTTTTAATACAAGTTTTTATTTCTGTTACACAAAAAGAGTGTGTATATATATACACACATACATATGTATGTATATGTACTTTTATATATGTATATGTACTTATAATTGTACTTATATATACATATATTTAAATTATTTTATATAAATTATGTAAACATGCTTTCATATATGAAACAAACTTCATAATTGTACTAATAAAACAATAAGTTAAATTTTAACAATAAGCTCACAAATCAAAGTAATAAAAGACAAACAAGGCTCACACAGGAAACTTGTAACTACAAAGCAAAGCCAAGATCCTAATTTTTTGTAGTACTTTAGGTAAGGCTGCAAGAACACAGGTATCAAGTGTAAGTAACCTATACCTGCACTAGTGATTCCTCTAATATTTCTTTGTATTGCATTTTTATTGATAAGAACATATCAAGAAATTTTAAAGAATATTATAATATTTACTGATGCATTAAAGGGAATTTACTTTTTAAATGGTTGAACAATTTTTCCATTTCTACTGTTTTTAAAATTTGACTTGACATAATTTATTTTACGTGATTTAGGGTTATCTTCACCCCTCTCATCTCCAAAGTATTATTTCGTTAAGGAATCACTACTGACTTTGTGTTTGTTAGAACACAGTTCTAACCAGCAACAGACTGGTAAAAGACAAAGCAATACAAATGGATACATACAATAGCTTTTTTTAAGCTTGTAACCCACAAACTCATCTGATAACTGACTACTGATTTTGGAGAACTACTTACTAAAAATTCTTCCTGGGACCTCCCACATTGATGACATTTGTCCTGTTCTATTCTCTGCTTTTGCTTTTCTCCCACCCCTACGTAGCATTTTCCAACCCTCTCTGATCCAAAGAACTGCACCCATTCCTATACATCCACTCTAATTTCTACAGACTGCAGTACCCAGAGCTGCCTGCGATATCTGAACTTGCATTTTTAGCCTAGTTCAGAAAAGGATTTACTGAACACAAAAATCTGACATAAGGACAGTAAGCAAAACTGAACAGCTTTCCTTTCTCACCAGTAGATGGAACAAGTATCAGATAGAAAAAAGCATCACAGGTAATGCTGTAATAGATGCTTTCAAGAGGGAGGTTCTCAATTGCATATTTGGTCCTTCAGAAGAGTTGCTCTCTCCCAGCTCTCCTTCATTCCAGGACAAAAATAACTATGAAAGGACTTTCCTTCAAGTTTTGGTACAAAGGGAGAGAAACACATCAACCTCTCTCACTCTCCTCCCTAACCACACATGGCTGTAATCTGCTTCCTCAGTTAAGTAAATATTATGTAAGGGGGGGGTCTATGAATATGTGCAAACTTCCTTTTCAAAGGAATTTACAGCACAAGAAACCTCACAAATTATTTCAATGCTTTCTACTGGAATTGCCAAAGGTCCTCTTCATTTGTGTAACAGTTACTGAAAAGTGCAAATTGCAGACAAACATAATGCTTGTTAGTCGTTTTGATCCTTGTTCTTTTTTAGCCATTTTAATACTTGCTTTCATCAGGTTAAATACCTGTTACGAGAACAATGATTTTGGCTGCTAACTGGGCACAAGTAAAACACATTTGCAACCATAACGTAAGCTCAGTTTATCTTCAAAGGTCTGAAGGTAGGAAGCTGCTCCAGCATACCTTACCAATTCTGAAATATTAGGACTCTCCCACCAGGTCAGTCTGTCAAGCCTAAAGAGGTATTTGGAGTATTTGGCAAAAACTTTAATGAGGTAAGATGGTAATGAAAGAGAGGGAAAATGGAACTATTTAATTATAGAGGAAGTGCTGACAAAGACCAATTTTAGAAGGCAAGGAACCGTATCTGCAGTAAACACCAAACCATCCGAAGGTGATAGAAGTAATATGCATTTTTAAAATTCAGGCTGCTCAAGGTACACCTCTTGATCCCAGGAATTAATGTGTACCCACAGCTCCGTTACATGGATGAGAGTTACAGAGCTCTTTTAGTGGAAAAAAAAAACAGAACCCCGAAACAATGATGAGTGATGTGTCTTCCAGACACTGTTAATTACTTCAATTCTTCTCAGTATTGATCAAGTTGTAAATATTAATACATGCTTCCTGAATGGTTACAGATTTCTATTTGCTAATTTGTATATTTGCTAATATACACACTGATTAGCCTGTGAAAAAGTTATCTGCAGGACAAAACATCACAGCATCTGAGGTACCACTGGAATAGAAAAGCTCTGCTTCATTTTAATAACTGGCACACTGGAGTATAAATAGCGACATTTAGAGCTGGTCACTGCACAAACATGTCAACTGAGGTGAACAAATAAGACTAACAGTAGTCTTGATTTAGAGAATTCTGTTCTCCAAGTACTACTATGCCCACTTCAAAACAAGAACACATTTTCAAACTATTTAAAAGCCTAGAAGAAATGACATATCCTATACAAAAGATTAAATAAAATATTGGTATCACACATGTGAAATGGTTTCATTCGGTAATAAAAGTGTCATTTTCCTTCATTCTGCACTGTCTTTGTGAATACAAGCTTCTGAGAACCCATGAAAAAAATTTCAGTCAATACACTCAATATTCTCATGAAACCCAGCTTTCTCTTTTAAGAGACTGCATTTACAGACCTTGTCACAACAAGGTCCTTGATGTTATCGAAGCAATTTCAAGATACTTTAATCATTGGCAAAACTTAGTAACTTGACAAGAGAAATTTGGGCCAGGAAGATTTCAGTGACTTGAAAGGAAGGTTATTGACTGATGTAATTTCATTTGGATGTGACTGAATCCAATTGATCTGGTTTTTGCAATGCATATCTTCCCTCTGCAGCTGTGTCTATCTGATTCAGAGTGCAAGTGCAAGGAGTGACTATCCCTTTCCACTTAAAGCAAAACTCTTCCTTCCTCCTGCTATTATTTTGAATGAGCACACGAGGAGAGCATTTTCAAGTTTAATCTCTGTACTCACTCTAAGAAAAAATATACTCAACTGAATGCCAACCCATAAATTCAACCGAATCTTGTGATTCCTAGCATATTCACTATGTAGTTAGAAAAACAGGTCGTTGAACATTATTATTATTATTAATCGAAATACTGAGTTAGGGCTTGTATAACACAAGGTCATACGACAGTACAAAACTAATTCTCAATTCCAACTGCACTATATCATGTAATCTACACTGTAACAGATTGTACTTATTTTCAGCTGAGTACTTAGATGTGTTCAAAAGAAAAAAATCTGCTGGTACGCAATGAGCATAATAATTTATAAACACGGATACAGTATGTATAAAAACGTATCTTCCCATGCAAGTTTGGTTTACAACAATTTTAAGAGAAAAGAGTGTACCAGTAGGAACTTCACAATTAAAGTTAATTTTAAACAGCATAAATCTTAAAGAAAAAAGACTGTGGTATAGATGGGGAGTTAACAAAAACTTCAGGGGAAATGAGTGGGCCACTATCCACGGATCCCGTTCATGTAGGTTGCAAAACTGATAAACATTGGACATCTTGTTTACATTTCATCAGAATTAAGGGGAATGCTGACACTGATGCGCACCTTTGACTCCAAGTGACTTACATGTATCAGTGTATTCTTCAACAAAGATATTTTCTCCAAAATTCAGTCCAACTTTTTCAACTTGAGTCATTTTGTCTCTCATTCAGGAAATGATCTTTTTCAGATACTTGGATAACTGAATATTGATGAATAATGTAATCATCATTATATGAGAATAAAACTATAGTTGAATCAGGACGTGGCAATAGATGTTGCCAGCAATATGTAGCTGGCAGGTCAACTTCTTAAGATTACAAAACAGAATTTCATGAAAGGTCTCTCAGTTTAATGAATGAATGACTAGTAACCAGAATATAAATTCTAAATGTTAGGCCTAACTGCTGCCTGAAAAAAGGTGTTGCTTCAAAAAGAAGCCTTTTGTGGAGATTCAAAAAAGAAATGGAGAGTTCAGTTTTAATATAAAACAATTTTATATTTAAAAAAAAATTTAATGTACTAAACTGCTTTTCACTCTCCTGTTTAAATGACTGAGAGCCATCTTCCTTAACATACTGCGATGCAGGGCAAATTTATCAATGGAACATTAGTACAAATAAGCCAAAAGTAACCATGTGATAAAGTCATTAAATACATAAAATACAACTAAAATTGACCTGAAACCGTGGAGCTCAGCAGCTTAATGCACCATCTCCAACGTAATGCCTTTACCACATGCTTAGTTTTTCTCAGTTTGTATGCTGTCTTGGTTTTGAAAGTGAACAGATGGGAAGTCTTATTAAATGCACATCTATCCTGACAGCAAAGTTACACATTATGTTCAATCATTTCACCCAACAAGATGGATTTAACATGCAAAAATGTCAAAGCAACAAAAGAAAAAGGGAAAGGCAATATAAGCACAGAAATTAAAAAAGCTATTTTATCTACAAAAGTACACACCAATTTAAGGACAGAATGTTTTAATTCAGAATTATGTGAAAGCTGGTCTTCTAAAGCAAAATTTTGTACTTAAACAACTGAAATGTCATTTTCAAAATATTTCTGATCCCCTACATAAGTACACATGAGAACTGAAAAGTAAAACTTTGCCTTACAAGACAGCCATTTGGTATTTCCTCACACAGACTGGAGTTTATTTTCCCCTTGTTTTTATTTCATGAAGGTGGAATGAATTGAAACAAAAAATTAGGAAAACATTTTCACTGCAGAACTAAGTTGGCCTTTACTCACCCAGCCTTAGTCTTAGGCTGTCTGCGCTCACAAAACATGCTTGACCAACTAAACATGACTAGCTGGCTTAAAGACAAAACTGTGAGCTTTCCTCTGATAACCTAACTAGCAATGAAAATGGAGCTAAAAATCAACTGCCAGTCCTTCAGTGCCTTCCCAACTCTTTGTATCACAGAAGATGATATGAGTTCTGCTGTAATTCAGTTTTTTATGTCTAATCTATATACTTCAAAGTTTTAACAGTTTTGAGGTATCTATAGCAGCAGGAACATTTAGGCTGCTCTGAAGCAGGCATGCCCTAGACATGCCGGTAGAAACATTTGCAGAGAAACCACAACCCAACCCTCAGCATCAACCACTTTGGCTGCCTGATCCCAAAGCAGGCTAAAAGGGCTTCGGATTCTGTTGACGATAATAGTTACACAGTATCTTCCCAGTAAAATTATCTCTTGCATAAACTGTGTGTAATTAAGACTTAATCTACCAGTAAAATAAGTCAACAGCATAAACTCAATAAAAATGTTTACGTTTTATATATTACACAATCTTTTTATTGTGAGTACTGTCACTCACTGTAACTGTTCCTGTTACTGTGAGAACTGTATACTCCTTCTTAAGTACTATATAAATATACTAACATACCAGTCTTTCAGATCAAATCTTTTATTGGAAATAAAAATCTAAACTTCTTTCAAATACAGAACTGGCTTTGATTGCTTATTATTGTTACTATTATTAGGCTATACTGTGAGAAATATTTTAATTAGCACAGTTATGTAATACAATAAACTAGATTATAAGATTGACTTGATATTAAAAAAAATGAATAGAGGAGTCTTTTTTTAATCAAAAAATGGTGGGAAGGATGCTTTTTCCATTTCAGTCTATTAAATAAAGTCTAAAGTTGTTTGTTGTTGTTATTATTATTACTATTGTTATTATTTTGTTTATTTTAACAGAAAAGTAGATTGCCATTTTTGTGGGTTGGCTCTTTATCACTGGGGATAGATGAGTTCTGACAGGAAAATCTAAATTTCACTCTAATGTCTAAGTTTTAACACTCAACAGTCACCACCAAGGTCTAAAGGAGTTGCAAAGTCACTGGACTGCATGGTTTTCATGCTGCTGTTAACGAAAATGCAGGCCTAAGCCACTAAGTTAGTCATCAGTTATTGATGGTTTATTGCTATCTGTGTAGCATTTAGAACCTCCTGTGTGACTTCAGTATGTTAAAATCTAAGCATGACTATCAGAGCGCCACAAAACGAGCCAAAGCAGGAACTCTGGTTTCCCGCTCAGCTGCTCTATCAAGCACATGTCTAATAATAAGTGTAAGCTGTCCCACTGTAGGTAACAGGCTTCATGTAACTATATTAGTCTGCTCAGTCTAAAACACAGATTCAGGGCTAACAGATGGGTATTTTTTCTTCCTTTTTAAAGTAATTTCTTCTTCGAGACATTTATAGTGTTTTTTCCTCCCCAAACTCCCACTCCTAGAAACCTTAAAACTGTAACAGTTCTACTGTGAGCCATTCAAGTCTCTACAGCATCATGTGGAACCTCTTTACCAAGCTGCTGTATATAATAGCCCAGGCCAAAATCTGTGATGCACTTGCTGCTATGACTGAGAAATGCAGAAATTAATTAAGATCAGGTTTTATTTATAGTTTAGATTGAGAAGATTAATGGCACTACTGAAACTTTATTGCTTATTGGAACATTGTGTCCAGAGAACAAAGGGAGGCGTAAGTACAGTCTCTTATCACTGTTACAGTTTAAAAATTACAGAAGAATTTACTACTTCATAACGAAGACCACAAAAAGCAGTATCATGGTTTTGGAAGAAGAAACCTTGGCTTGTCAAATGAACTGCTAGGCAGAATGCTGCAGGTGGCTGTCATAAAAGGGAAGGTTATCAAGTGAGAGAGGGATGATTTTTGAAAGAAAATTTATTCGGAGCTCAGCAAAACACATCATTCCATTGTACAGGAGATGAGGAAATCCAGCAGGTCTGTTTGGTTAAGCAAGAAGCTTCTTACTGAACTAAATATGCAAAATGAGTGGTGATAAAATTCAGAAGGCAAAACCCCAGATGGATCCAACAAGAAACAGAAAGTAGTTCTACAAGAATGTTAGCAGTGAAAAAAAGTTCAGAGAAAACATGGATTGAATTTCAACTGATAACGCAGAAGGGGCTGATGTACTTGATGCCTTTGTGCTCAATGCCTCAGTCTGCACAGCAAAAACTTGCTCTCAGACTTCCATGCCTACCAGTGTGACATAGGAAAGAGAAGGACAGCCAACAGCAGGAAAGCAACAAGTCAGGGTCTACTCCATTTGAATATATTCCAATCCATGGGGATTATCTAATGGTTCTGAAAGGGATGCTTGTTACCTCTGTTGGGCTCCCATGCAAGATCTAAGAAACATCATGACAACCAAAGCAGGTCTCTGACAACTGAAAAATGCTAAGACAAGCCCATCTTAAAGAGTTAAGACATGCCCATTAAAAAAAGGTAGTAAGTAGGACCTAGGAAATCACAGGCTGGTCAGCCTCATCCCTGCCCCAGGAAAGATCAAGGAGCACATCTTCTCGGGATCCATTTTCAAACACATGAAAGACAAGAAAGTAACCCAGAGTACTCGGCAAAGATTTAACAAGGGCAGACGAGTTGCTCGTGTTTGAAATGACCACAATGAAATCACCGGCTATGTTAAACAGGGAAGAGCGGGGGTGGTAACATACCAAAGTGTATTCAGCATAAGGCTTTTCAAACAGTCCCATACAGCATTTTCCTTATCCAGTTAAGTACAAGGCTGGATGAATGGGCTGAAAGCCAGCTGGACTCAAAGAGCAGCAGACAATAGCTTGAGATCTACATGGTGTCCAATAACAGACAAAGTACCACAGGGGGTGATTTTGGGGCTAACAGGGTTCATAAAAAATTGTCATAATGAGGCAAAATTCACCCTCTGCAACTTTCAGAACAACACTAAGTTAGGAAGGGTGGCTGACACATTGAACAGTAAAGCTCCAATCCAAAATTTGCTTGAGAAACTTGAGGACTAGACCAGCAGATAATCATGAAGTTCATCAAGAAGTAGAATGAAATTTTGCATGGAGGGGGGTAACTCCATGCATCAGTGCAGACTGAGAAGCAACTGGCTGAGTTGCTCTTGGCCCTGCTAAAAGCACCTGGGGGTTAAAGTGAATGTCAAACTCGGTATGACTGAATGAAAGCAGGACCAGCAAATCAAGGGAGGTTATCATTTGTCTCTACTCAGAGCTAATGACACTGTGCTTAAAACGTTATAACCCATTTCAGGCCACCCAATTCAAGAGAGATGAGAAAACAGAGTCCACTTAACAGCTACCAAGATGGCAGGGGGCCTGCAGCATATAACCTACAAGGAGAGGCTGAGGGAGCTGGCCTTATTTAGTCTGGGAAAGAGGACGCTAAGGGGTGAGGCGAGGGGATCGAGCTGCAACTCACAGCCACGTGAAGGGCAGTGACACAGACAGCGCAGTCAAACTCTCCTCACTCGTGATCGACGACATCACGTGGGCTCACAGCCACAACCTGCAGCTTGGGAGGTTCAGAGTGGACATTAGCAGATGCTTTTTCATTACAAATCGTGCAGCGAGCTCAGGGGGTACTCAGGACTCAGTTGTATGGGAACTGTCAAGTAAAGAGTTATGATAATTTGTTCTTGATATTCTAAAAGCTTTCATTTCAGGTATTAGAAATCCCTACATCAGCCATTATTTTTAAGTATTGCTGATTCCTCTGATCAGGATGGGAAGCAGCTATGTCGAAAAAACACCTGCGATGCCCAGCGCCTGGGTCAGTAGTGCATTTCTGTCAGTCACAAGGAATAAGAAATTTGCTTCCCAGCCCTCTTATAGACAGCATCTGACTGTCCACATGCCAATACTAGATTTCTAAGTGGTGTCCAAGTGGTGTGCACTCATTCTGCACAAATAGTAAAATATTGTGCCCCGATGCCATCCTAAAATTCAATGGTATTTGTCACAATAAAGGCCCTTTTCTTTGACTGAAAGGCGATTTTATATTCTACTGAAACCTAGATACCACAAACGTTTCACCAAGTAAAAGCCAGGAAAGGTTATGTGGGTAAGTTTTATAACTGTGAGCATGTCTAAAGCATATTTGTAGCCATCAAAATAAAAAAAAACAGAAAACTAGTATTATTCATGTATATTTATAACTCCACAATAAAAAAACTTTACACATGAAATGGCTTAAGTAAAAAGTTCCCAGATGCATTTACAAACAAAATATAAAGTAAGTCACAAAAGAAAAGTACGGAAAATGTAATGCATTCACTTGCACAGTACATACACATCTCTATTTTAAAATACATATCTTAACACTGGACGATTTTATTTTTTTAAAAGGCCAGAAAGTTTTTCAAACTGATCGATAGATATAGAAAGCCTGGAAAGATGTGTTTCAACATATATTTGCTTAACTTACAAGGCAAACATTTCATATATTCCATTATAATTTCATAACGCATTTTCAGTCTTCATTTATAAAACTTTCTAAAACAAAAATGACAGGTCTCTAAGCGGAAAAGGACTAAGAATAGAATAAATCTGAAATACACAAAGCCAGGAACTATGGCTTTCTTTCAAACTAGTTCCAGAGCATGCAATATTTAGTAATAGTTTTTTCAAATGAAGCCAGAAGTTAACCAATATGTATAAACAACAGATACATTTACATTTATATCATAATCAAGCTATATACAAAAAGCATCATACAGCACTTCTGAAAATAACTGTTTAAGACAAAGTATTTAGAACAACAGTTGTTATAACACGGTTGTTCTATGCCATGGTGGAAAGCGTGCATGCAAATAAAATTCACATATCATACATAAATCTTAAAAGCAATGACAATGACTAGTTGTATTATATACAAAAATCTGTTAATTAATAGCATTTAAGACAATGCCAGAAGTTTGGTAAGTGTATTAAGAAGATGCTCTATTTGTGGAACTCTGTGCTAAGTATTATATAAATCATTTCCAAGACAACTTAAAAAAAAAAAAAAAAATCAGTGACAATACCATGATGTACATTGTAACATTTACTTAAGATTTTTCTCAAATAATATAAAAAAGGGCCCTCAACAAAATTATTTCATTATGACAAAAATGGAAGTCAAGTAAGAGAGTTTTTGTAGATTTTTTGCAATGTCATTACCACGTAAGTGTATTCTTGAATATTACTTTCAGCAGGTACATCAACAGCATAGTATAGATGAAGCATGAAGTGTGGTTTGTTTCAACTGAATCAGAACATGCAGTAACTTTTTTAGATATGAAAATAATATTTTATTGGTAATACATACTCTCATTACATCTTGGCAGTAAAATCTATATGAAACAAACCTAAAGCAAAACAAACCAGTAGGGTGAACTGATGCCTCACCCTATGCCATGCTGGGTGTAAGGTGAATCAAATTATTTTTCAATTTTACCAGTTTCCTAAACTTTTGTTACTGCTGCTGTTGGGCACTTTCAGCCAGATCTGTTCCACAGTACAGTTCCCTCTGCAACACGTCAACAAACTCGGCATTTAGTCCAGGCAGAAATCAAAGCAATTAGTAACAGGCTTAAATGCATTTCAAACAATGCACCTATATAAATTTCTGTCTTCAGAACATGAATTTGGGGAGAAAAATAGGACATAAAAGAAGACTGTATGTCATTCTGCATGACTTCGGACCTACAGACAGTAAATTTGGCCTTTTGCCTTATTAATGGTCATGGTCATTCCAAAATGCCCTTATACCCGCCCCCCCCCATTCCTTTTCACTATCTTTTTCCTCTCAAGAAGGAAACAACACAGAATGTGAACATATTGACCTGTTGGAACGATAGACATACAAAAGGTAAAAATGATGGATACAAAGAAGTTAAAAAGAATTTTATTTCAAGAAAATTGCAAAGTGCTTGAATCTGTGACTTTGATTAACTGATTTCTGAAATCTCACCTTTCCCACTTATTTTTGGAGAATAGAGGAAAATGAAAATATTCTAAATGAGGCCTTGACTATTTTATCTTTTTTTTAATTAACTGGTCAAGATAGATGAAAGATAGCATGTAACATCAAAGAAAATATATAAAAACACGGAATTTCAGCCAAAAAAACCAACTTGTTTATGGAGGATTACTAATCAATATATATTTGATTAGTTATGTCATATACCCAACATTTTTCTGCATTTAGAATAAAGTGTTTCTAAGTATGCAAAATGAATACATTGTAACTGTAATTATATAAGCAGTGTTAATTATGGTTTAGCACTGTTTTTTCATTAATGCTTACTGTTCACACTTTTTTTTTTTAAATAAGTACTTTCCTGTTCAGTTAGGAGCTTTACTAATATTCTGATTAATCAGTAAAAAAAATTCAGCGGAATCAGTCTTCATCTATTTGATGCACTTGTATTAGTGATTTTTGTATATCATCAAGTGATGTATATGAACATAAACACCTTAGAGGCCACTTTGTCTAGCTTGTGTTCTGTGCCTCTCAACTTGTAAGCAATTTTGACAGAAGCTGTTTTAAAGTACAGTTTCTCTCCTATGACACTGCACATGCCGATGCTCAAATGTACCACCAGGAAGCTAACAGGAAGGGGAAAAAAACCCACCAAAACACCTTGAGGAAGGACTGGGGATGACAAAGGTCTTCCATCCATGTATCTTCAGTATTTTCAAAATAACGTATCAGTATCAAAAAGAAATTTCATGATCATAATAAATAAATATCCTCTGCCACCTATACCAATAAAGTAGCTGGAAATTTACTAAGGTGTCATTTTCCAGTTACCCACTCCCCATCTCAGCTTCACTGACTTGTCTTGACCATAGCAAACCTCTCCTTTCCACATAGGCTTCCTATCCACAACTCCCTCTCCCTGGTTCTTTAAACAGTTTCAGTATCTCCCCTCTTCCGACCACCATCCACATGGTTTTCTTGTTCCAGTGTCTTTCTCTAACCACCCCAACTTCCTTCTTTCAAGTCCTGGAGCTGGAAAAGTCTGGATTTTGCTGCCTCTCCACACGAGCTTACCACTGTCTCTCAATTCTATTTCTGCACAGTTACCATCCAAACTTAAGTCCTTCTCCAGCCCACCAGTCTCGGTCCCACCATGATCTCCATACTTGGCTATGAGTACCATTTTTTTTGCCCAGACCACCACAGCTCAAGGGTTCGTCTGGCTGTAATCCAAGGCCCTGTTTCATACAGCACATCTGCATGACTTTGGTTTAGCTTTACTGAGGAAACGAGTTAAGATGTAATATAGTACAAAAGCCAAACTCTGCTAGATGAGTAAAAGATTTCATTGTGCCTGTTGATTTGAAATGGTATACAGTGGTGACACAAGAAAAAAAACCCAAAACCCCCATGAACATTAAAAACCCTGAGAATACAGTGCAGAATCTGAAGATGGCAATTCAGCAAGATCAGGACCAGCCTGGTCCAAAGAACAACAGAGGCTGAAACATCTTCAACTTATCAATGACTGCCTGACCAGCAAAGATTCATCAGACATCTGCACTGGGTGTGATACTCATACTAAAGCTTAGCCTGGCAACATGCCAGTCCTCACCACAAGTGAATAAGTAATTGCTGTGTATTCTTGAGTTATGTACATCCTGCTCACGTCTCTGCGAATAACAAAAGATGACTGAAGTGACCCAGAAGAAGGAGTTACACACCTGCCCACATTCACTGCCCCATTTTATTCTTCTCATCTAGTGTAGCACTTGTCCACTCTGCATCTAAATCAGACAGACTTCAAATTACCAGTCACTGACACCACCGTTGACCTCTTTGTTCTCAATCCACACTTCTTTTCTTTGCAAGTCCTGTAGCCACCTAGTGCTCCAACTGCAGGGATAAGCATGCTCAGCTGGCCGACACCACGCTCAAAGCACAGAAGACAAAAGATTTAAAAACTGCTGTAGCATGACTCTGGTAGTTATGAGGACACTATTCCTCTCACAATATTCTTAAAGGCTTCCAATTTTCCAGATTTCATCAAATTCACATGGATATATTTCTTCTCTGTCCTTGGGAAAGAAAGGGAGGTCTTTGCCAAAATTCAATTTACTGATCAAAGACTTCAATTCACTTTTCTTCTTAAAGGCCTATGTGTGTATGTTTGGGGGGTGACCTGGGCAAGACAATACACTTGCCCAAATCTCAGATTAAGAATTTTGCCTGAAAACATCCAGCCTAATAAAGATACACAAGAAACATGGAGAATTTTGAGTCCAAGTGATTGAAGTTTTACAAGTAATAAGAAACTGAAAATGGGGCCTGGTACTGCAATTATTACCACTGCCCAGCATATCTAACTTTCATCTCTACCAATGCCAGTTAAAACCTTCAGGGAGTAAGCTTTGCTAAGTTTCAGTCATGGACACTTTGATCATTTCACCATTTCTCCTTTCACTGCCTGTAAGTCAGCATTTCATAATACAATCATTGTATAGAATACGCATCATTCATGATTCTTGATGAAATGGAGTGGTTAGCTTTCATTTATTTCAAATTCATACTATTATTTTTGTTTCTGCAATAGTGAATTGAAACTAACATTCTGAAAGAAGAACCAAACTTTCATAAGAAAATGCTTCTGAAAAAAAAAAACGTAATCGGACATTAACTTTTAGCTCTTTCAGCAATGACTTCTCTAATGAATTCCAGAAAATTTTTTTCCCTTGTTGACAATAACAGAGACACAGAAAGCCTCAAATACGATGACCAACAGAAGTTGAAGCACTATTTTTCCCAAAGCTCTGGTGTCCAAGACAGAAGGAGTTCTTTTGTCTGTTTGAACAAGGAAAATGTTACATACGACTTACGAAATAGCAAAATGAAAAATAACACTCTAAAACCATTCCGGGGGCTGGCAGAGAACATTAAATACACTCAAGCTACTGAAAAAGGCAACTGCAGCAATATTTAACTGGAAATACAGTTTTTCCTTTTCTTCAAGTAACTTGTTAAATACATGCATTAAGCTCATTGTCAATTGATAAATTTTGCTTAAGGTGACAAGAGTTACATTTTGAACATTATCACTTTAACTTATAAAACCCACCAGCTTCACATAAACTTTTCTACATATATTTGTCAATGTACTTCAAAAATTTATAATATGGATTAACCTATACTGAAAATACTGTGCTGCTTAATTTCAGCATTTTATCAGCCTTCATTACTAAAAAAGTTAATTATCACCTCATACACATGGCTTAATATAAAATTCAAATGCAAAAATGAAAGGAGCATGGGGATTTTTCTGAAGCATCTCATAGAACAGTGAAACTAGTTTTGAATGAAATATTAAGGTATTTTCATAATTGGAATGAGACAATAAGATATTTAAGTAGAACTAAGTACATACACCATTAACTGAAGTTTCAAAATAAAAGTCTCAGGTCTTTTAAAAATATGATCTCATGTGTTTTCTATGTTAAGCAGGACCAACTGAAAAAAGGAAAACTATTTAGGTACCAAGTATTATATATGGTAAACTTAATCCACATTTCCTTTCCTACAAGATACAAAACATATACTGTTATAAATACCCAGCAATCAAATGGGCCAGCACAGGCTAATGATTTTTTTTTTTCTTTTAAGGTGTCATTGTCTTTCAGAGAAGAATCTGGAGGAAATGACAGTAATCAGGAACATAGGACATGCCTAACACTGTTTGCTATTACTTACGCTGAGCACTCCAAATACACACACACACACACACGTGTGCGCACACAGATATCACAGTCTATACACAGGTATGAGCTACTACCTACAAGGTGAAAGAGAGACCACAATGGTTTTGGTATAGCTTAGAAATTAATGGCTAACTCGCACAAACTGTTCAGATCAAGTTTTCAAGGAACTAGGATCTGTATCAGAAGAAAACCTTACCATTAGTACTCTTCTGTCACTCCACAGAAAGCCAGCTCACGTATTCCCACTTCTGTCTGGAATGAAGGGGGGGGGGGGGGGGGGGGGGGGGGGGGGGGGGGGGGGGGGGGGCAGAATCTTAACTCTTAGCATCTGTAAAAACTGCACCCACGACCCCACTTTGTGGGATGTCCCACTACCCACCAGAGGGGATGCAAAGGATAACTTACAGGCTGACAATCCTCCTGCCCTCACGTTCTCTGTCCTTCAGGAAAGGGACATTATCCCTCTAGTGTAATGCCACTAGACCTTCTCTCCTCGCACTTCTAACTCCTTCATAGCTAAGAAAAAGTGTGGAGCTTTAGCTATGACATTGTTATTATTTTCTGGGGCTGAAAGGAATTAGCAAACAACCCTTCACCGTTGAGTTCTGGGATTTTTTTGTGCGTCTCTGTCAGTCCACTGCTAGGTTAGATGATACAGCTCTTTTAATGCAATTTGACAGGTGCCCACTAAAAGCTATCGTTAGATGGGATGATATTCCAATGCACTGAATTTGGAAATGCATTTGGAAAAGGCACTTTTCAAAGAGAGCAGAGGGAGGGGTTGGAACTGTAGATGTATTACCTTAACTTACATAGTGGAGCCCTCCACTAAGAGAGATAACTTTCAATGGAAAACTGTAAGCATTAGCACTGGTAGTTCTCCAGTATGTTGCTCAATGAAGTAACCTTTTAAACTACAACTACAAACTACAACTACGACATGGTTTTCCCCAAGACATGGATTTAATAAGCAGAACAACTGAAATACTTTCTCATCCTTAAGTAGTGTCCTTAATGACTCACTATATTGACTACAGGAAGATGTTTCTTTTATAACAAACCAAATTTTGCCTGTTATACACAATAGAAGAATTTTTTTTTTTTTAATCGTTTACTTTTATGGACAGTAAATATGCTTCTTCCTTCTACTCAGCACTGGTGAAACCACATCTGGAGCACTGTGTCCAATTCTGGGCTCCCCAGTCCAAAAAACATAATGGAGTCCAGCAAAGGGATCATGAAGATGACTAAGGGACTGGAGTATCTTGTCATACAAGGAGAGGCTGAGAGGGCTGGGATTATTTAGTCTGGAGAAGAGAAGGCTCAGTGGGAATCTTCTCAATGTATATAAATACCTGATGGGGGGAGAAAACAGCTAGACTTCTTAGTGGTGCCCAGTGAAAGGACAAGAGACAAGAGGCAAAAACTGAAATAAAGGAAATTTTTTTTAAACATAAGAACCACCTTTGTTTTACTGTAAGGAGGAACAGGCTGCCCAGAGAGGTTGCACAGACTCCATCCTTGGAGATATTCAAAATCCAACTAGACACTGCCCTGAGTAACATGCTCTATCTGACCTTGTTTTGAGTAAGGGGGCTGGGGACCAGACCAGCTCTAGAGGTCTCTTCCAATCTCAACTATTCTGTGATTCTGCTTTTAATAAAAGCAGAAATGGTTTAGACAAGCCTTTCAGAATTAAAGAAAATTAAAGTCCTGCAGTTTACTTATTGTTCTTTAATGTGAAAAACTAAGATTACCACTGGAGTTTTAAAAGCCCGCTGGTTTTCTTATCTCTTTTTCACAGCAAGTGTTATTAAAAGAACTGTCAGTAGGTATCAGCAGACGACAGGCTGTTTTTATGTAAATTTAAACAATTTTTACTAAGACTGGTTACGAAGTAACACTTTTTTTTTCCTTTTCATCTGCTCTGCATTTTAAGATATTAAACTGCTGCTTTCCCACTTTTTACATACCAGCAGTTGCACAATCTCTCCAAAACGTAGAAAAACTTCAATTAAATACTACTGGATTGAGTCACATCACACAATTGGACTACTAAAACTAGCACTACTGATTTTACTCATGCAAACCTAAAATCTTCACAGATATTACATTTGCTTTCAAAAAAGGACATTTTAAGTATTTTTTCCTCAAGTGCTCTTCTCTACATCCCTCCATAGATTCATATGTTGGCAGTTACAAATAGTCTTCATCAAGCCAGAAATATCTAAAAGTTGCTCTCTTTTCCTGTCATTTATTACAAAACGGTCTCCAATACTGAAGCAAACAGCTTTATAAATAAGGTTATCCCTGCCACAATTTCTCATGCTGTTACTGAATCCCGTTTGTTATTCTTTCTGAACATCTTAAAACATCAACTATTCCTTTTCAGTGCTGATTTTCTGGTCACATTTTCTGGTCACACCGCAAATAACATCTCTCCTCTTCATCTTTCCTCTTCTCAATTTCTGCATCATCAAATGGTAATGCAAAACATACACTGTCAGGAAGTTATGTCCCTGACAGTTTCTAGACTGGATTCCTTCTAGAATCCATGTGGAATTTCAGACCTTTGTTCACTACTTTGAGGTTTACTGAATTTGAAAGCTGATTTCTCCTCTATTCATTACTCATTTACACTCCTCTCTGCCTACTTACCCCTTCTTTTGTCTCATTTTCTTTTCTCAGTTTCCCAGAAGCTCCCTCTTGAGCAGCATTTCCATATTTTCACCTTTTTCTCAAAATACTTTAAAAAACATAATTAATTTAAATATAAATATAATTTAAATACCCTAAATGTCTCAAAAACAGTTGATGTTCTCAAATAAAAATTGCTCTGGACTTGCATGGATTCTTGCCAATTAAACCAGCTATGTATTCTGTCGCATCTACTTAATGTCTAGTTCAATAAGCATTTATAATAAAACACACTTCACTTCCAGAAAATTCTTCCACACACCTCCTCACGTAGTCCGAGTTTCCATACACAAATTAAAGGACAGCCAATTCAGAAATGCATATAGACTCCACTACCTCAAAAATGGCCCTACAAAGGAAATGACAGTCAAATTCACAATTTCAGTGGATGTCACAATTTCATAAAGACAGAGTTTAAAGATTAATTTTTTTAAAATTTTAATTGCCTTTCACCAGGCATAAACCACAACTCTGTGCTCCCACCTGGCTGTGCTAATCAGCATGCTCTCCATTAAACGCAAAAATGCAGGCAGCAGTCTCATCCATTCTCTTTTATGTTTTATTCACCTGGATCGCTGAGCAGAGATGGGAATACTTAAATAAGCAGTCCATATCACAAGGTCCAAAGAGACTTCCATTTTGAGGCCTGGGAAGACCTAATACAGGCATACTTATAGAACAGAAGATTTAACTCCTCTCCTCTATTTCCCTAGGTAGCAACATCAGCACCAGGCATAATTTGTCTCTGACTTTTAGCAACAAGAACACTTTAGAAAGCTCTTCAAATTTATGAGATTTTTAAACCCAAGGATAAACCTTGGCTGCAGTTTACACTGAATTGCGCACTTTTATTCATACAATATTTTCTTACCAAATCATAATCAAGTTTCTGCTATGCAATTTTGGTGCTGCTATTGCTAGCTTTTATTGCTGTATTAAATTGTTAGCAAACAGCTAAAGGCTGCCAAAACAATTTCATCACATCTATTTCATTTTTAATAGCCTTTTGTAAGAAACAGCTCTGAAATTATTGTTTACATATTATGGTCAAATAAATGTCAACAAATTGTATCATTTAGGTTACTGCCATTAGGATTTTTACAATTATTTTAGCCTTTATTAGAACATTATTTTTTAGAATTTACTAAGTTAGCTATCAGTCCACTACTATCACTGAATTATACTTCTATTTACTTCTATCTACACAAGCTAAAACTGAGCAATACTTCAACTTTTAAGTATCGGTACCGTATTCACCTTTGGCTATCACTACCACTTCAGCTTCCTCTCAAAACCAAAAACAACTCATCAAAACTGTTTTAGCGTATGTGGGATGCTGAAGCTTTCATAAAGTCCTGAAGGTGCTATCAGATGCCACACAGTTTTTGTAAGACACATCCTACCCTTAAAACCCAATTGTACACATTAGCTTTCAGGAAAAGTAGGGAGTTAGTTGTCTGTGTTCACTTTTAGCTACAAATATTTAAATTACATATGTGATTTTGGCTTTAGATTTCAACTGAACAAACTGAGGTTTTCTGCACAGAACTTATGATTATTTTGTGTTTGTCAAAGCCAGCATGCCTTCTTGGCCAACCAATAAATGTGACAGCAAACATGTTCCAACTTACATATATTTTCTCTCAAGTAAGTTACCGTACAACTAAAACTCTATGTTTATTTCCAGTGAGTCCAAACTAAAATATTCTATTCATATTTAGATGCCCCCTCAGGGAAACAGAATGACTTACAATGGCAGCAACCATCATCCAACACATTAAAACTGGATGGGAGAAGGATAAAATAAATGAGGTGCCAAGAAAACTTCAGACATCCTTAAGAAAACAAAAGCAAAAGCTGTGTTTTTCAAAGATAAAATTGTATACTGTGCTAGAAACAAGCAACGCTTTTCATCAGTTCTGAAACACGAAATCGAAAGCTGCCAAAGGATGCATGAACCACACTTTAGACAAATAATTTTTCTGTCCAAGCATTCTTACATGTATTACTTCAGATGCAGACATGCTCCTGTACGACATCAATAGGTAGCAGCTTTCTGTTTTCTCACTCCATAAAAATTTATCCTTTTCCAAGTGACAAGTGCTGACCTTTCAGTGTACTATGTCTGCTCATGCTTTGCTCCCTTCTACAATTGTTTCTAGTAATATACATCAAAAATGACAAGCAGAAATAAGTGTACTGCGTGTGCTGTGCTGTATAGCTGACGTGTAAGGTCTCTGTGATTGCTAATTAGAAAGGATGCTTTACTGAATTATCATACTTGGTATGCAATTACTGCAAAGCAACAACATAAATTAACCTTACAGAATAAGGTGTTCGGTATTGGTGCTGGAGATATGTACATTTCCCTTCCCCCAAAACCAGTAAAATCCAATGTCAGAAACAATATATATCTAGAATGGCTTTGGTTTTGACTTTAAAAGAGAATAGAGATTTCTGTATTAGAATTCAAATGCTTGGCCACCCTTCCTCTACTTTCCTAACCTAACTTTTGTTTCTTTTTAATAAGAAAATGGAAAGTCAGCAAAACAAAATGTCACCATTAAATCATTTCACAGCATTTTGTGTCAGAAATGTAATGGAAAATGTGCACATCATGGGAAAGGTTACCGTTCTTCCAGAACATCTTTTCACTTGGTTCAGGGCTCATCCCTCTACATAACTGTGCAGGCACTACTGATGGTTGTTCTCCCTGGGCTTAATTTGGCAGTTGAAGGATTGTGGCATTTTCAGGAAACCACAGTGCAGTGATTTTAGTGGTTATCCAGCTGAAAGTGATGCTATGATTTAGAATAATTACTCTGTTTATGTGCAATGGTAAAAGTCAGTTACTACACCATATTCCAATGTCAGCTTATACTTTACTGCGTATTTCCCTAATACGGCATCACACCAGATCTCAAAGTCAGAATTAGAGGGATTTATTGTTCCTGTTCCTCAACAGTAAGTACACATGCAATACAATAGCATTACTATATTTAGTTTAACTGACAATTGGCAGGGCGGAAATCAGTTCAGCCAGTTAATCAAAGAACTGCAAATTAATTTACACTTGACCTTTGCATTGTTACAGCCAGTGGTATGAAAAAGGGAACAGCCCCATATTAGTCTCTGCTAAAAGCTTTTACATATTCTTGAAGAAAACATAAGGTGTTTTTTTTTCTTGCATATCCTTTCCACAGCCTTTCTTCTCAAAACTAAGTGAAGTTACTAGGCTTTCCTCAAGATGAAGTCAAGAGACAGGCTTAAAAATTTAGCTGTAACCTTATTCAAGACAGCATGGCAGAATTCTTAAATTGTGTGTTTCTCATCTCCACAAGACAACAATATCCAAAGAATATTTGTTCAAATGACAAGATTTAAAAAACAAAAAAAAGACACTTTAAGGCAAAGAGCAAGTATTAAAAAAATCCATTCAAGAGTAAATGTTTAGAAAAAAATCTGAAGAAGCAGAATGAGGTTGTTAAAAGGTGCTACCTGAAACATTCAGTGATACTGAATTCCTGTCTTAATATTGAACCTTGTCTTTGGCATTTTAAGTGGCCTGAAGCAAATCAGATACAAAAATACAATTTCACTGAGATGAGAATGTAAAGGAATCACACAAAGTATAAGTAAGAATAACAATCTCAACTGTTACAAAGGACAAGCCAGTTTTATTAATTGTAAGGCAAAGCAAAATCTGAATCTAGCCCTGGATATGCTACAGATGACAAACATTTAAAAACAAAAACTAATCAAAATAAAATAAAAACAAACAAAAATTTAAAAATCATGTAAAAGAAAATAACAAAATTAATAATAAGGCAGAAAAATACATGAAAAACATATAATTCTTTTTTACAAAATCCTAAGACTTGCTTACAGAAAAAAAAAATTACTTTAGCCTAGATTATCAATTTGTAATTTCAATGGCCACACCAATAGGGAACTAAAGTAAGACAAGTGACAGTAGACAAAATGAAAAATCTAGTGGACATCAAAATTATGCTGAAGTACAGGAACAACAAATAAAACCTACAACTCTATTCCTTTCCCCAAAAAACAAAGACATTCTATAAAAAAGATTAATATTAACTTTCATCATTCACAAATTATCTATTTAAATGTTATTATACGCGAATTATTTCAGCTACCTCAAAATAAAGTTCAATAATGAAACCGAATTTCTTCTGTAACATACGCTGCAAAAAAAGCAATCTTTACCGAATATATCATAATGCTGAAGAGGCATTATGACAAGAGCTTTTTTTTTCATTTTTCGTTTTTTATGTTTTTAGAAGTATGTTCTCCAGTAAGTAGCTCTGAAATATCTTAGGCTATACAACTATTAAGCTAAAAAGAACAACAATATCCCATATACACGTAGATTATCTACAGCCTCAATTCTTGATTTAGACCCAAATTGGCAACCAACTGCATGCAACTTTGCTCCATTGATTTATTAATGAAAACTTGTGCTATACGCCATTTTAATAATGTGAACAATAACTCTGGTCAATGCTGAGAAGAGTGACTCAAAATCCTTAAGCTCCCTGTACCTCTAACTGCTTTTCATGTATGGGCTGCTTTGGTAATGCAAAACATACTCTCACATTACTCCAAGATAGAATTTGTTTTGAATAGTGTAGATGAAGTTTTGCACCCAAATCTCAGGCCTCCTACTATCAAAACCCCACACAGGTTAACTAGCTACAGATCAAAGACTTGTAAAAGTATTGGGCAGCAGTAACAACAGTGAGGAAAAAAATACATGTGTAACAGTAAGAATTACTGTTTTGCATATTAAGATTTCTTATTCAGATAGTCCATAATTTACATTACGGTTCTGTGGACAGACATTTAATTCAGAAAACTGACTGCACAGATGCTCACTTGACACTAATTGTGACAAGTCAAAACTGATGCTGCAACACAGCATTTAAATGGTTATTGTCTCCTGCTGTGGTCTTCTACCACACTATTTTAATACCTGAACATGAACATTCTCAGGTTATGAATCTCCTAAGCATAAATTTCAGTTTCATGGCTTCTGTAGCAATGGCTCAGCCTAACGATGCAAAACAACTGAATTGATAAAGAATTTGACATTTGTTTTCTGAGCATCCTATACTATGAAATGCTCTGATATGATAACCTTGCTGTGCTGAAAGCAACTGAAGCAGTTTGGCCAGAATGATGGAGTATCTGACACATTCAAACGCCAACTGAATTGAATTATTTGATGCAATTTTGATGCTGTAAGAAAAAATTCTTAAAAATGCCCACAAAAATAAGAAGCTACTGACCCCATCAAGATAGGTATTTTTGCAGCCATAACCTATTACTTGTAACCAGACTGGGAAATAATTTGATATGTCATCAGCCTCCCCTCTGCCATCACAGGTAATGTGATTTCGTATTATCTGCATCTTGTTTCATTAAAGTAATTTTCATCTTCTGAAGAGGCACCCCACTCAATGATCGCTTTATCTAAAGAACTCACTCATTACAAAGATAATTAGGACATCCTCAGCATCATATTTTTTTATTTTATAAATTCTTCCGAATCCTAGGAGTTATAGAAGACAAAAAGGTGCAAAGGTCTCTGATGCATGTATTTCCTAAGGCAACCAGAAAAATAATATATAAATCCTGAAATACATAGCTGTTCTGGGAACAGATGACAACTGCCAAATATAGTTTCAAGCTGTAAGGTACAAATCCATGAATGCAGCACAGAGTTGATCAAGCAGCTGTAACTGAAGGAGAGAAAAGAATAACTATTTTTTTAAAAATTCACTGATCAAAAAAAGGTAAAATACTACTTGTTAGTAGAAAACAAAAGTAACCCTGTAGAAAGAATTGCTTGAAACTCTTATTTACAAGTGGTTATCTTGTTACATACCTCTGAAGTTTAGGACACTGGTACACAAGCTTTTCAGATCAGCACACTTTAAATATCAATACAAAGAACTTCTGACAATTAAACAAACTGAACAAACTGAACCAAACTTGTACCTGAAGAGCTCATAAACTTCTACTGTTCACAAAGGTTCTACAGGTTAAAGCCCAGTATACAAGAGCTTGGAAGTCATTGGTCTACAACCATAAAAAGATCTAATGTTGAACTGCAAGGAGGTTTGACTGACAGATCACTAAACAGTCCAGGAAATAATGTAAAGAAAAACAGTTGGGGGATGCACACACCGCTTCCCCCCCCCCCCCCCCCCAATCACCTGGTAAGAGGAACACTACTAAATCTTGCTAAATATCACAATAATACTCCAACAGGGTTTTAGAACTTTCATAACACTGAAGACAGACAAACATGCATTTCTTCCTCTATTCTAGATACTTACAAAAATTACACTTTTTCACAATGTTTTAACAGGAAATGCCATTAAATACCAAAAAAAAGGAAATTCACAGAAATCCTACCTTGGGGGGGGGGGGGGGGAAATCATCCTTTGCTGTATCTGCACTTGATCAGAATGCACAGGTAGGCAGAATAATCTTTCATGCAGTTTTGCTCTCTTTTTCAAAATGAAGGCTCAATGCTAAGCTTTACACAAAAATAATATTAGATGGTCCTGTGCATATTTTCCAACCTGGCTTTCCCAATTCTGATAGTGCAGAATTGAATGGAAACAAGTCTTTTAATCATGGCAATATCTCCAAAATTTCAGTTTTGGGTCACTCCTACACAGACGACCTCTAAGATAGTTCCTTCCAGATCATACAGTATCAAGAATCAAACCAGAGATGGAACACAAAATCAGTATCCAAAGACCTGAGCTCCTATTCTTTAGATAGCTTAAATTTCTGTAACAGTTAACCAGCAAAGCAATCAGGGGAAAAAAATAATCTGGCCTTCAATTCAGATTCTGCTGTCTCATGTCAGGAAAACAACAGACAAATGTACTGAAGAAATCCTTTAGGTACCAGGTAAATAGACTGGTTCTGAATTAACAGAAAATTCAAGAGTCTGCCACGGACCTTTCGCAGTACAACTTCAAATGTTCCAGGCACGTGCAGCCTCAGGTAGCTGGGTAGCCCAAACGCAAACGTGCCAGCACTCTGCTTCTAGAGAAGCCCTGAATGACAGCAGTATGAGTCCTGCTGCCAGACCTATGCCTGACTTTTAGGTACTTCACAAGAGAGCTTCACAATGCCTACAGCTTTTTTGAAAGTCTGCCCTAGCACATGAATTTACTGATAATTAAAAATCTGTGGTATTTTACAGTAAAATGCAATGCAGCATAGGTAATTCAGTTTGAATGAAGTCCTCTGTGAACAAAAATGTGCATTTGTCATTATATGTATTATCCTGCTATCCAGCATAAAAAGAAACACTATTGAGAAGGCAATAAAATGAGCTAAATGACAGAAGAAATGATCTAACAGGTAACTTAAGCAATTAAAAAAATTAATACGCAGAATTAATCCCTGTAAATTGTATAGCAGAAATAAACTACACAACTGAATGTTAAGTTTCCTTTTCAAGTAGTTCATTCCAATAAAATAATGCATTTGTAATCCTCTGTAAAACATAAAATTCTTGCAAACTATGGCTGAATTAACTAATGTTTTCCTTGTGATTAATCTCTACATTAAACTTCTAAAACTACTGTAAATCATAGGCTTTCAATTACTATGATGGACTGTGAATTTTGTTGCAGTGCATTTCAAGTAATTAATAATTAATGTGCTTGTTCTGGAATAAACTTCAGCTCATGCAGAGCTTCAAAACTAGCAGCTAAGGAAGAAATCCTTAACTTGAAGGCTGGCATGCCCCTCTGCATGGAAATGTAAGAAATAAAAAAGCAAAGATGAACCTATACAAGACAAACGCAATTAAGGAAATATGGTGAGTAACAGTTTCAGAGAGAAAATTTCCAGAGGATTCAGAAGAGCCTGTCTAGAACACACTTTCTGTCAAAAACAGAATTAAAGTAGATCACTTGGTGCAGCTAAGGACTCAAACCTTTATACAGTATAAATTATTATCCTAAATTTGATACATACATTTGTAGTACCAGAATTACAGATGTTGCATACATTTTAAAGATTTTAAATTATAGTATGATTTGATGACTCAAAGGTATGCCAAACCTTATAGTCAATTTTACTCAAGAGTTTTTTTCTTTAGTAAATATGACACTGCATATGTTTTCCTATTTCTCCTCCCCTACTCCTCACCTTCCCCTTTCAGGCCTGCCTTGATACAGTGATTGCATGTGCAGAACATTATGCTTGCTTGAAACATGAGACTTAGTATATTGGGAAAAATAAATACTTTCACATTTAGCTTATTTCCTAGTAAACATTTGCCTTAAAAATAAATACTACGTACATGCTTAATAATTTGCTTTGCAGCTTTATGGTTTTTGAATACTTTATAACCAGCATTCAAATATATGTTTTCAAAAAATTCTTGGAATTGTATATTCTTTCAAATACATGACCTTAGTCTATTTTACCTTCTCTGTAATGCTGAAGTAATAATTTTGCCTCAGTTGCTGCAAATCAAGCGAAATGGAAAATTGTAACTTAACTCACAATAAAGCATAAAAATTCAATACACAAAACTATAAAAGAATGTATTACTATATGCTTGCTCTAAATAGTGGGATGAAGAAATCTAATGCTTTTTCAGAGATTTCTTTAACCTAGTCAAGTATGATTTTGCCCTATATGTAAACGATACTCTAATTTTACTCTGCTTTTCTCAGATCTAGTATTATCAATTTTATCTAATGCACTATATTCCTAAATATTACCCAAGCATATCTTAAAGCCAACAACTGAAGCTATAATATTATTTTTTTTAATAGCAGCAGTTGAGAGCAGGATTGTTTTTTGAGAAGAGGCCACTTCTTTAGAAGTGAAGTCATTTAGAAATCTTCCTTTGGAAGATTTTAAACAAGATTAGGCTGTGGATTCTTCTTTAAAAAAAACTGTTCTACATATTAAAATAAAATACACAATTCATCATAATTTTTTCTTTTATCAAAATGGAATAGACAGTAATAGTGTGCTAGAAGCAATTTATGTGTACAGTGCTACAATCACTCTGGAGTATGGTGCAAGATGGAGAGCAAGCTTTACCTATTACATATTGAGCCACCTGAAATATACTTCCTTATCCATGTTTCTACTCAATATGGTTAAGTTCTAAAGGGAGCTATTAGGGAGCTATTTTTAAAGATTCGCCTTAGTCAGTTATGGCCTCACAAAAAGGAGGAGATACTTATGAATCAAGCAATTCCTTTGCAAGACCTATCATTCTAAGTGATTCATTCAAGACTGTAATAAAGCACTCAGGAAACATATTAAATGTCTAAACTATATACAACTTTAAAAGATTCACAAAATGAAACAAAAGAAAAGCATCATTACATAAATGTTTTCTAAACCAAACAGTAGAGGTCACCTCTAAAAACAAATGTATCTTTTAAAATTATTTTCTGAGTTTGTTAGAAAATTCATCTTGCACATCAAGATTTAGAAACTCCCATATTTCAAAATATGTCTTCAATTTCAAGCAAATATTTTCAATATTTGATTACTCCTTAAGATTGAACAGTATATTATTATAGGTACCCTCTGGTTTCACAATACTTTAGTTCAAGCGCACATTGTAACTCCTTTCACTGAACTCTCATCTCTTAAGAAGTGCTGTGTCTCCATGCCTTACATCAAACCTCTCTGCATCAAATATAAAATGTTAAAAACCCTCTATATTTTACTACTATTCTTCTCAAAACTCAATTACAGTTCATTTGAATAAAGAGATATTCAAAATCCACACTTTTCTCTAATTACAGATATAGTTTCCTTACTGTCATTTAGAACGTTAGAGATCTGGCTTTGCCTCATTTGAGTAAATGTTTTCAATTAACTTTTCACTGTTTGACTGATTCGTAAATCTTGACTGTGCCACTCGGTAATCTTGTAAAAGGTAAAAACTGCAGAAGTATTTAGTTCAATAAAACTTACACATGTGTATAAAAGAATTTATAAAATAAATTCACTATACATTCTAAAAAAAGAAAAAAGCATACCACAAAAGGATCACAAGACTGATCCTTTTTTGTGGACAAAACCACAAAACCTAAACTTTCAGTTCTAGTGCATGCTATTATACTGAAATGGTCTATCTATATAATCTGGCATCAGTGATTAAAACAGCACATTCTTGGCATGTCTATCATATATACATATGGCAACTATTAGCACATATAAAAGTAGGGAACATGTCAATATGTTTTAGACAAAAGCTAATAATTAAAGATATTCTAACTTTAATCACTTTTTTGGTACAAGAGTATAGTAACTAAGGCAAACTTTAGCCAATTAATGTACCATTATAATTAATCAGAATGAAACATACTTTTTCGGGAAGAATTTTAAATCCTTTTACAGGCAATTATTTAAAGATTTTAAACCACATGAAGAACAGGTTAAGTAAAGACACTGCACATATAACAAATAATCCCTCAGCCATCCAATGCTACACATAAGCACCTAAAATGGAGCTTAAAAAAAATGAATCTCCATTAGTCAAACAGTAATTACTAGTTAAACAATTTAATTATTTTTATTCCAGATTAATTACTAGTCTGCTGCATTCTTTGAAATAAGAAATAATTGCTTATCTTCCTCTAATCCTTACTCAGTTAGCAACCTCAAAGTGAGAGCACCACACAAATTTTAGAAAAACCTGCAATTTTTAAAAGCAGATTGTTCAAGAGCCATGTAATCAGCCCTGTCTGAGGTAACACACAGCAGGAAAAGCTGGAAGGCCCACCAAGATTATTCCTTAAATCTGCAGTTTCAGCAGTTGCATATTTCCATTTAACTTAATGATCTACTTTCACATTCAGAAAAATCTCTGCTATAACATCCCCACAAACCTCCCTTTCCTTAGCTGCAGATGGGTAGGAAAGGGTGAAAATAAAATCCAGTAATTACAAAACTTTTGTTGAGTGAAGAGCAAAGATGATGACAAAGATCACTAGTTTTCTGAGAAAGTTTTGGCTTTAATAACAGACAGTGCCAAACAAAATGGATATTGAAAAAATACTTTGTTTTCGCTCCTAAACATCTCTTGCTTACAAGGAACCCTACCAATTTGCATTTAAAATAACACTCTATTTCTCCTACCACAACGGAGTCCTGCATGATGGTACAGGCAAGAGAAAGAAGCAGTACAGGCAGAAGGTCACTTCTCTTACTTTGTGACAACCTAAGAGAAAAAAGGATTCTGAAAACTTTCTCTGACACAGCAATGCTCTGTGGATCACACCCCTACACAGCTTTAGCTGCATAGCAGAAAGCCTATCTGGTAGCTAGCATCTTATTACAGTCCCTGAATTTACTCTCATCAAAAGAAATACAGCTTTAAGAACCAAAAAATAGTAAAAAAATTCAAATTTACTAAATAGTTTACCATCATTTAGTAATTATCAAAAATAAGCCTCCACAGCACTTTAGAAGCAGTGGTCACCTAACTTGGATAAAATTGCAGCTATTTGTAGGAATTATCTGAAGAAAAGCAAGTTTTAAATTCATAATCTCGTTTAAAAACTAATACCGAAAATGAGATTTAAGAAAATATTTTTCAGAGAATTATGAACAAAGAATTAGAACATAAGAATCTCCCTCTCTCCTCCCATGCAGGATTACTATTCCGTTTCCAAGCCTAATTATGAGAATGCTTTATGAGAGAATTTGTTGAGGTTTGGCACGGTATGCTTTTTTGGCCCATCTAAATTACTACTAAAATCTTTTAATGTAGTAAACAAGACATACCAGTAATTTTCTACCATATTTTTTAATTGCAACTTAAATATATAGTTCTTCATGGCATTTTCTCACCTTAGCCTTTATGTCCTTAAATGTGGTACTTAACACTTCTAGAAAAAACCTGAAGAAGAAAACTAATCCATTGCCGTTTTCACAGTAAAGCACAGTACATATTGTTCCCAGGATTCCTTCCCACAACAAAATGGTCTTCCTGCATCTTTTATTTCTTGCAAACAACAGGGCTGAAGAAAGCCCTTTATCTTGTCGTGGGCAGTTAAAAACTGTTGCCATCAGTTCTCATCAGTATAACTGTATCAGCAATCACTGTAACATCCCGCCTCTATTTCACAGTGTGTTACTGAGCAGGATCTAGGAGCACCTAGCAGCAGTAGCTTGTCTATGTGTGAGAGTCACACAGTTACTGATGAGCTCTTACAGGCATTCTGCCTCTACTTTGGAAATAAAAAGCCAATCCGGTACACAACCCTTGAAATTGTATCAACTTCTACAGTAAATCATATGCTGTAATTGATCCTAAAATCAGCTATTCTGAGTATAAGACATCTGTACCTGGGATACATCCTGATTCTAAAGCTGTGTGTTGCTTGCATATATCATTGATTCTGACTTTTCTCGTAACTATCATTCCTTGAAATAAATTAAAAGATGTATTTTGGAATAATCCTTCCAGTCAAAAGCAACAACTATATCTGAGCTAAAGAGGAAATCTTGTCCAGAAAAATCTAGTTGAAGCATACAGGACCTAAATACAACACCATTTTTTATCTGGACTTATTATGAGATCATTTTAATGAAAGCTCAGTAGATTCAATTAAAATCCACTTTCTGGTTGCTAAGCTCCATTATTCTTCTTTCAAGAATTGTGAGCAGTTTCTACAGCTTCGCAAAGAGGCCACAATGCCAGCTATAAAGTCAAAATCAGCAGAAGTTGTGGTCAACAGTAGCTATTCAATAGCAGCTATTCTACACTTTAATTAGATTTCTGCACCTACTAAAACACCATTCAACAGATTTTTTTTTCCACTTCTGTTTCAGATAAGAAACATGATTATCAAACCCTTTCATGATCTGCTTTAATGGAGGTAGCAATAATACATTTTTAAAAACATAAATTCCTCATAATCCACATTTCAGCTCATGAAACTGTTAATGCTGCTAATTTAATTACTTTTAGGATGCTCCTGTAGCTTTAATATCATTAAATTGCTGGTTTGTGTACCTTTCTGACCTGCTCTAAAACATTGACAATTCACCCTGACAAGAGAAAATTAATTCTCTTGTGTTAGAAAAACAGATTATCTTGGTTATTTACATCTTAATCCATAGTGTAAATGTGTTTGGCAGGTCAATAAGTGAATCAAGTCAGTATTTCTGAGGTAATGTTTCCCCTAAAGAAGTTTTTGGTTTTTTTTTTAAAAAGCACATTTTCTTCGTTATAATTACGATGACAAAGTGATGAAGCTGGAACTTTAATTCCTCATAAGGTCAGAGCATCAAACCTACCTGACTAGATTTTCGTTGTCTCCAGTCCCTTTGCAGGTAGCACATTCAGTCCTTAAATCCTCCGACTTGGGCTTCTTTTGTAGAACAGACTGTCGTTGTCTTCTTTCTCTGGGAATCCGTTCCTGTCATAGCAGAAGGCAAAAGAAAGGAATGGGGGGGGAAAGGAGGGAAGGAAAGCAAATATTTTCAATTATAGCACTGAAAGTAACACTTCAGCCCAAAGTTTAATTTTTTTGTGAAACTGTTAAAAAAAAAAATAAAATAAACAAAACACTATATTCCAACCTCAGGTTTTTCTTCTTCAGGCACAAAGCTTCGTTTTCGTCCTCTAGTTCTCTAGAAGAAAATATATTTAAAATTCACTATTAGGTAACAGAATGTTTTTGCTATTTATCTATTATTCATAACAACAACAAAAACATAGTGCAGGAAATAATTTAAAGCATTAACTACAGAACCACTGCAAGACTACTACAATAACCGATGCTAGAACAACAGCTTCAGATTCTGCATATAAATCTACAGAACTAGCCAAAAAGTAAATATAAATACGTTTGTTGACCTCAGCACGCGGAGTCTTATTCTGAAAAAGACTGCCACCAGAATTACAAATCTCTTACAGACTTTGCACAAACTTTCCACTACTAAAATGCATAATTTGAAAACTGATATGAACAATATATTACAGTAAATTCCTTGAGCACTTAGAAGTGCTCTATTTGTAAGCCAAGTGATCGGATTCAAAAAAATCAAAATTAAAAAACTTCATCAAAACAGAAACATAAAATAATTCTTATAGCTTTTGAGGAGTAAGCAAGAATTAAAGCTTTCAAACTGAAACTTAATATAATGGGTATATGGCAGACGCTCATAAAGCTGTAGTATATACCAACATATGACTGGTAGACAACAGATGGAATAGGTAATACCAAAAGCGGAAATTATTTCAGTATTGCAGTTGCCCAAATAATCTAAATATTAACAGTGTGGAGGAAAAGAGGTTTCCATGGACTGTAAAAGCAAATACCAAAGGTTTACAAGCAACTCTAAGTAACTACACGTAACTCACACGAGTCCAGTTTCAGTCACTATGTTTTTATCTCTGAAATAGCATTATAACCTGCATGTGTTAAAAACTGCCACAAGCTGACAACATCACACTCTCTCCTCCTTGTTTAACAAGGAAAGAAAATTAGAAGACATGCGGAAGGAAATGAAAAACATCAGAGACTATTCCACTAACCCACAATGTCTGCTACATTGACACTAATAAAATAAACAAACAAACAAACAAACTTTAAAATATTTGTTTTTCTGGGAGGAAATCATCACCTTAGGAAGTCATTTGTCTTATGATAAACACTGCCTACTTTATGATTTCTTAAAACTTTTTTGAAGCAGCTAGTGTTAATCTCAGAAAAACTAAAAACCAGCTGATCAAAAATATCTTAAACCAGTTTAGAATCACAAGCAGCCATAAATCCAATTCCGAAGAAGCTAGTAATATCATGTTTCTCCTGTTTGGGGTCCTCTTTGAAGGGGATTTATACTAGTTTCAAATTAAGACTGTTCACTATTTTAAACTGTTTTACACATTTAAATATAGTTATACTGTAAATAAACCTGCCACTTCAACACATCTATACCTTTCTACCTATGCAGATTTTGATCTGCGCATGTTAATAACATACTGTTTCGGAAGGTTTTTTTGGTTTTAGGCAAGAGTTAACTCTGTAGTAGAAAGGAATGTAGCAGAATGGAAAACACTAGTCTATTTTGTAACTCTTTAGAACACTTTAATTATCATTGAGATTCTCTTTCACATTTCCCTAAAGAGGATTTACAAAAAATTGTAAAAATGTATCTATTTAATATATATCGATATTTACTATACATTTAATAATACAGTCATAACTGAGGTGTTCTGCCTTCCACAAGCCACACAGTAGATACCTAAGTGTCCAAATTGGGAAGAACCGATTTATCACAGGTAACTGAATTTATCAATGTAGTATTATAAGTATTAATGTAACATGGGCTACACGTCAACTACATGTTGCACAACCCAAGGTTACTGTAAATTAAAACTAGACAAAAAAAGTTTGATTAGACATCAGCACATGCCATTTCAAGCTCTGGCATTAGTCCTAAGAACGCTTATAAACTTTGACAATTTTAAGCCATGTAGGCCCTGCTGAATGCAGCTGTGTAAAGATTAAAAAGAAGTAGGTGTAAAGGTGCATGCCAATATATGCAGTGTTATGTTCCTTATTCTCCATGTTTAAGCAGCAAGAGACAATAATGCATGCTTTGTACAGTCAGAGTAATGCCATCTTGAAATCTCATATATAATTTGGAAATATAGGTAACAATGAAATTATTTTTTACCCTAAGTGGAAAAGATTACAAGTTAATAACTGTATTTTAAGAAGTGATGAATCATATTTAAACTTCAGCAAAATGGAGATACAAGATTTATAAATAATTTAGTCACCTTTGTCAAGAAAATGTTGGTTTTCATCTGTCTGCTATGTAATGTGTGATGTGTATGACAAGGAATGTCACATTAAATTATACTCGCATTATGCTTCCATTAGATTTCTAAACCTTCAAACATACTTGAACTGTTTGACAATCACTAGAAAACAAACATTAAAATCAACACCTTTGACATACACATTTGTAGGATATTTTATATGCTTTTAAAGTAACAGAATTTTACATTAATGTTTTTCCAAACTGATTTCCACACTTAAACATATCTGCAATGCTAACTTCTGCTCAGAATCATTATACTATTGCCAGCATTCACAATGGAAAATAACATCAAATTCACAACTGAAAATTGAATATTCTGTGATTTTCAACAATAGTCTTCTAGTCATTAGGCATTTGTAATTTTACACAAGTTTTCACTAAAGTTAACTTACAGGTTCACAGAAAAGAATCAGATAAACCTTTGTCTAGTATTTTTTTATTGCTGTTTGCCTCAAAGTACTGTATTTGCATTTTTAAATGCTTTGAATGATTTCTGTCATTAGTGGGCTCAGAATCAGAACATCAGAGATTATAAACATCAAATATTAGAGCTGCATGTACTTGCCATAAACAATTTAAAATTTAAGATTTCTTATAAAAGAAAAGCTCAAAGGAACAGTGGTGTTATATACGTCCAATGGTAAATACTACAACTGAGACAAACTTGTTCATATTCAGAACTTATTTGGAAACAGAGATGTTAATCCAGTATAAGATGCATATAAAGGCAGTGATTTTTTAATCAAAACACTTGGCAATTCAATACTATAGAGATACCTTCAATTTAGGACCTCCCCATATCATAAAACGGAGCAAGCCAGTTTTGTGAAATTCGTCCCTGCATTTCCAAAGTGTTCAAATAATAAGTCAGGAAAGCAAAAACTCGTGTTATCAGCACCCAAGCAAAATCCCCATTAATGCCAGTGCTATCCCAGCAAGTTTTTTGTTTTACTGCAAAAGGTATATATGCTCTAAAATATCTACCACTTGGAATGGACAATTCAGTCCAGAACAAAACACAGCTAGATCTGGATTAGACAGATGCAACCCATACATGGCAACTGCCACAAGATGACACTTTAGGACAGGAATAAAAAAAAAAGTACTGAACAATGGAATGTGGTTCAAAATATCTAACTATATAATTTTCTATATGTAGAAGTAAAAGGTTTCTGTAAAAAATTATTTCAAACATTGACATTTAATGACAGCTGACTGGCAAGTCTTTGGTTGTGTCTCATCCTAAACTCTATATTGCACAACTCTGGAATTCATTCAATGTGCACTCAAGTAAGAGATAAGTGTGCTATGTGCTCAGATACTTGCCTGCTATTAACAGGAAGATTCCCGCCACTGAGTTTTAGAACCCACAGCATCAACAGAATCACCATGCAGGCACCTACATCTGGTTACGACACAAGCAACTTAAGACTTCTGTTGGCAAATAAATTATATGCCTATAGCTAGGGGCCAATCCTATATAACCTTAACTAACCCACAAAATCAGACAAACTTATGCCAAGGTTGTAATTGTGATACACAAGGCAGATACTATTTTTCATTTCATATCCTTTCACAATTAGGGCCCTTAAATAATAAAAATAAGTAAGTAAACAGATGCTAAAACCAGCCAAACTAGTCATATTTGACTTCCTAATACCATACCATAATATTCCTATTCCTCCCCTTCTCTAGTGACTTCTTAATCTCTCCTTCTCTACTACATTCAAACCAAGTCTTCCACCATATCCCCAAGTCCTCCCTATGTCCCCCAACTAAAGTGAGGACACACTAGGACAGGTTCCAAACTACACGTGTTCTACACTGGACAGTGAGAAACCAAAGGCAGAGGATAACCGAGCTCATAACTCAAACCTCTTCCTTACTCAGCACTCATCCTTCCCATCCAGTTGCTCTAAAAAATAGTCAAGAACTTAATTACTCTTGGCATACATACCTCTCTATCAAATCTTGCAATAATCTCTATTTACTAGAATGGTAGGCAACTGCATAACTTATTTTCGATAGAAAATCAAGTTAAAAGCTATTCTTTTTTGAAATAAAGAAACAGTCAAAAGATCTAGCTGCTATGTCGCAAAGAACATACCTTACACTGCACAGAAATGGAAGAGAAAATAGTGTCTTATTTCACTAGTACTACATCCCAAAATAATCTGAGCAGACCAAGAAAGATCAATGAATTAAAATTAAGATGCAAGCATAAAATGGAAGTATTTTTAAACAAGAACAACAACAAAAAAAAATCAATGAAAAAGTTAAAAATAATAAAAGATAAAAATAGATCAAATTCTTCCCATGAGTCATTTTTAGCATAGCATTCTGAGGGGGAAAAACCACCTTTATACATCAGCAAACCGACTTCTAATTAAACTCTTTAAAATCCCATAAGATGATGTTCCTCAGGTAAAGAAACTGAGCCATTTGATTCAGTGAAATCATCCAGGTGAAAAGCCATCTTTTCCAAGAATATCTTACTAAGGTTTAGCCTTCACAGCAATCTTAACGCCCTCCCGCAGAAAAGGGTAACGCTCTGGGTAAATGAAACCTGAAGATTAAGAACATTCCTTTCGGTCTTTTACTTCAAAGCTTATCATCTGTGGAAGTCGGAGAACCATCCCACAGTATTAAAGCATACACCATTCTTCTGAGTTATTTCATTAACTTCTGATTTTGCATTCAAAATTTGGAAAAAAAACCCTGCCTCTTGCCTCTCCAATGTTTTAAAAACTCACACAAAACATTACAAGACTACCTACAGAGAAACAGTGATGGACACGACATGCAAACAGCTATCAAACCTGAAAAGAAAGAGAAGTAGAAAAAACCCCAACATTTGTTTGCCCCTGTCTAATCTAATTTGTAATTATCTAAGCTGACAGTTACTAAAATATTCCATAAAATATAGAGTATTTTATAATACATAATGTAAATAATAAAACACAGTTAAGAATGAATGTTAGAGAATGCCTCTAAAAAGGGGGGGGGAGGGGGGGAAGAAATTAGGAGAACTAGGGCATACACTTCCATAGCCAAGGGAAAGATAAATAAAAAGATGGCTTTCTTTCAGCCATTGTGTTTTGTGTCACAAAAGTATCTATCTGTGCTGTGCAGCATTCTACTGTTATGGTGTGGAAACTTGCGTATCAGCTTAGGGAATTAAATGACTCAGGACATAAATGGCTGAAAAACAGAATACTGACATAAGAAATGAATAATGAATGATGAAGCAGTAAATGATACAACGTGATGAGGATCAAATGCATGAGTGATTTGGGGTGACATTTTTAGAAGACATACGGACAAGAAATCAGTAGAGGTGGGGGGACAACATGATTCCAACCCATGGAAGGAAGTAGTGTGCTCAAGACACTTAAAAAAAAAATTAGACAGTTAAAAAAGCCTGTCCAAAATGGAATGAAAAATGTTGAGGGAAAATGTGATCAAATTGTCAACCCAAAAGTGGGAGAAGAAGAAAGACTGAAGTGAGAGTCTCCATTTTGGACTTGGAAAAGCTAGAAGTGAATGCTTAAATTTCACATTCAAGTTGTCTATAAGCAACTCAGTAACAAACGGACAATATGAAACACATCTAAAATGAAAAAGATTAGATAATGCATTGACTGTAAGACTTTGAATATTCTCAGAAAAAATAAATTCTACACATGAGAGAAATGAAAGACATCCGTAAGGGACAAATAAAGCCCAGGATGAATCCCGCACTCTCTGAAAGGAAACAGACTGTTTGCAAAGCAGCAAAGGAAACAAAGCAGCAAAGCCAAGCCGCAAAGGAAACAGTCTGTTTGCCATCACTCACAGATGCAGCAAGTTGATTTGTCAGTTTCCAAGCGGGAAAGCAGAATGGTGAACATGACAGAATGGGTGCCCACATGACCCAAAACCACCATGGCTGTCACCAAACCACATTGTTATGCCTCTGGAAGACACATGCTTTAGATCAGTTCATCCAAAGACAGTAATAGAAGGCAGAACGTTCTCTTGGAGCAGTTTTGCTTTGTCAGCTGGAAGAAAAGGAAAACCAACACGATCCAGAACTCGTCAACTGACCAAAAGGGGGGAGGCAATTCCCAAGAGTCACAAGTATATGCTCCTGTTAAATACTGAGCATTTACTGAAGTGCTCCTGGAGGATAAGAATTTATACTGTCACCTATTTCATTTCTTCTTCTACACGAGACGATATACAGGAGTTATCAGTATTACAAAGAAATGGAAAAGAATATGAAATACTGAAAGCATCTGTGGTCAGAGGCAATGCTTCAAGGCCACTCCACATAAAGTGAACTAGCATGGTTCTGGATTTGATCTGCTCAGTCACTGTTTTTCAGAAAATCAATGGTGATTTCTGCATGGCAATTTCAAAAATTTATTTGAGAAAGCGAATTTAAACCCAAGAGGGGTTAGAGCACAATGATATTTAACAGAACTTAAGAGATTCCCAGTCATTTGAAAAAGCCATATTAATTCTGCCAACTATTTCAAACATCACAGTAGAAAGCACTGCTCCCAGTTTCTCCTTTGCTTAATACGTTAACTGGTTAGAATTTCTTTTAATTGTTTGCACATGCATGCGAAGGCAGGAAAGAGGCCCAGCACACCTGCTTATGCCATTAGCGTGTACTGCTTCTGCTAATAGACAGGAAAGATGATCCTTATTATGCCGGTGCTTCTATACCTCTCAGATGTCACAGAAACAATACTGTCATATACATAGGGCTCTTCTCAGCACTGAGTTTCTGATACTGCTAATAGTGCTGGCACTGTGAAGTAAGTATTACTCTTCTTCGTAAAGGTGAGCACAAGAAATCCAGTCAGTAGTCCAAGTGCTCCTGGAGTTTGGAGGCACACGATATCATTAGGAAGGTGTGCATTTTCATTTGAGAATTTCATATAAATAACTCAAAACTAGTCACTGATTTCACATTAAAAAATTGATTAAAATAATAAAGACACACCTGACAAATATTGGTACTATGATAATTTCTTTATTGTGTAAAAAGTCTGCAGATGTTGTTTTGTGTTGTAATTATTAGAGGGCCAAATGTGAAGAACTTAAAGATACTTTGATTTTTGTAGATCTGTAAATCTCACATTTCTTCTCTGAAATAGCATATATTTGATTTTTGTTTCCCTGACTGACCTGCAGCTACGGTGACTGCTCTACAAAGACACGTAGCTACATGAAATACACAGCAAAGAGAGCCAGTATAAGATTACAACCATGTTTTAATTGTCTCCTATCTAAATTCTTCAGGCATTTTCATTTTTATCTTATGTCACCCTATAGTTGACACACTAGTATTAATGATATACTTTCACAGTTTTACCTTTTATCAAACTATGGTTCATTGATACATATCACACATACCAAAAACTTTCTAACCCTAACCCTGTCACTCATGCAGCCTTTAACATATACTTGTTAATGAGAATCTAAAGACAAAAAATTAAAAGAAATCAGTAAATACTAGAATGCTATGGAATCATTCTGAACAAAGATGTCATGGCAAGGAGTCATTTTGTTAGTACAGAACAGAAGATGACTCTGATATCAAACGTAAGCAGAGCAGAACACTCTCAGAAAACAGAATTGAGAAAACTTCCACAACTACCAAAAAAGTAACCTAATGAAAGGTCACTGCGCTATCAAGAGCATGCAAAAAGCAAACTATAGATTTTCAAAAGCCTGAGAAAAAAAACCACACAGGTTGAAACTACACAGATAATGTGATCTCTCTCCTGTTAAACACAAACCATGACCATTTTGGTAAGATAGCGATTTTTAATCCATGATGTTGCCCAATCCTTATTAAGAGTTCAAGGTTATAAACATCCTTTGCCATTGAAAAAGTTACAATCAAGCCAGTTGCAGAAAAATCCCTTCGACTTCCTTTGCTTTGTTAAAAGGCAGAAAAAAATATTCTATTAATGGCACCACACAGGCATAAAATTATTTTAAATAAAGGTAGGGACAGCTATATAGACACCAGATGGCACACTTGCTCAATGCAGATCAAAGTGAGTACCTTAAATGATACATATCACTACTATTCAAAATATATCTCTGAAATAATTATTTAATTTTCCGGAAAGCTGGCAGTAATAAAAAGGGAACTGCCAGACAAAAAGAAACAGCCGTAAATCAAAATATGATTATAAAGAGAAACAAGTCATCCATGAAGCTTAATTACACAGAATTATAATTTTCCCCTATTTTTTTTTTTAGTTTCCGTTCTCTTAAGAACTTTTACTTTCTAGAAAAGCAAAAATTTTGCAACATTCCTGCTGTCAAGCTATAGTATCACGGAATCTGGCAATTAACTTGAAACTACTGTTTCTAAGATTTAAACATATCACAGAATTTGAGAACTAGCAGGATTGCTTTCTATCCTTTGTAACACGAATTTCCTCCAAAGCACACACGTTTGGAGAACTGAAACAGAAGCAGGAGGGCAAAAAGGCCAGAAAAAGTCAGTTTGCAAATGCTGCTAAAACAAGTGATTATTTTCTGGAAAACTGAACTTAAATGCACTTATTTGCAGAAGTGATAGATATGCTAGTTACCTTTTCTTACAGACATATCAATATTTACACCATTGGAATACCATTTGGAATATGTCCATCTCTTCGTGCCTTTGCTACATCAAAAAGAACTGATCTTCCATCTATGGGTTTTTTTCCCCCGCTTTCTTAAAAAAACAACCACACAAAACAATCCCCAAATCCCAAACAAAAAAAACAAAATGCAAAACTCTGATATACTCCATTTGCTTCAAGCATTGTGGAAGAGCTGCATGAATTTATCTTATGTCCGTCCTTTCTAAATTTGATCTCAAGCCAAAAGAAAGGAGTCCTATACTATCATGTATTCATCTATTTGGTAAGCTGATTGATCTAGTTTTTATGTTTGTATTAACATGTCATAGACTCAATTGAGCTTTTACATTCAGTGATGAAGAAAAAAAAAAAGTATTTTACAACGTTCTTTAAAACCTTAAGTTTTAGGAAGCTGAGTAACTCTTGATTATTTTTTTCTAGAGCATTAATGTTTAGTTGACAGCAATTTCTTTTAAGTTGAATATGTCAAAAACACTACTATTAGACTACTGTGCTTTAAAGAGTCTTCCAGGTACTTATTTAGAAATCATATTTAAATGAGTTGACCAATCATTGACAATGCTAATTAAAATTATGACTGATAAGTATAGATAAGTGTTTTAAAATTATTTGCTGTTTTTATGAAGCACTGATACTTACACTCAAATTGGAATTGATGTTCTGTTTTCCTCCTGTAGCCATCTTTTATTCAAAACTTGTATCTATGACATCACATAATTAAGTTACACAATGGATGTTTGGAAAACACTTCGGTGGAAATGCTTCAGTTAAATACAAGATAACAATCCTGTTTATCTTTTAATATACTTGGTAAGAAAAAAAATAATCACTTCTCTGCTATCTTTTCCTATTTGAAACAAAAGCAAGAAATAATAATCTATTCTAAATAACAGTATTTATTTGTAAAACAAAAGCAGTATACACAACAACTCCCTGTGCTAAAATCAGTTTGTAAGTGCTTTGTCAGTTGGTTTTCTTTATTATTATTATTTTTTAAAACTAATCTACTTAGACTATAGTCCCTCAGGCACAGATTTGTTTTCTTCCATGTTCCGAAGAATGAACAGCATGGTGTTGGCTAATCATTCTTTCCCCAAAACCCAGACTTTTTACTGCTAAACAGAAAAATCCCTGTCTGTTCATTTGGATTTTATACAATGTAATTATAGAAAAAAGCTATCAGATTTTCAGGTTTTAGATAACAAAAATAAGTTCGGTATCAGGTGGTTTTATTTAAATCCCTCAACAAACTATTCAGTTCCCAAAATGCCTTTACAAAAAGCCTTTTTCACCTTTATAACACTGGGTAGATACATCCTTTTCAATAAAAAGGAATCAAAAATGGAATTTCCACACAAAAAAACCCATACCACTCTCTAATATGCTCATTACCAGGATCTGACAGCATTGTTGGAGGATGGAATATTCAACAACACAAACACTACTTAACTTCAAAGGATACACCAGAATTACAGGAAAAAGCGTCCCCTACCACCTCTTATAGCACACAGCTAGCCCCAGCTGCGCAACACTGCTTTAGAAGATGTGCATGTATGTGACATTTCTTACAGAAACTCCATTACACTTCCAGATGATAGCACATACAGCAGGTAAAGCATACTTCATGGAATTATAAAGTAAAGAAATTCACTGAAATATACTTCAGAGAATTTTTTTCAGGGGACAAAAGGAGAACACTTATTTTGCAAAAATATGACACCAGACTAACAAAATTATTTTAGCAATGACGTCTTAGATAAACAATAACCTTTGTGTTCTTTTTTATTCGAAGAGAGCAAATGAAGTTGGCAATTTGTTAAAAGCTGGGTTTTGTAAATATGGATCATCTCATAAAGGCTCTGAAAAACAGAACATACATAGTTGAGTAGATGAAAAGCATTAATCTCTCAACTTACTGCTGTAAAGCATTATCCATATCTCTTTAAAGACTTTCCAAATAAGCAAACTATTGTACAATTTTAATCTTTATAATAAAAATATCCTTTTTTTTACAGAAAAAACTGTACAGTTCTGAAGAGCAAATGTTAAAAAACATCTTCAGATTTTTAACAAATATTAAAAAAATTTCAGACATCTGGTTTATGCAGATTAGCTATTGATTTCTATTAGCTATTAGCTAATCATTAGCTATTAATTTCTCTGAAATTAGCAGCAGAAATAATGATTTGTGAAGCTTATACAAGTATGAAATTGGAATTATAAAGATTACAGATTTTTAAATAAAGCTAGTTTAAAGAGTTATGCACTGAAATTCAGAAAATGGTTTAAAAGATCACTACATATGGCTTGAAATGTATAAGCATAAACAATGAATTAAATTCTGTCCACAAATACAGCCCCTATACAACAGATTAAAGTATAAAGGCCTAATGTCTTGTCTATTTACATTCATTTATGATTTGTACAGACCCTGACTCAGAGTAGTATTCTGATATGTTTAAATTTACCCTTGTGCATTTAGGTATATTCTCTTACATGGTCTTTCTTAAGCAGCTGAAAATCAGAAAGGTCATCTTGTACACTTCAGTTACATTTTAATACACAATATGATAGGCGCTCTCTCCAAAACAATGCAGTCCAAATGGCTGGACTTTCTCTCTGTCCTCCCATTTTCTGTGAAACAGCTGCTCTTCTTGATATAAATAGCCTCCAAAGTATTTGAAAGCTAAGAGATGGAAATACTAGAGAGCACTCACAGGGTTGTTTTAAAAAGCTTACACAGCATTAGGATGCAAAATACTGCCCTGACACACAATTAACGCAGAGAACTGTACAAGGGAGAAGCACTGTCCTGACTCTGAATAACCTGCTTCAGGTCTTACTTCTCTCACTCTTCCAAATCATAGAAGGAAACTGAGTCTCCGGTATCACACAGAAGCTGTGAACACTAGTGTACTGCAGTTGCCACAGGTCTCTGGCCATCACTGTTCTGATGTAAGATTAGACTGAATTAAGATTTGAGCAATGTAGTCCCTAAGAGAAAACCTGAGTTTTCATTAAAGTCTCACCTTCCTCTCCATGAGTTGGAAAATTAATATCCCTCACACCTCTTCCCAGCCAGGAATTAGTTATGAGCCAAGCTTTTTGCACAAACAGACTGAAGATAGGAAGAAAAGGCACTTCATTCAAAATAATGCAGAGCATCCCACTCTAAATCTCGGCTAAGAGTATTCTGACACAGATGTAAGGCTAAGTACTTAAGAGACTTAAGATGAGAAAAACCTGAAAAGAACTGTTAAGTTCATAACGAAAAAGAAGGAGGAGAAATAGTATGGGTTGCAGAAGTTAAAATTAGATGTCATTATTTCTCGCAATAATGCAAAACATAAGGAAATTGTAAGGTTACGTTTAAAGCAGAAAAAACCCACCATTATTTTCTTTAAAAAACAATTTATCCCTGCAAAAGAAAATCCACAACATTAATGAATTCAGGCACTTTGAAGGATAACAAAAAGAAATTAAAAAAAAAAAATTGCAAGACTTAAGTACATATCCATAATTAGATTGGATGAGGAACAATGGTAAAATTATGAATACTTCTAAAAGGGTCTTTTACTCTTCATAGTACACCCCAAGCAGACAGAAATTAGAAAAAAAATTACTACGAATAAGGAAAAAAAGCAATTTTTCAGGAAAGTGGGTATCCTTTATCATCTTTGAAATCAGTGTTACCAAATAGGAGCTGCAGGACAAGCTGATCGCAAAATATCAATTCTGAAAGTACAATTTCACATGAAACATTTTTTTTCATATAGTTAACATATAGGCTTAGTTGATCATATGCATTTATATAAAATGTCTTACAGATACCAGCTATTATTGTCATCAGTAACACCTAATGCAACTTTATCAAAATAAAATATTAGGGCTTACCCACAATTTCTGTCAACAAAGGAAGGAAGAGTTAACTATGATAAACCACTACAACGAAATCCAAACATGTAAGATGCATTCTGTTCTCTTAGGTATGTGGAAAAACCCCCTTCTGTCAATTATATCAATTCAAGATAAATTTATGCAAAACAAATAGAAATTCCCTTAAGAGCAACAGATACACAATTCAACAGTCTTATAATTGCTCTTGTTGATTATAACTGTAAGCAAGGCTGATTATACACTGTTAGCTAAGCAGGCTTGCCAATTCCTTCCAAAATAAAACTAGATTGAATAAAACATGCCCCACGATACAAAGTACACTGAGAAGAGAGCACTGTGAAGTAAGTATATTTTCAAATTGTTAATTTTTTCTTCTTTCTTTTAAACTATTTTAAAGGATTTGAGCAATGAGGACACAAAGGACAGAACAAGTATCTGGTCATTGTTGTTGAAATGCACCACATAGATGTTCTCTGTGTAGTCAGACTCAACTTCATATGAGAAGTTGTTCAAAGGTCAGTTTTTTTCCCCTCAAATAAACAGATAGCCCCAGACCTAATGAATCAAAAAGCGTTCTCTTCCTAAAAAACCAAACCAAAACAAACAAGCAACAAAAACTAACACCAGCTTTCCTGGGTTCATAGCAAAGGTGAGTGGGAATCCCATACTGCCAGGAAGTATCTATTAAGTCTTCAGAGGTCTGTTATCTTCATTTTGTTATACAGCCTAAGTGCACCAAGATCATGAAAGAGTTGAAATAAAGGAATTCAGCCTAGTTCAGAGGAAGAAATCCAGCAGGTGTCAAGGGTTTGAACCTTCTGTTCCATAGTTAAGTAGAAGACAGTAAGAAATAAAAAAGCCAAACCAAAACAAAAAAAAACCAAAAACCACCACCTGACAGCTACGGGAAAGCTAGAAGAGTGGAGATAACTTTGACAGAGGAGCCCTGCCCACAGGGCAGCAAAGATGATATCTTGCAAATCTGTATGTTGTAGAAAAGCAGACAACTGGAGACAACCGAAACAGCCGAAAAATTCAAGCAGAGGAACAAAGTCTTTCTTAGATTGGTAGCACTAATTCTTCCACAGTGCAATGCTGTACCATGCCAACATACTAGTCTACTCAAAGTAAATTTAATCTCTATATTACATACCACAATGTGTGTGGATATACTAACACGTGAGGTGCCAAATCACCAATGTGGCACCAGTGTAGCACATCACAGTGTCACAGTGTGAGGGAAACACTTCAGAGCAATCAGACTTCTCTCCATTTAGCACAGAAGCAGCTTGGCAGTTATTACATGGGCCTTAGAGCAAACCAATCTTGTCTTCCATAGATTTCTGTACAATGCTTTATATCACTCTTTTGTCTGTTACTACTATGAATGTCTTTCCTGCAATACTTTTAGTTCTCTTTAGTCCCATAATCATGAATCCCTACCCCCTAATACCACTACATAAGGTATAAAAAGAGGGAAGAGAGAGAAAGAAGAAAAAGGAGAGAGGAGATGCAAAGGGTTCAGTAAGCAGGAACACCAGATAAGTCTTCTTTCTGTGTGAACAACAGCATGACGACAGTCGTTCAACCTACCCAGACAGCTGTAAGAACCTATATGTTCTTACACATAGGGAAGAAGGGAACTTTCCCTCGATAAGAAAGAAAAAAAGTTTCTCCCCTACAGAGAGGTTCTCAATTATTCACAAAATTTAATTTTGGATTACTCACACTCCTAATAGTTTGAGCTAAATTAATCAGTTTGGCTTGAGTCATTCTTAAAGTTCTTAGTCATAGACCAGGAAAAGGAAGTCATCAGGTAAATCAAAGCTGTGGCCCAAACAGTCCAAATATATTGAAATGTAATTAAAGCAAACATTTAAGGTTAGGTCAGGAAAATACTTGCTTAATCCTATCAGTGTGTACTCAGAAGAGTTAAGTATGGTATCTGCCAGTACAAGCGTAAAAAGTCTGGAAAGCCCTGTGAGGAAAATAAAGTTATGCTGCATGAGAGATGAAGTATGCCTAACCCTAATGTGAGAGGGTTTAAGTATTTCCTAATACTAAGAAGTATATTGGAGATGAACCACTAGTTTATATATAATTACTACTCATGTCCAAAGGGTCATGGGAACACTACTCATTCTCTAAACTGGACCTAAAAGCCCTTTGATACTTTTATGTACAGTTTATATGTGATGTGACACATCACACATGAAAAACCTTCTTTTATGAACAAGTAGGACAGCTAAATTTTAAGGATTAGAGCACAGTGATTAATAAAAAAGTTCTACTTTCAAATGAAAGAAAGATGCTAAATATTTCATAAGTACAGGAAGCAAGAGCTTTTGCTTCTCTTCTCTAAAAACTATCCACCAGGGAAGTTTGAGAAAACATACAATGACTAGTAAGACTAGGAAGCTAAACAAACTGAAATAACAGGGTCTTGTGATAGTCACAAAATGTGCAGTCCGTCAGTAGGTTGCCTGTACATAAGGAAATGACTATTACTTTACAGCTGTAATTGATAATTCGATATATTTAAATCTTTAAATACAAGAACAAAGTGTCCTTACTACTAAGGTGAAGAACAGCTGTAAAGGCTAAGTTTAAGTGCAAAGTGAATTCTACCGTTTTCTTCAATTAACAGAGGACTTTGTGACCCAGGTAAAAGGAAAAGCTTGTATAGCTCTTCAGTTCAGTACCGTGTTTCCCAGCTTTTTACTTTAGCAAAACTATGTATTTAACACAAGTAATAAAGCATGAAACAGAAGAAAGGGTATTTATAACAAAAACAGAACATCAATCAAATTGAAATCCCGCAATTCAAAGTGTCAAAAACGTAAGTCATCTTAAACAAAATTATTATGAATATGAGCTGCATAACAATAATTCAACCATTGTTTACCGTGTTTCTGATTGGAATTTTCTTCGGTTCTGGTGGCACATCCTGAGGAACAAATTTCACTGGTTCTTTAATCTGTCTCCTTGATCTTTTGGTCCCATCTGGTAAGGTTTCCATGGCGATATCAGCCTCCATGTCACTGCTACCTGCCTGGTCACACTCTGAGCACTGCCTGCAAAGTGGAAGATTTTCTATTTAAAACTGCAGTCACAAAAGCAGAAAAAGAAACATATTGAAGTGTTTGGGTTTAAAATAAATTAAAAAGTCAGGAAACCCAATGGACACCTAAAGAAGTCCCTCAAACCTACGATATTTTGAGCAACTAAGCAAAAAACGAGCAAGACATTCTTATTGCTGGGTTTTTTTCTGACAGTATTTAAAATTTGAAAACCAAGACTTTGAAAGTAGGATTTAATCTTCAAGAAAGATGCACCCTATTTCACTGTTTGCATCCTACCATATCCCCATTTTTAATGGTGCCCACTGATCTGTAATCTATTCATTATTGTAACTGCTGCTGCAGTTTAATCTTTACAATGACACGCTGCTGAATTCATTCTGATGAGAGCACTCTTTAGTGGCAGGGATTTAGAAGACATGTCTGTTATGAAAATCCATTTTAAAATGTATTTTCTAAGGGAGTGGGCTTTAAATCTGAAAAAAATAGTTAAGAGACAATTAAAGATACAGAAGTGGAGACATATATTAACAAACTTTGAACACCAAGTTGAAAAAAAATGCCTATTGAGTTTTTGAAAAAGTACAAAATCACAATCAGAACTTCAAAAGTGAACAGATGCTAAGGCACTGCTATTAGCAAGCTCCATGACAGAATTAACAAGATGGGAATTCATCAAGTTTTGTTCTTATTTGCAGAAAATACTTATCTTATGCAAAGTCATAAATGCGGATGTTAACTAAAAATATGTTAATGAAAACTTAAAAATTATAGCCACTGATAAGAGCTGGTTTTTTAATTCCTTCTCACATTACACTTCCAATTCAAAAAACTATAAATTCTTTCAAACAAATTCCAATTCATCACTGTTCTCATATTAAACATGTCCTTTTTATAATACCAACTAAAAAAAAAAAAAAAAAAAATCAACATTATGTTCTGCTATTAATTGGAATTAACAGGGATACATACATTAAAAGTTATCTAAACAAAGAAGCAAATTTGCTTTGGAAGGATACAAACAAAAAACACGTATTTAATTATGTAAAGTTTAATGTTAATACACACTTGTGACAAGAGGCATACCGATCCTGTATCTAAACAAAAGCACAAACTCAGGTACATATGTTGTGTCTGAGCTGATTTCTTCAAATGTACATGTTCAACAGGAGTAGTTTTTCTCCTGTGAACTTCAGTAAGGGCTAACACAATATCAACTCTACCAACTTTCCATGTTTTCTGATTCTTTCAAACTAATTCAAGCAGTATAATCTCAGATCTCTCCTGGCTATACCAGAAGATAACAGCAGTCATCATGGTCCAGACAGACCAGTGGCTACCAAGCCAAAATAGAGGGGATCTAATCCTGGATTGGGTAACTTACAGTGTAACCGTGGCTAAGTCAACACCCTTCTCTTTCATTTTTTCCATATGTAAAATAAAGATAATTGTGGCTACATTATAATGTTACGAAGATTTATCACTTCTTATCTCTAAAGCACTTGTGACCACAGGAAACAGGACACATGCTAGTGCTAGTAGCATTTACTGGTCTAGAAAAGCAGAAGTACTACAGGGTAGATTGCAGGAAAGATAAGTCTCTCCCCTCCCTCATATAAGCATGGAGACTTTATTAGTAGCCAAAACACAAGGAAGTCAGTTGATGCAGTTTTTATACTTTGCAAATGGTTTTGGGCCAGCATACAAGTGTGTAATACTCTATTCTTCCTTCTCTTCACAAATCTCGGTTCGCTACAGACATAGTACCTGTTAACACTTCTAGGCCTCTTTAGGACACTAAAATATAAAACCAATAGAAAAATATAAGGTATAATATAGAAAATGCTACTTTTTACAGTTATATGTTTGCATAAATTTGTGTGCATATACACACACAAATATGTATACACATGCACTTAAGTAAATAAACAAAGGCACACAGACCAAACTACTATTATTGTAAGATTTTATGCAGAAAGGCTCCCCAATGATGTAACAGGAGAGAAGCTCTATAGATAACAGCATTCCCTCAAAATTTTGTGTGTCTGCTTAGCTAAAGGTTACTTTGTGTTCTTTACTTTTATATGATGCACTGTCTTCAAGTTGCCCAACTCAAAACTCCAAGGAGATTTTCTGTTTGGTAAGCATCAGAGAGCACAGCCCTCCATAATATCGCAGCATCAGTCATGTCATTAATTTATGTAATGGGAAGCACAACTGAAAGTACTTACTATGATCTGCTTATGCAGATGTAAGCAATAGCTATGAAAGTGTTCAAAAATACTGTGACGAGCAATTCTTACAAAGAGTTTATTTTCCCCATTATTATGGTAAAAATATGTACTATGTATAAATTCAAAAATACACATTCTACACCTAAAGAGCTGCATTAAAAAATAGGAAGTTTTTATAAGACAAAAAAATAGTTGTATGATTTTACAGCAATATTTAGAGTTGGGAATCCAGTCTCTTGGCTCTACCACCTATGATTTAAATAATTCCTGTTCTTTAGCTCTGCGCTATTAGAAGGGAAAGACACTGTTTTTCTGCTATGTACGTTCAGACAGTTGTACAGAAGATAACTACGCAGATCAGTAAAGTACTTTAGTTTCATTAGGGCCCTATTTAAATATAAATAAAAAGTATTTTAACTTTGATGTTAGTGAGGAAGACAAACATCTCTGCCAACAGATGAGGTACTGCATGCAAGTTCCTGAAATTCCATTTTTACGACCGAGCTTGCTCTGAAACAGGTGGTGTAAGTGTCACAGCAATCAAAATTAGAAAAAAAAATAGATCTACAGAAAGAAAGCTGCAAAATCACAGTATGATGGAGGGGGGTGTGAATCACAGAATCACAAAACTTCACAAATACAACAAAGGTGAGGGAAAAAAGGAAAGTTATAAACGTGAACTTACAAGCAACCTCTTGATTTACTGGAATAGCCTCTACTATCACAGGCAACCACATCTTATCAACCCTATTACAAAGCAGTCAAGCTTCAACTATAAAGTAGTTTTCTTGTTAGCTCCCATAGGGCCCACAGAAAAGCTATTACAGACACACACTCCTCTGACTTGGAAACAATCTCCTAACTTTCAGCTCCTATTATGGTTTATTTCAACATGGTTCTTGAATTTAAAGAACTCTTTTCCCATTCTGCTGCTTAATCCGAATATATTCATAGAAAGCAGCCATGTAACTCTGCTTCCTTTTGGCCACACTACAGTCATGCTCATTTAATTTTCCTTCTTCAAAGACAACCAGTGAATAGAGAACCTACCTCAACAGGTCACCTTTCCAACTATTCCAACAATCTTTGACTACCTCTAAATTAGCAAGCATTGCAATGCAGCACAAGCAAATTAACAGGAGAAACGGTGTCAAAGATTCAACTTCTGTACACAGGTTTTGTTTTGCTTTTAGTCTGGACTTGCCTAATCTAGACTCACAGAGAAAATCAGTAGTAGGCAATAATATGCCTATGACTAAAATGTGCTTACTACTAAAAATTACTGGAAATGTTTGATCCATGAAGAAATCTCAGTGATGATTTGAAACCTTTTAGTCATACAGAAAGGCTTTGATTAAGTGCTAACAACCTACAGAAGAAAAAAAGCTGCATGGTTTTGTTGTGTTTTCAATCTGACTTGGTACAAGAACCAATGGTACCAGAGACAACTTCCCATCTCACAAAGCAAATGGATCTTCTCAACTCACTAGCAAAAGACAAGAAAAGCAAGTGAAAAGGAACACGCATTATTAATTTTCAAAAATTATTAATGGTCCAGGCTAACACCAAAACACTGTTTTTGTGTAACTGCATGATGCAAATGTTTCTGCACTGACTGGTGGTGAATAGATTTTTGAGCATGGGCAGCTTCAAGAAACGTGTGAACCTATAATGGAGCTTTACTTCAGGGCTTTAATAAGCGCTCAAAGATGAAATAGTGCTTTCTGTTTATGAAGTTCTAGAAACTGATAGCATGAGGCCTTTAACCTAAAAATTTACAAAGTGAAAAAGTGAACACCTACATCACTAAGAAAACAAGGAGGGGAGGGATAGTTTAGAGATGGGGTGGTTTTTTGGTGAAGTGGCAATGAAAACTGTAGAGAGAAAAACCCTGTTACTTCCCAAAACATGTAACGCAAACAACAACATTATGCTGCTTCCTTATGCTGCAGCTTTACACATCAAAAAAAATCTAAATGCTCTTTAACCGATGGGCCTGGCACATGGAAATTTGTGAAATGATGATGAGAAAAGCTGAAGAAACACTGAACACCACTGCTTTATAAATGAAAGGTCATGAAGTTGAAGATCTCACAAATAGGGCTCAAAGCCAACATACTGGTAAACTCAACATTAATCTGTTTTTATTTTTGAAATTTTAATAACAAAGCAAACAACATCTTTGCTATATGAGACACAAAACCAGATAAAAACATACAAAAATATTTTATTGAAAATATGTTATTGAAAAGGTAACACTACAAAAATCAGGAAAAAATTGAAGTTTTGTTCAATTATCACATTATAGATGAATTAGACTGCCTTAACTGTGTTATGGTTATACTTTCAGAGTGGCTTGTGTGACGAAAATACAAAGGACTCAGTCTGAACAAAACAGTCGTTCTTATAATCACAGCTGGGCATTAGGCCGGAAGAGGATTTAGAAGAAACCAGCATCCTCTGCACACAGTGCCTACTGTGAAAAGAGTAAATTTAAATCTTCTGTGCTGAGTGAACACCACTACAGTGCTTCCAGAAAACAGTTCTGCCCTCAGTGGTTAAAAAGGAAAACTGTACAGTTGTTAGTTAAGAGTTTGACTTGTTTTTAATTAGGAGGAAACAGGTCTCATAGACATACTCTGTGATAAATCACTTCTTGCAATGTTAGCAAAGAATTAAACCACTCTGCACTTCAGAAACATGGACTATAGCTTTAAGATGACACCTATGCTCTGGTAATTTGAATAAATCACACGTGTTGAATGATGTACTGTAAGTGGAAAAAAGGAGGACTGTTCCTATTCTGGAGATAAAAGACAGTATATATGAACCAAAAATAGTTTGTCAAAGAGCTTCAAAGAGCATCTTTCGGACAGTAAAGGTACTGAAAATTTGCCATTTGCAACAACCCAAACATCCTTCAATTAGGACAAGTGACAAATACATAAAAATTTATGTTATATGCAATATTCTATTGCACTTACACTTATATAAAAGTTAATAATTTTATATCATTATCGAATGACTCAGGATGAAATAACAAACAAACAAAAACCATGTGCTGGATCAGTACTGAATGAGTGGGGTCAGGAATATGAATGAATGTCCAGATACTGAATGAGCATTCATGGGACTACTGCTCAGGAATGCCACAGCTCATTCAGTCCTGTGCCCAATACTCCCCACAGCAGAGTTACCACTGAAATAACTTGGCCTTCCAGAACAAAAATAAAAACCACCAAGCCTAATATGAGCATTATTCCTTGTTTGGTTCATCTCAGTCCCCAGCATTTCATACGCTACCAGAAGTTATCACTGTTTTTCAGCAATCTCATTTCAACAGAAAGAGCTAGTCCCCGTTGGTAGCTGCCAAGTATTTTGTCAATATTTTACAATCAGATTTTGATTCATTGTATTGTCTGTCAACACTAGTGCATTGCTTTTGTATCAGTTCAGATCATCCTCTACCAGGAAAATACAGTTCCCAGTCCATCCAGAATGGGCAGGAGCATAAAAGCACACAGGTTGTCAGAGAGAATGACAAGACTTAATTTTATAACATGTGAATCAAAAGAATATTCTAGTGTTTAATCAACAGGATTTCTAAGAAACTGAAAATTTCCAAATTTTTAAATAAAAGTATGCCACAGCATTTTACTCTATGATTAGAACTGCTGGTCTACTTTGAAAGTACCACATCAAAACAGGCAGAAATTAATGCTTTCATGTTTTATTACATAAAATAGTTGTTATGCTCTTCCTCTCAAATCCATTTGAAATGAGGACAGGCTTTGAACTTACTATGGTACAAACAATTTCTTTTTATAATATTCAAGATGTATAAATGTTACCTTGGAGAAAACTGTCAGGCCTCCGAACGGGGAAATTCTTAGTGTTAAATGCTTGAAACCAGTTTCTAATAAGCTGTGAGACACTGGTGCTCACCAGGTCTAAACTCTTACTATGATTTCACTAAGACTAAAATCATTAACTCCTTTTAATGTTTAGAAACACTGAGATAACTAATTATAATTTGTGCTTTCTTTAACAAATTAGCTTTTAAATATCGAAAAGATTTAATTTTTTTTTTCTTACCATTACATGTAATAGTGGATTTAGTTAAACAATTTCAAAATCCTTTTTTGTATACTGCAATTTAAATTTCTATTAAATCCTGAGCATGAAATGGACAAAAGTATAACTATTATCTATGTAGCATCACACACATAAGCTGAATCATTTGGCATCCTCAAACACAGCATAAAATATGAAGCATGTGGAATAAACTCATGCTAAACTACCCAATGTTTAAATAAGTATGTATGGATAAAGTGTATGACTCTAATCATCAAACCTTTTGCTAAGGCTCAAGTTAGCAATTATGAATAAATCATTAGCAATGATAATGGAATAGAAAGTAAAAATTAAGAAACAATTATTTTTAACTGTTTCCTGCTTACTATTTTAAAAGAGGACTGAAGTCAACATTTTGAACCACTTTATTTAAAGTCTTTCAACCTGCCTAACGTTTCAAGGAATTTCCCACTATACCCATTTTCTTACTTTATCTTTTTGCATAAGTTCCCATTATATCCTATACAAATATCTGAAAAGTACATGGCCCCCGTACAAAAAAAAAAAAAAAAAATTGCACCTTTCTTCATAGCTTAATCAAAAGATTAAAATTGTATTCAAAACAGCAGGGGGGGAAAAACCTGCTGAACTCAAACCTAGATTAAGGGTCCGTTCTATATGCTCTCTACTGATCGCAAAAAGAATACATAAAGGCATGTTCAATGATGAAAAGAATGCAATCAATACAGCTCAATTTGTCTGCTGTAATCTCACACTCCAGATTATGCCTTAGCTAATTAGAAGTAAAAGTGAAGTGTGTGATCTGAGATATAATTGAAGCATGAAATTCACAACAAAGATAAGTTATAGCTTTGAAATAAAAGTGTTTTACTACCTAACCTGACCTATTCTGCCTCTAACACCTACTGAGAATTGCAGTCTTACATCTTTTGGACTGATGGCTTTTAGTGAGCCTTTTCAACTTGGTTAAAAAGCCGAACAAAAATCAAGAACCTCCTGTGCAAGTGCAGAAGCTACCAAGAAAATAAAAATGCTTCCATGTAACATAACTACTTGGTAAATTTGACCAAAGAGCTCTGAACGCCCTTGAAATAATGAAGTGTCCAAAATCACAGACTACATTAAATAATTAAAGGAAAATTAAGTTCAGAAAAATATTAGTGATGGTGAAAACCTTTCTGAGATTTTCAGCTTTTAAAGGAAATCTCTATTAATTTACTAACTAAATATACTGGAGTAAATCCAGTTTTGTCACGTTAAGATACAAAAAAAAGAGAGAGCTCCCATTTAATATATTGGCCATCTTGCTCTGCCCACAATCATCAAAACTACACAAAAAGATGACTTAAGTAAATGTTTTATAGAAGTTTTTAAAAAATAAGAAAAAGAATTGAGACATATGAAGAACAACAGAAACCAAGTTTTCTCAATTAGAATAGTTTTACTGTATTTTTAGAAGGAATTCTTATACTACTGTATTTTTAGAAGGAATTCTTATACTACTGTATTTTTAGAAGGAATTCTTATACTATTCTGATTTGGTACCTTAACATTCAGACAAGGTGATGATGATTCCTGGAGCTGCTGTACACTAACTTCCTGCCAGATAAAAACTGCTTCTGAATAACTACTTCTAACACATTTCAGAGCAGTTTAGAAACATACAGAACGCTAACACAACACAGCAGCACACTAATGTTATGACAGTTTGGAAAGTAGCATCTTTACCAGGTTATCAGTTCTCCATTGTACCACTTAGCTTTTGTTCTGCTTCACTGGCACAAAAAGAACTTTAATTCATGGAATTGTAACTGCAGTAAGTACGGTTATGCATATGCTTCTGCCATTGCAGATTTGAGTCATCAGACAGGAGTAAACCCAACTGATTTCCCATTTTGCAATAAACTAATCTACTACTTATAAGTTTATTTTTAAGTATTTACAAGTATTTTCCTCAAGATCTGGACAGAGTTGCATAACTGTGTCCTAAGATAAACAGAAGACCAAGTCTTTCATCTCCTGAAAGCAGCTTATAGTTTCCTACTATTATTATATAGCAGCATTAATAATCACAAATGAACTCAAAAGCTAAGAAAATTAAAGCTATAATCTATTTCTACCCAGTGGCTAACAATGAGAAAATCTTTACAACTTTTTTTTTTACCTTGAAATATCACTGCTAATAACCCGAAAATAAAGTAACTCAGTTCAAACTGCATTATAGCAATGTCTAAAACACTTAGAATTTGCAAGTTGATTCACGTTTATGTCCTACTTTAAAGTACAGAGATAGCACAAGACAATACATCAACTGCATTCTTACCAGTAACTGTTCTTGGTCTTCCTTGGCATCCTTGTAAGAGGTGGATCCAGGCAACCAAGATGATAATGGAGTTTACAAGTATCACACAGTAGCAGTAGGTGTTGATCATGGTTCTTCTTGCAAATTCCACAACTTTTAATGTAGGTAGTAGAAAAGCATTATAATTACATTTGAAATCATAAAGAATAAACAATACATCCCAGCACATTCCCCAGTTTCAATACAAACACGTGGCAACTTCAATCTGAATGCATCATTTAAGTGCATAATTACTTTTTAAGGAGCTTCTACCTATATACAGTAAAGCATAAAAGGCACCTAGTATAGTTAACTTAACAATAAAATGGCTTTCAATCTAATTTTTTGAGGACTTCTAACCAGTAAGTAATCACTTGATACTTCAACAAAATGTACCAGTTGCAAATGGAAAAAATACTACCTGTGCCATCCAAACACTTAAATAGAAAATTATGCTGCTATTATCCATCTTAACAATCATATGCTTATTTTAATAATGCAAGCACACTGAAATAGGTCTGTGCTGCTGTTACGTTGGGCAATGTATCAACTCATCAGAGTTTCCTTTTTATTGTTATTATTTTACTGGAATTGAAATTCTAGTTATTTCAAAAAGATCAGGTGTTCATTGATTCCATTATAAAATGGGAGGAACTAAATGTCTGGATTTGAATGAAACAGAACTAGTAAAGCATGACTCCTACTATTTGCGTATACGTCTAAATTGCCAAATCCCCAGCCCACTGCTATGTTCTCAAGATTTCCACCTCTCACAGCACTAGAATTAACTTTTGCTTATGTAACCCATCTTCTCCATTTAGCCTGCTAGCTGGGCAAGATATTCCCCACTTGCTGTGGCTGGAGGCCTGGCTGCTGCTCTCTATATAAGCGACAGACCGTGCCACTTCTCAGCTGGTGGCAAGAGAAGAGGATTCAAGACAATATGTGTATTTTGCACAGTCATGCCCTGGGATCCTACTATATGTTCCACTGTTAGGCTTAGTTAAAACCCAGTCAGTAGCTTCACAACTTACAGAGGAGGGGAAAAGTGGAACAATGAGAGTAAGTGAAAACATTTTCTTTTCTTGGGAATTAACAGAAATAGAAGTAGGGAAATTTAAAACACAAGATATCCCAAAGCATTTGACAACCCATGAGCAAAAAGTAAAAATTCTTATATGACAAGTGTTTTATGCACCCAGCCACTGTGACTAAGCAGCAGCAGCACTATGCACAAAATCATCAACACAGATGATTGCATTCAAAAGACAAGATGACCAGTTAAAAATTTTCACATCACAGAGACAAAGGACTCTTCTATTTCAGCTGTAAAGAGTTACCTTTGTACTTAAAGCACTGCTGTCAAATTAGCAAAAAAACCCCAAGCCTTACTGATGTGTGCTAAGGTGAAGAACTGATTACTATTCAACTTAGCCTTCAGAAGTAAGTAAAACGTATAGACAACTCTGAAGCATTTTGTTAATCAAAACCGAAGCAAACAATTTTAACACTTTTGTGAAACTATAACTTACTAGATACTGTATCTATTCTGTCAAGACTTCATTACTTGCCTATAAAGTACAGCTGGAAGTGTAGATGTCTTTTGTGTTCCTCCTTCCTTTTTACTTGGTTTCCTTTCCTTAGGAGCACGTAAAATTGCTGGTATGTTCAATTTCTATTGGATTTGAACAAATGCAGTACATGTGAGTCTTGAGACTTTTAAACAATACCACTCCAGTCTCAACGCATGAAGAACAAGACTCAAATTATGAGTGGGAAATTGCTTAGCTTGCTATTTTACAGACAGGAGCAACTACAGATGCTTATCCCAGTATGATTTTGTAATATAAAGTAATATTATACTCATTTTTTCAATTCAATAAATAAAAAACACATTGAATACTGGCTTTTAAAATGTTTCTTCAAGCTTCAAATAGAGATGGACAAGGATGCATTTGTCTAGGCAGCTGAAACAAGCAAAGGCAAATTCACGAAACTGACAGAAGAATACTGAGGCAGTTTATTTTCCCCAACATCCCTGCTACACTGGTGCTCGATAGGTTAATTAGAAAAATTATCTTATTGGACCAAGCCCTCCACAAAGCAGACGAGATTCTCTTTGGGTTTCTACTAATCTGCAGTACGCTAGCTTCTCAGACAGCAACCATCTATCAAAGTCATTTCTCAGCAGCCCTGTGGGTCTGCATCTGTTCAACAAACTGGAAAAAAAAAAAAAAAGTCATGCAAGCTGTGTAAACGAATTCTACTCAACTTTTCTTCTTCTTTTTTTTTTTTTTTTAATTTAGTAACATTTGCACCAGGAAATATATTTGTGACTACTTACTCAAAGCTTTCTTAAAAAAGAGGGAGAAAAATTATCTTGATTCAAGATATATATCATGTGAGAATCCTTCTTCACAAGTAGAAAAGACAGGCAGACTAATAGAACTAGAAAAAGCTAGCATACCTTAAGAACTACTACCGCATAAAGAAAGGGGAAGCTTCATTTTCTGAACAGCAGCACAAAGTCAGCAGTACCAAAGGGCACGACAAAATTGTGACCTAACTGTATGGCTGCATTTTCACAATGAACAGTTTTTTCAATCTTCCTTAAAATCATAATTGGAAATCATTTCAGTCTCTCTCTGACATATAAAATGTCCATTGCCATTTAATACCTTTGACACAAAACACATATCAAAACACTGCAAGAATCTACACTTCTCTCTTTTCCCCGTGTGTATCAATGAGAACAAAGATAATTGCTGGCAACAGGAAGTAATCCAAACCTTCTCTTCTCCTAGATATTTATATTCATTTGACCAAAATATTCTGCTCTGACCAGCTAAAAACCATCGCATACATACTGTAGTTTTAAAGATTTATATCTTATAAAAGCCATAAAGAGTTACCATATCATTTGAAGCCTACAGTAACTAAAGACAATGTGGAGACAAAAATGGTAGTATTAACTCATGCTTCACGTTAAGGTTCATCACAAATGACAGGTCAATCAGTTATACTAAATGAAAGAATTTTGCAAACAAGATCGCTATTACAACAACAAAATTAAGCTACAGGTTCCCTGTAGGTGGTTTGCAGAAGTCTAGGTATTTCAATCAGGAAACATTATCCCCAGAGTAAAGCCTGGGTCCGATCAAATCAATTTATTCAGCCATGGAAGTGAGAGACAGAAACAAAAAGGCCTATTCTTGGAAAACCAGGTCTGCCTGTAACTATAAGGGGGGGGAGGGGGGGAACAACCAACCTGTCCAATGATTCTACCCAGCAGAGCCCAAATGCCTTGCCCTTCATTTCGCAGTTTTCCATTCAAATTTTGTAGCTCTTCCAAGGACTCACACAGCTGAAAAATTAAAGAAAAAAAAAAATCAACAGGAATGAAACCCATTAAGAGTTATTTAATAAAATTTATTCAACCTCTTACCTATCTAGCGTGCATTACTTTATTGTGGGATTAAAAAAAATAATGGAACTCATGTCAATATAGCTGAGACCAGTGCAATTATTCAGCAATTTAATAGAACTAAGACGAACACCTGGGCAGCCACCTGTTGTAAAAAAGATCTGAAGCATTGCAGCATGAAAATAAGGTTTCATAAAGTCAATTAGAAAGCAAAACTAAAATACAGCAACATCTTGTATGTGTTTTCCACACTACTTAAGCGGCAAGATTATAATAAGTAACCATATAAATGAATTATTGCCCTATATTGCCATACCAAAGAACACTCGCTCACTCTCATAGAAAGAGATACCATTTATTAAAGCATGCAAGCAGTAAACAAGGTTTTTTTCTTCTAGAAGTAAAAGTTAGTTACCACCCAGCATATACAATCTAATAATTTGGTTAAAAGCCCCACGCACAATCTCCTTCCCCTTTATCATCTCTGGGCAGTTCACAAGGACCTGCTGCTTCACTTCTGTATGTTCTCATTAAAAACACATACCCAACAGTTTAAGAATTAATAGCAACACTATTTTTTGTCCTCACTAACCATCACTTGATAGGTTGCTGAATTCAGCAAGAATTGCAGCATGTCATCTGTCACAAAAGATATAGTATTTCTATGTTCCATTTCAAAATATTTAAAGATTAAAATAAAGAAATAATTTAGTAAAAATGCAATTAAACCACAAAATGTTTTTTTTAACCGTGATGATGAGTTAATAAAAAATTACATTAGCAACATTTTGGAGGAGCAATGCCATCATTTATGGGCTCCAAATTTCCTAGACTCAAACAAAACACGCAGAGGACACTATGGGTGTGTGAACACTGATTACTTCAGCCTGGAAAATTAGCCAAGTCATTAAACCTAGGATGAACACAACTGGAGTTGGAGTTGACATAAATAAATAAATATCACACTGACAATCCTAGATTCTCAATTATCAAGTAGGGTTCCAAGCACAGAACCAAGCAGGTTCAAAAAGAGCCTAGAACTACACACAAGCGAAACAAAACAAAACAAAACAAACAAAAAAAAGAGAGAGGGAGGAGTCAAACTCTGTTGTCTCAAAGTCTCAAATGAAATGCATACAAAGAATGAAAAAAAGAAGGGCCTTAAGACACAGTTCACTCATGAGAGGGACCTGTCTGTCCATGTGCAATTTGTTACTGGAGCTCCCAGTGGCGTCAGTTAAAGTACTCGTGCCGAGCCAACATATGACATTTTAGAAGTTGATTCTACTTGTATGGGGGGGACAGACCACAGAATATTTTTAAAAGAAATATATTTTTAAATATTACTTTTAAAGAAGGAATAGTTTGTAACTTTCTTTCTAAGTCATCTTGTTTGGAAAGCAAAATGCTATCAAAGTTAACAGTAGCAATACTAAAACAGTACAATGGTTTATTATCCTTTTTTCTTCACCTTATTATACTCCACATGAAGCTTTTCTTGCTCATTTTCTAATTTATCCTTGATATTCTTCTGTTCAGCCATATTCTCCTGGATTTGAATCATGCGCATATTTCTCTCTATTTAAAAGAAAACTGCATTATTTCCTATCCTTGGATATATTTTCAAGTTTTATGCACTGAAAAAAGTGAAGTAATGAAAAATATAAAACCATAACAACACAAAACCACAAAACTATAGCCTATAGGTTTATTACACAGACTTGAGCAGAATGAACAGTCATAACATTTACGTTTTGCTGCATAAATAGTATAGTTATTTAAATGGTGAGCTTTGATCAGCCATCTAGTGAACAGTCCCAAAGTAAGCTACTCCACATAGAAATGGAGGAAAATGTAAGAAAAAAAAATTATACCGAAAGGTACCTAAGCTTCCACTCCCTTCTTAGCAAAGATAGTTTAGCCTCCTGTTTATAGTTGAAAGATTTTCTTCTTTTCTGAAATGTCTTTTTAAAAAAATAACTTTCTGTGTAAATAGATACCAAGCAATAATACACCTGACCTAAAAAGTCATAATTTATATTTATCTATTAATAACAATGAAATACAAGTAAAATTAAAAAGCCAATGAATTAGCACAGTACAAATACAGCAAAGTGATAATTTTTCATTGAGAAAAACATGCAATTTTCATCCTTACCAAGGTAATAATTCACAAAATCAGCAGTGAGAGCTGGTTGTTTATGTTTTCTTCTTCCATCAACACTGGAACTAGTATCTGAAGTATCCACTGGAAAAATGTCTGTACTAATTCCCATTAATTCAGCTTTGCGCATAAGCTTACGTATGGCTGAAGCACTGCTAGTAAGTGGTCGTGGTAGCTTCTCCCTGGGAACCCAGGCCTGAGGCCTGGTGGTGCGGGCCAGCTCCGCCTTGGCACGATACTGCTGTAGCCTGGCATTGATTCGAGCCTGCAATAAAGAACTCCATAAATGAAAAACATAAGGGAACAATTCAAAATTGGTTTTGAGTTACATCCTTTTGGAACACATCTGCATTTTATTTTCATTTTAAAAGCCGCACGATCTAATCAATGCCGTTTTCATTCTGGAACTCTATGACTCAAGAAATAGCCACTGATAGAGACATTTGATTTTACTTCAAAACACATACACAAATAACATTATCCTTTCACTAGCTTTTGGAGCTATGCACAGGTTTCTTGATGAGATTTCCCTACCAATGAAAGTAACACAAATGATTGCTGGCTTTCAGACAATCCCTTCTAATAATGATAATTTGATGGGACTGTGAAAACTCACTACTGGGAAAAGCCTTGGCTGACCTATCAAAAATACATTTAGATACACTTTAAATTGGTATCTATGTGAGCTTTTGGTAATTAAACTGGTATCTATGAGGTATTGATGAAGAGCATTTTTGCCATTTTAGAAGTTCCTAAGAAAGGATGTTTTCTCAATGTCATATCTCTTATAAATGTTAAACTAGCCAATTATAATGTGCCAAAACCACAACCCAAACAGAAGTGAAGTAGGCAAGAGAAGCTCACAATATATATTGTTGATGACATCTGTATATTTGTGACCATCTGGGAGATCTACCCCAGAAGATCAAGTTGTTACTGACAGTTGGAAAACACTGTCTGGCAGGAACTCTATGTAGTGGCAATTCTGGCAGAAAATGACATCAACATACAAACCTTCAGAGGCAAAACTCCAGCTGACTATCAGTTAGAAGTTGTTTACTTGACTGCAGAAAGAAGAAACTAAACTAATCCAACTGCCCCACCATATGGTATGAGATTCTCCTGAGACAAAAGCAAAAAAGTGTGCATATATATACACACTATGGTTAAGGAACATCTCTGAATACAAATAGAATCATTGACAGTAATATTACAGACATTACCTTACTAGGTCTTGAACACTAATGACCAAGAAACACGGCACATGTGGCTTGCAGGCCAGCTCTGACTCCAAGGGCTTTTTTCTCGGACCCACAGCAGCAAGCAACAGATCCACCTACAGCCACCACCTCTTTTTATTCTCCACTGGAAGGACCACGGACGGTTTATAGCTTCCTCAGCTAAGACGCTTCTTTACTGACTACATGCTCAGTTCTGAAACCCCTGGGGTCATTTAAGATGTCATACAACTGTATACCCAGAGCCTTATTCCAGAAATAGATGACAGATTAAAATGACTAATGTTTAAATGGAATCCTGAACTCAAGTTACCTGGATTTAAGCAATTTTCAAGTATACGCTTTACTCAAGGAATGTACATTTCCTTTATTGATATAAAAAAAGTATTTCAATGTAGAACATCTTTCAACAATCAATAACAGTCCTAGACAGTTTTGTATATTACACTCTTTAGAGGGATTTACTTTCTTGGGGCACATGAATTGCCAGGTCATTGGCTCAGTTATTCCTGCCTGGGCTACAAAGCACCAAATGTCCATTTTTTCTCCTTCAAAAGTGTGCCTCAAAAATCCGCTTTCACAATACCAGATAAATGACTTGTACAACTGCATACTTATTTATGTTAGCTCAATGTTTGTAAACCTTACTTAAGCCTATAAAATCCCTTGGAAGTGAGCTTTTGTATGTACACACATTATACACACTATATATATATATATATATATAAATTTACTTCTTAATCTTTTTTTCCCAGACTAAGTTGTCTCAAGACTCTCATTTCTCAGACAAAATCCTAATTTAACAAAGATGGTTGAATTTACTGGTGGAATTTTAATTTCCTCATGCAGACAACATATGGTAAAGTAAGGGGTGAATTTATATGTACTTTGTGTCATCTCCCCAGTCAGACATTTCTAGTATGTATTAAGTACCCCTTACAGTTCTGCATTTCTAAAAAGGCACAGAAACCACTCAAAGACAAACAATTATTTCATAAAATCCCAATACATACAACTGGACATGGAAATGGATTTTTCAAGCATTCAATCTGTTTCCATCCATGTAAACTCAGGCACACACACAATACTAATGCAAACTCATACTATACCACAGCCATCAATAGTGAAATCAAGTGGTTTTACAAAATGTATGCAAGTTATCAAAATTGTATCAAGGTGCCTGTGACACCATGTCACGTAACTCCACCTGCAGTTTTCAGCATCCATTCTTTCAGTTTCCAAACATTTAATCCAAATAATTTAGATTAAAAAATCTGCAGGGTCTTGGTTTGGGGGAAAGAGGAGAAAGAGAGGGAAATGCTGGGAATTTATCAGCATTATCAGCCCTGCATAACAAATGCCTGAAAACAGAGCTAGTAAGCCCTGTTGGGCTCAAACTGATTTTGCACAGCCAGCACCTACCATTATGTTGGGTAGTATTCGTATTATTGTGATTTCTCTGCTACACAGGTGCATTTCACATAATTGAGAGCTGAGTGTACCCAGCAAGAATTATGTAACCAGTTTTAAATCAAGCTCCACGAAGCTCAATACCCCACAGAAATATTTTATTCAAAATTCTCCTGTGATAGAGTTTGCTCATGTTCATTCTCAACTGCATAGGTGATTTTAAATTAATATTCTCTTCTCCTACTGAAAGATCTTTGAAGAACTAGAAAAGTATGATTTTTTTAAATAAAAAGTTCAATGATATGAAGACTTATTTTCTGATCATTACACTACAGTTCTCTTCAGAAAAAAAGCAGTTATTTCTCTCCCATAACTGCTTTCCATTATTTACAGCATCTGCTGCCTTCTACAACAAATTAGGCAGGATTCATTCAGATAACAAGCTGCTTTTCTACACAGGTATGATTCTTCCACACAATGCAGTTCAGCCTAAGCAGTGAAAGTAAAGTATGCCATAAATTCCTCAGAATCAGAAAAAAACAATAAAGTACACAAATTAAAACATATCAAAGTACAAAGATTCCCTCAGAAGGATTGAAACCTTTCTATCAACAGGACATTTATCAGTTGAGCTTATACAGTAACTAATAGTTTTACATAGATCTGCCACTAGACAGGGATATAGAAGTTGCCTAAGATTTTCAGACAACTCCCACTCAGCAGCACAAACTCAGTTTCTCTACCTATGTAATTTTTTTTCTAGGAAATCTTTACTGTGAAAAAACCCAGCACATAGAATTCTACTTAGGCCTACAAAAAGTGAAAAAGGATCTAACAAGAAAAAACTTTAGGCAAGCTAAACTCTTCTGCCAATTTCAAGATATTACTAAGGGAAAAAAGTTAATTTTGGTTGAACTTGGATACAGAAATACTGGACAGACTTTTTTTGTTAAGAACCTTGAACAAAATGTTAAACAAAATCTATGAATTACAATGAAAATGTAATTACCAACTTTTTGCCACACAACCAAAGTGAGAGTTTTTAATTCAGACAAGCATAGGTATCCCTATTTGATAATTAGTTTATTGAGAATTCTTAGAGACCAAAACTGACAAATAATTCACTGCTTTGTTAAACGACCATGCACTATCAATATATTTCACATTTCATTTCCTACTATAATAACGATTTCCCATCCTCTTCATTTCTTTCTTGTTTAACATGGATGATTAATACAGTCGCATTTGTGTCATGAATACAATACCTGAGCTTCTGGTGAAAGCTGTTTTTCTCTTTCCTGCAAGGACATTTTACAGTAAGATTGTAATGCCAAGTAGTTCTTCCGCTTCCATTTTCTGTCTAACCTGTCCGCATGCTGTTTACAATAAGCAAAAAAAGGGTCAGCTATATCCTGTTTCAGAGAAAACAAAGGGGAAGGAACGAAAATAAAGTAAGACATACAAGGCCAAAAGGCTCTGAACAGCACAAACATTCTGGCAATCAGCTCACATGTTCAAATAGACATGTTTTTAAAAACAACTAATATGTATGTTTCTAAATTTTGTCATGTTGGTGTAATTTACCATATAAAGTGTTTTTCTATTGTTTTCATTGCATGACCCTAAACGTTTTTAAATGCATTAACTATTTAACTCTACTGTTCAATCTCTGTACTATTTTCTCATTCCCAGAAAAAACAGCAGAAGACATTCCCAAGTACAAATCCCTTTAACATATAACATGTATTGTTAACTTCCTGTTGCTTCACTGTGTCTTTTGCATTACATCCTACAAGGGATTAACAATTCTGAATAATACAAAAGGCAATACATTTGGTTTTCTCAAACGATTTTCCAAATGTTTTTGGTGGCTATAACTCCACGTGATTTATCATCTCTCAGTTGATTTTTCTTTTTCCATTTTTCATTCTTTGCTCCATCAGATATGCACATTATCATGGCTGTAAGTTTATAGCGACTTTTAGCACTTGCAAACCTTGCAAGCAGACTACAAATATCTGAGCCATGACGAGATAGGGTTTGAGAAGTATATTTCATTGCCAGTATATTTTCAAAAGTGTAGAAACATCATCATAAATCTACAGACTAAGAAGAAAAACTTAAAGCAATCTTCCTTCATAAAGTAATAAAAATATTAATAAATAATTTGCCTATCAAATTTTCCCTTACTCCACCTATAAAACACAGACCAATAAAATCTACGCAGGCTTTCCTTACAAACATATTTTATTTTGATTTAGATTTTCAGTGTGTGACAATTTACTTCCAAAAATTAGCAGCAACCTAAAATTAGATTGGGTGAGGCCTTGATTAAAAATATTTTGGTTACAGAAAATGTAACAAAATTTTAAGGTGGAAAAGCAAGTAAATGCATATGCCTAGGAGAAATTCACACAGAGCGTTTGAAGAATTAACATTACACATGATTTATTAGGGACAACGAGGGAATTGCGCTATCTTCCTATTTATCAGTCTCACAGAAGAAAGTATTTTTTGATTCCTTTAAGAATCACTTAGTGGTCCACTGTTTTCAGAAACAAAAGTGGCGATGTCAATAGTGCAAATAATGCTTGTTTGTGCGTTACCTGTGGTACTTTCTAAGGCCGTAAGAAGTTAAATTGTGCAGCTATGAACATGACAGTCTTAATCCCAATGATACATATCAGGATGAAATTTGGCAACCTACAAATACTTATATCGTAAAATGAATTCGAAAGTAGGAGCTTCAAATTTAAATTGCTTTAATCATATTACAGGGAGAAAACTGGTAAGAACAGATATTAAAAAAGTTATCAGTAAGTTATAAATGTTTGCTTTTCATTCTGATTCCTAAGATTAATGTTACCACAAGGAAAGTCATATACCTGTACTGCAATTTGAAGGAAATACTGGAAAACATGCATGAAAAAAATGGCACTAGAAATGTAGTTAATTTCTCAAGACAGTCTGTCCTGGTTTCGGCTGGGAGAGAGTTAATTTTCTTCCCAGTAGCTGGTATAGTGCTGTGTTTTGGATTTAGTAGGAAAATAATGTTGATAACACACTGATGTTTTCAGTTGTTGCTAAGTAGTGTTCATACTAAGTCAAGGATTTTTCAGCTTCTCATGCCCAGCCAGCAAGAAGGCTGGAGGGGCACAAGAAGCTGGGAGGGGACACCGCCAGGACAGCTGACCCAAACTGGCCAAAGGGATATTCCATACCATATGACGTCATGCTCAACATATAAAGCTGGGGGAAGAAGGGGGCGACATTCGGAATGATGGCGTTTGTCTTGCCAAGTAATCATTACATGTGATGGAGCCCTGCTTTCCTGGAGATGGCTGAGCACCTGCCTGCCGATGGGGAGTAGTGAATGAATTCCTTGTTTTGCTTTGCTTGCGCACGCAGCTTTTGCTTTACCTATTGAACTGTCTTTATCTCAACCCACGAGTTTTCTCCCTTTTACCCTTCTGATTCTCTCCCCCGTCCCACCGGGGGGGGGGGGAGTGAGCGAGCGGCTGTGTGGTGCTTAGTTGCCAGCTGGGGTTAAACCATGACACAGTCCTGTTTGGTATGAAACAGAGATTACTATACTACATAAACAGCTTGGTAAGTATGTCAGCCTAGGTGAAGTTCAAGAATTAGAGTTAGAATTCATGTCTGTATTGACTGATAGTCTATTAGGCCAACTTCTGTGTTAACCTTCTCTATCCCTTTTTCCAGGCCATTTCAAAAGGTACTCAGAGTTGGACGATTTGGTCAACAAAGAGCCCTCGCTGGACAGTCCCTTTACTTGGGCCTATGACTTGCTACCGATTTACAAAAACTTTGCTCAGGGTTAGTGAGTACAAAAGGCACAATTTCAGGTCATCTTCACAAGCTTTCAATACAACTCTTTTATTCTATCCTTTCCATAGCTACCTCTTCTGCTGCTGCTTCTGAGAGGAGGCCTTCCTTCTGAGCGCAGGTCACATGGAAATAAGCTCTGCACATCCCAGCATCACAACTAATGCATACACCAGTTCTGGCAAAACGAGGATCTTCACAAAAACTGCATTCCTTTATAAAGAAGAGTGGAAAATGCCACCGTAAATATTTCAGGTGCATTTTGCCTAATATTTGATAATTTACATCTTACATATAAAAACCAAACAGGTAAGTTTACTCCTGTGTGGTACAGAAACCAAGTATGCTGCTGACAGTTGACACTACTTAAAACTTCACCCCTTCCCAACCCCCACTATTGATTTCACTTTCAACAAGCAATGGAAAAGTGCTTAAACAACCTAAAGAGCATGTTGGATGAATTTTTATATGAACTTCCATGTCTGGTACTCCCCTTCAGAGCAACAACTAAATACCACCCAAGCAATTCATGCACAATTAATTATGTAAGTACGGTAGCATAAAACAATATTACTGCTCAGCAAATGTTCAATTGTTCAACAAGTTCAGAGGACAAACAACAAAAAAAGAGCAGTGCTCTGGATAACTGAAAGCCATAGATAATTACATAGATGGCCTTTGATAAGCAACGACTGAGGAACATATGTGTGACAATGCAGAAAGAAATACTCAAGAATCGTAAATATCAGTAAAGAAGGTTGTGATTCACTTAATTACTCCACTATGGCTACAGCTACATGCATTCTAGGCACAGCCATTTGCAACACAGCAAACTGACATCCTCGAATGTGACCTGGAAAAAAACCCCAAACTTATTTTTCAGCCAGATCAATTCCTCAGTCTGTTTCACCACAAATTCACACCAAACAGCTGTGCCAGCAAACTAGAGTGACGAGCACATAAGCAGGAACAAGCAAATGGTAACATGGGCTGCTTAAGTAGTGCTGCTATCCAGTGCATAAAGATGATCTAAAATTATACAGGTGTGCATTTCTTTATTTCTCACATGCTGAATACAGAGCAAAGCTGTGTATCACCTACAGAAAATATCTCCATGCAGAAAGTTAAACAGCAGAATGGAATGGCAAAGAAAATTCAGTGATTGAAGAATCTCAAAACACCGGATACACTGCACGAGAAGGGCACCCTTTAGCTGTGTAACAGCTATATGTAACAGATAAGAAATGAAGTGAAAAAGAATGTTGTATTAAGCTGGTTTTGCAGAGGGAAATTTAGCTAAGTAAGCTGTAACTTCCACACTTGATACAGCAAATGGCATTTGTTTACAGCTCTGCAAGAGTAACGAGTCCTCATTTGTGCAGTTCACTTTCACCTTACTCACAGTAAGAAAACATGGCCAAATTCTTAGCCCTGCTCCTATACATCACTCATGTTAATTAAAAAAAAAAAAAAAAGGCATGATTCATTGCAACAACAGTTTGTATGGTTTTGGGAGCTTACTCCAACTTTTTTTTTATACAAACATTTCTAAACAATGCTAAATGCCTCAGCAGGCCCATGCTGAACATGGTCCTGATACAGGTATGTTGTACACCGGCAATCCAAAGTGTTTTAATTTATGTATTATATGTCTTTTTAAAAATGTACTATATATTTTCATTTAGTATTCAATTTGAAAAATGAAATTGACTATGCACAAATGAAGCATTAGAGCAGCACGAGTACAATCACCTTCCCTCACATTAGCCTGATAGATATGGCTTCTCCATACTGTCTCCATTAGCTATAGAAACAGTATTTAGCAAATTACTGAGTGGTGTCCTCTGCCCATTGCAATGCTTTTCTGTACGGTTTGTGCATGATCATTTTTGATCTGGATTTAAGACATTTACATGTAAAACCATTTTAATTTTAGAGTCAATTTTCTGTTCAAGCTGAGGACCCATGTTGTTGTTTTAAATACTGCTTTGCAGAAACCTTTTTGCATGCATTCTAGCTTATAATTATATAGACCCTAAAGTACATCTGTCACTTTCTTAATCAACCTAACCTTCCATTTCTCCATTTCGCATCCCATAAATCCTCTTCACTTTCCATCCACATTTTGGCAATCTGCCACTAACTGACTTTAAAATAAAGTAATTATTATCTGTGGAAAAAATAAGGGAAATTAGGGGGAAAACATTGACAGAAATTATGGACAATTGTGGTAAGGAAAATAGAAAGAAAGAGGGAGGGAAGAGCAATGGTATAACAACCATGAACAAACTTCATCTCATTTTTAGTCCTGAACCTCACTGCAATTGCTATAAACAAGAAAAATAAAGTTGGGAAGATGTATTTTATTCTATGTAAAAATGTAAAATAAAGCTACTTGTTGGCAGTACGTCTCTTCTAAACTTACCTTGGCACCATACTTTGAATAATTCATTTCTGTAAGCGTTACTGGCCGCAGTTTGTCAATATCTCCAAATGCCACTCCTGGAACATAGAGGGCACAAACAATATGGACCCACCTAAAACAGCAGATAAAATTAGGTTACTGTTATCAACATTTTGATCCTATATTATACTCACCATTTGCAGATTTCAAAGTGCCTTGTAAATGTTACAGCTGCTACAAGAAATATGTTTGAAGGAAAGTACATTAGAAGCAGGGACAGAATGCACATTTGGAATTCAGCAGCTCACACACTGAACCATAGAGTAAGGCTTTTCAAAGCCACTGGGATTGCTCTGCCTGTCTGGATCAAGGGCTGGGCTACCATCACCTTTCTGTTCTGATGGCTCTCACGTGGGGCACCACATCGCTTTTCATGCAACATGAAACATATATGAAGATTTTGATATTACTTATAAAGCTAAGGCAGACAGATACTTTCATGATGTGGCAGGGGGTGGGAAGGGGAGGAAGAAAATTATACAGGTAGTCACAGCAACACTGAGCTCTAGGCATATAGCTATGAAGTACTTACAACACAGCATCAGACTTTGCATTGTTACAGTGACACCTGTTAGTATCACCAAAACTAACTAGTTTTGAGCAACATGGAGAGGTGTTGCAGAAATGCCTATCAAAGTCAGATGAAAAAGACTGTTACTTAGCTGTACTCTTCTTCACTGGCCATAAACAAACTGGAGGGTAATAGGTCTAAATCTTCAGCCCTGAGGGGCATAAAATGAGACAGCATGAATCTGGACCTCAGTGTCTAGTAATTAAATACAACATATGGGTAAAGGTTTCAGCCTCAAGTCTGCCTTTGACAGGCATCTTCATAATCTCCTGAAACTCTCAGTTACCAAAAGACAGCCTTGCAGCAGAAGACACATTTTCTTCCTCTTATGTAATAAACACTTTGTAAAAGATCCAACTCTCATTGACACAAACCATGAGTTAGTGACACAATCAGTTCTACACAGCATGCACGACTCAAATCAACCGAGACAAACTACTCCAAAAAATGAAGTGTTCCTCCCCAAAATAATCTTTGTTTTATCAAAATTCCAGAACTATTTGCTACCCCTTGCTAAGGCACTAGGTGGGAGCAAACTATCATAGACAGAAGGTCAAGATTGCTACTTTCTGTTATCTTAAAATATTCAAGAAAACAGCATTACAATTGCAGAGGTGTGTAGCTACCACTATGAACCTACAAGCTCCCAGATGACATGGGATACAACTAGGGACTTCGGACGTAACTGAGCTGAAATATCCTGTGTTTGACCCTTAGGCATGTACGTCAATTCAGCACTTTATAATCTTCCCAGTCATTAACATTTAACAGTAAAGGTATCACTAGTGAAGACTAAAACTTCTGTTCTGTTCTAATAGAATTATAGAATCTACTCCCTATATTCAAGAAGAGTCATGATGACACCAGAAACGCTTCTTCCCTTGGCTCTTTCATTACCCACATACTGCAATTTTCCAATCTCCTTAAATACCAGGGGTTCAGCACAGACCTGTTACCACCTACTTAAATCTGCACCCATGCTGCTGTGCTCTTTTTTCCAATCTTCTACCACTGTTTAGCCTATCTCTTCTCCCTCCTCTTTGTTTTGTGTGTCAATTAAAAAAAATTCAGTTGGGACCAGAGCAGATCCTGGGTTTAGCTGCACTTAAATAGCATATTTATTAACCTGTTATTAACTGGCTGTCTACAGATGACAGAAATACTGAAGCTGATGGTTATACTAATCAGGAGCTACATGTAACCCTGATTTCCCATGTTTCCCAAACCAGCACGTTTCTCATCAGTGGTCCTTAGACTTACAATGCTGGAATTTATCACATTCAGAATTACTAAGTTTCATGTTAATTATAGATGACTCATATGTCCAAACAGAAATTCAAAAAAAGCAAGATATGAAAGGTTCAGTAGCAAGCTTAAATATATATATATATATATATTTAAGTCTTTACAAAGGAAAACAATGATCTTGCAATATACAAAATTGGTGGACAGACTGTTTATTTAGCATTTTCCCCAAAAACAGTCCATGATAATAACAGGATAACAGAAAAATCCCAGTAAATGTAAGAAACTACTTAGAAGCCGTTAACTCACTTCACTCTATAAGAAATTTCTCAGTAAATCTAACGTAATCCACAATACTGACTGAACCAGTGTCATACCTGACAAGACTCTTTTCACCTGTGTATTTGAAAACAAGTTTTTACCCTATTGTTAAATCACTCAGGTTTGAGATGCTAAGTGGTAAAGTCCCTTGAAAACACGAAAACTTAAAACAATGAGAATAATGTATATCCCAAATACACATTTACATGCAACAACTGCATTGCTTTGTCTTTATAGATTTTACTAGGGTTCTCCACATTGTGATTTGGTCACAGCACTGTAACTACTGGAAAACTCAAAGAAAATTTAAAGTTTAAAGATGAGTTACAACCTTGTCTTTAAATAACATGGTACAAATATGACAGCAGCATGCTAGCTGCCAGAGAACAAGCTGAAATACTCAAGTGTTCTGCCAACCTTCTTACTGCTCAGATAGGGAGTAAAGTTCTTCACTGTTTTTACTACAGTATAAACACTTCAGCATGTCAGCACAACCCCCTAATTTAATACCATGTTATATGCAAAAAATAAGATTCTTCTCATTAGTATATGAAAAGTGCATCTTCTGTCTGCCTCCCCACAAAAGCAATGTAGGCACAAGATACTCCTGCAGGGGAGCAATGGAGCACCTGGTACCATCTCTGCCCTTCCACGCTGTATCCAGAACTGGCAATAGTTTGGCCTAAATCATTACCATACCTTTATGAAATATTCTTCTAGAAAAAAGCATATGTGTGTGCATAAATATGTATTTTGGTAAATAATATGCATTTACTAAAATAAATACCTCATTTAAATGAGCATATTCTACTTGTTTTCAAAAGGAATCAAAATACTTTTTTTTTTTAAAGAGCAAAATACCACACACAGAATGAGACCTGTAACCTTGAGATAAAGAGGCTGCTTGCTTGTAAATAAAAACCATCTGAATTCTGTACAGCTTCTTTTCTATACTCTTCCATTGATTTAAGATGTGTTACATAGAACAAATTTGTATAAATACAAGTTACATATCTCCACAATTACTATTCTTAACAAAAATCCAAGGTTCTGGTTGGAGATTTTTGATAGTAAGTTTTAATACAGCCTCCTAAATGTACCCTCCAAAGTTCAATATAAAGATACACATCTTCCACAAGCAGCTGCTTCTCAATTCAATTTGCACAGTTTTTTCATGCTCCACTGGTGTATTAAATGCTGCTGCACTCTGTAGGAGTTTATCTATGATAAACCCAACAGCTGGCTGCTTGCTTCATACTGACCTTCTCAAAATGTTTTAGTACATGTCACCCAAGTATTACAGTATTACAGATTTAAACTGCCATTTCAGTGTGATTGGCACACAAGTGCCTCATTTCTTTAACCACCTATATGTGAACTCAGACCTGAATCTTTATTAAAAAACATACACAAGTCAGTCAAGTTCACAGCTGAAGCAATTTCAGCTGCTTTTAATACCAGTTCTAAATATTTTCCTGCTCATTTGTTTAGCTGCACATGTTTTAGAAGCTTGTAATTAAGACAAATTGGGTAATCAAAGAAGAATAATCTTCCTTGTTACTTTACCATCCATTTAGCTTGGAGCAATGATGACAGATGTTGATTAGGGAAGAAGAAAAACTCCATACCGAAACAAGGACAGAATTCACATTCTTGGATAATAGCATTTTGAGAAATAAAATTTCATAAATTCATATTTATGCTTGTGAAACTGAGAGGTTAATGTGAAAAGGCTTCTGCTGAGAAATTAAGCACCTCATTATTCTAATGATTCACCTTTCACGTAGGAACAGAGAAATTATTCCAACTTGATTATGAAGAGAGACCAAATAGGTTTGGTTTGTGTAATTTCCAGCACCGATGCATATGAAGAATTTATTTTAAAAAGGTGGTAAGGGGATGGAGAGCAATGGTAAGTTAAAGGATTCTGTCATTCAGTAGTCCTCTCTGCTAGTATTTCAAGAAAAGAACTGAATTGGGTTGCAGTTTACCGAGTACAATGAAAACATAATGGACATTGCCTGCCCCAAGACCCCGCCAGTAGCCTGTAGTGCCCCATTACCCTTGAGAATTCAAATTTGTAAATAAATGATAGAAAGAAAGAGAGCACAGGAATTTTCACATGGTAGTTAGCATTTGTTTTTTCTAGTACATAAGCTCTATTCATCTGGGAGAATAAACTTATACTTATTCACGATAGCCTTCTCACATTATCTAGCAGGTAAAAATACAATAATAACGATAATAAATTATTGTGTTAATGCCCACAATCACCAAAGCAGGCATGTGCTTCTGCACAGAGAACCAGTGTCACAGAGAAAACACTTCCACATTAACCAAAAGCATACCACCATTTTACAAGAAGAAATTTAAGCATTTTTTAAAATGTTGACTGTAGTTTCTGCTACAGTTATATGGGAAATTACATATATAGTGCTTAAACTGCCTTACAGAACACAGGAATAAAAAGGTTGAAATAAAATTTGCCAGGTGATATTGATTCTCATATTTCCTAACTGTTAGACAATTGACTTTAGTCTTTAAAAACATTTTTTCCATATAGCAGCATTATTATTAAAATAGAAAATAGAACTGAAAAGTACAATTTATTTAATTGTGTAACAGCTTTATAAGGGAGACACACAGACACTGTTGAACCTAAGACAGACCGGAAACTAAGGATCTGAACCCCAGAAGTATTTAAAAAGAAGCATAACTGCTTCTATGGGGTCAAAATTATTCACTACAAATCCTGACTTGCTTGTGTAACTTTTTTTTTTTTAAAATAGCACAGTACTTTCTTCTACTTTCATTGTTTCCCCTTTATAAGATGCACGAAGGGAAAAAAAGATTTCTTTTACATGCTGCATGTATATCTTTAAAATGCATCTCAGCTACAAACTGAGAAGTTGAACTCCATGTACACTGAGTGGAGAAAGGTAAATGCCTCCAAAGGTTACTGCTAGCATCTGCATCCAGTGGTCAAAGTTCAGTGTTATGAATACCCTTGTTATCTCTTTATTCCCAACACAAACTCAAATTGTTTTTGCTATCAAGAAAAAATACAACTAAGGGAGAAATGCAAGGGCATGTACAATTTAATCCATAAAACCTGAATCAACTTATGACATTTTAATACCGTATTTACTTTACTGAAGACAGACAACATGGTATGTCAAAAAACGCTTTCCAAAACATCATCTTGAGCTCTGCTGAGCTTTTAATGATGGCAGGACCAGATTGTTACAGTATCATCAACAGTAAAGTCTATGTAAGACCAGAAAGTAAAAGAAAAAAAAAAAATACAGCTAACACCAAAGAACTGGGAAAAAAAAAGGAAAAAAAAAGGATATGCTTAGGCATACATTACAAGACAGCTGTATACTTAAGTGATAACATATCCAACAGCTTACTAACACAGATTATAAGATTAAACTTTTACTTCATTTTAACTCGCTTCCTACCTTTTGTGCAAGTCTAACTAGCCAACTTTTCACAATGAGTAGGAAAAACCATGAAGACCACTACAAACCAGTGGGTGAAGAAAGAGAGAGGACGTGGTTATATTTTGTGATTTGCTTGTACAAAAGATGTTGTTCTACAATATATAGCTAAGCATAAATAGTAATGTGTCTATGAATTCATATTAAAAAACACAAAAGGTTTTACAGTAACACACATTGACATTTCTAAATTTTAGAGTACTTAAAGTATTTGTATTAATACTGAATATTTAACTGGATTCTGTCCATCTCATCCATCATCATCAGTTAGATATGTCTGCAGACTTTCATATTCCTATATCTCAAACAGATAAGTTCAAACAGGATTAAGAAAGCTTCTCTTTCCTCTGAGCAGTCTTACCAACTAATTATTGCCTTCCCATGTTAACATGATCAATTGAAAGCTTATGACATGCCCAGCATCTGGAAGCTTTGTATATTACCACACACCTGCAACTTATATAACTGTAAAATGTATGGAAAAAGAACTTAATTGTCACGGTCTAAAAAAAAAAAAAAAAAAAAACCAAAAACAAAAAAACCACTCACCAAAAAACAGTAACACTAGCCATAAATCGGACGTCACTGATAATCTTGCTCTCTCCTTTATTATAGAAAATTAGTTACTGTTAATATCTACATCTTATTTTCCAAATGTGACAGGAATGGAAGACATCACATGAGAATTAATCCACTTATTCTCAAATTAGACCTGAACTCCATCCTAAAAAACCCATCTCTGGCTGGAAATTACCAGAAGTGAAACATACTCTCAAAAATCAAGAATGTAATTTTCATCATTCAAAATAATAATAATATACTAGGTCTGTCTGAATACCTTTAGCACAACTTCAATATAATTGTTACTTTTTTCCATTACCTGACATTAGCAACACCCAGTCCTTGGCTCTCCTAAAAAGAAGCATGAGTTCTCCTCCCACTTCCGTCATAGTTGAAAGTCAATAGACTTGAGCAGAGTCTGTACAAGGTTGCAGTGGTGTTACCTTGCATGAAGCAGAATACTACAGAAAGGATAAAGTATACTCTTCCTTCCTTGAAACGGAGCACATGCTTTGATTTTCCCAATGGCCACATACTTCCCCCAATCCAATATGACAAGTCTGGCAGGTGTTCTCCCCCTCTGCTGCAGACTACTTCATTCTTTTTTGTGGCATTATTAACTAAGGAAGAGCACTTTGGTGTTTTACTACTCTTCAGGATTAACCATGAAAGAAGCACAATACTAACAAGGCATAAAATGCAGCTTTCTGGCAACTGATTGAATTGAACTAGCAGAACACACGCTCAAATTCTACCGTGACTGACGGCAGATACTGAACACTAGAAGCTCAGTCACCGTCAGAGAACCACTGTGACCAGCCACACCAGCTGTCCTTGCTACAACATAAGACTACTATTCAGCAGTGAGGCTCAAGGGACTCAAACCCTGTTTTTCTCACTGCAACCTCCAAGCTTGAGCAAACCCAAAACAACTACACAATTTTTCTCTAAGTTTCTGACCCCCAGTCCCTGTTGTCAATAGTTCAAGTCATTGGTTAAGTGAGAGAAGTCTTTCACACCATTATCGTTGCAGATGTCTGAATACTGAGTAAGAGTTTACAGGATATTAACTTCCTCTACACAGGAAACCTTTTTGTTTCAATATAAACTGCATTCCTGATGCAAACAAAAAAAAAAGTTTCTTTTTAAAGACTCTCATCACCTTCACTAGTATGCTTTTTTGTTAAAAAAGATGCATCACACAAGTAGTTCAAGGGAACAAAGAAAGGTCTTCTAGTATATCCAGTAAGACTTCTATATACATATAACAATACCTGGTGACTTCATACTGAAGAACAGGATTTATCAGTCCCTGAAGTAAACTGTGATCTTTGTTTCACTTAGGTATATCTTTTGCTCATAGGTCCATAAACCTTCATGCTCTAATTCACCTTAGGAAGACAACATCTTCCTAATACTATAATGGGCATGAAGATTATTAGGAGCACACAAAAAATTAGCTGACTGACCATCCAAAGAGCACTCAACTCAAAAGTGACGTGAGAGAGAGGATATCAACAACAAAGTTTAATTTATGACACTGTCTCCTATAGGAACAGACTAGCGCAAAAGCCAATCTTTTAAATGTAAGATGACATCAAATTCAAAATATCATTTCTTCAGTCTTACCTGCCTGCATCAGTCTCCTTGAAGATCCCATCCTGGTTAGGACACAATTCACAACTAGGTGTGACGCCACATTTGCATGCATCACAAAACCAAGGTTCTGTGGAATTTTCTGAAGCTGAGCTCATGATAGAGTCACTCTCTCCATCAACACCATAGCAACCTACACACGAAAAATAGAAGACCAATATAAGAAAAGACAATTGTAGAAGTAGCCAGTTGTCAGTTATGATTTCATCAGGAAACACACACACATATACATTCAGAGGAATGATACTGAGAGTGCCGAGAAAGCTTACCATATTTTTGCAAAGATTATCTTTAGTGCAAAATTTACATTTTAAAGAGATTGTAAGAAGTGATCTATTTTATGTGACTGTCTTAGATTACAACTGAAAAACAAGAAGAAAAAGGCTGTTTTACTTTATTCTTTTAGCAACACTTGGTGTTCTTCCAGACTATCCATTAAGAAGGAAAGTAAGAAAACAAGACTTAAAGCAACCAACAAAGACTGAGAGAAACTCAAAGCATTTTTTCAAATAAAGAAATATATTTCAAGTTAAATGCAACAAGCTAAGGAATTTGTGAGCATCTGCAGGCTTCTGTTGGAAATTCCTATCTTTCTCCTTCTCCCTCCTCTGAAAATGAATGGGGGGGGGGGGGGGCTTTGGTGGTGGGTTTTTTTTTTTTTAGAGGTTGATTATGCCAGCAGTATCCAGTCAACAAAAATGCACTCCACTGTTCCACTTTGCATTCAGCATCCAAATCAACTAAAAGGGAATATACACATGAAATAAGAAAGACTATTTGCATACTTTAGGGGTTGTAGGACTGAGCTTAAAAGACCTTCTATAACTTCAAAACCGAAGTATAGTTTGCAGAGCACAGATTGGCAGTTTTGAGAAACCATATTGGTGAATGATGAAGAATATTTATTTTTTTTTAAGCATTCTCATTTTTACCTGGTTTGAAATTATGGCTAGACTCAATCATTCACTTTCTCCATTCTTCTTTGGTATACCCACTGTGTTCTTTATGACTGTTAAGGTGTCTATGCATGCTTAATCACCACAAATTTAGGAAAACAGTATTTTTAAAGTGATTTAGAAGCTTGTTATTTAAATTCTGCACGAGAATAAGAGTAGTATTATTACTACTGCAAATAACAAAAAGAAAAATCTTAAAGCTTATCGCCACAAAACTGTATTTCTGCATATGCCACACTTTGAACATTTATCTGTTACTCAATATGAAAAAATATGATTTCATTGTCAACATTTAAAACACAGTGGAGACTTTACTAAAAGATTAAATTCAGCTACTTGTCAAATACAGTGATGAAGTCAACATTTGCACTTGCAGAACAGTTAAATTATTGAATTCTGCAATTAAATAGCAACATGATTTGTTACTTTGGTTCATTACCCACTGACTGCAATAAAATAGCAAAGTGCTCTAACTCCCCTTGTGACAGAAACAGAGGTCTGCATAATAGACTACAACTATATTCAGGAAATAAGCAATAACACTGTAGGAACCATTTAAGAAATACAGTCTTCCATTACAGAATGAAGCTCATCAATAAGAATTAAAATAAGAAGTCAGAATGTTTCCTTTCATTATAAAAGTATTCCAGAATCATAGGACAAGTAATGCACAGAAGTGCATTCACAGACAAGTTTCATTAGGTATATAAAAGATCATATAGCTTACACATAAGGTAACTCCATTTTCTTTATAATGAGGTATCAGCTTTAAGTAGTATTTCAGAAAGTAATTTTTTAAGTTCTAATAACACAATCTTCAATACACGCCAATAAATCTATTTTTAAGCAATTACATTAATGTACAAACATACAGCCCACTGACATCATAGAGTCGATGAATAATTAAGCTTCTTATAATTCCTTCAGACTTAACATATTAACATTTTCCTACATGTACTTACTAAAAATAACCTAACACTATAGAAGCAGTAATACTGTCATAAATCCATATGGCAAAATAAAATCAGTTTCTTTCAAACACTGATGCTTCCTCACCAACTGAAAGTAATTAGATTTGCTTTTCTAACCTAAGTGCCATCAGTCTGCTAAAATCAGAATGGTGACTTCCCCAAACTGTCTTACCTTCACTCTTCCTAGAAAATGACACATATGTGCTGTAATTATTTCCATCCTTATCATTTGTGTTGACGTTAAACATTGTATCTATAACAATACAAATCCAGGTCCTTTTTTCAAGTAGATAAAAAAATTGTCTGGATTTTTAACCCAATTTTTTTGTCCCAATTTGTACATAAGTCTTAGTGACAGCTTTAGCGAGTTTAAGATCTCTAACAGACAAGGAGGCATTTACTCTCTTCCCTAATTGCCATTAGCAAAAGCTAAACACCGCACTGTTACAACCAGCAAAATGGTGGTCATTAGCTGGAGAAAATAGACTAGATTACCATTAATCATTGCTGATAAATACATCGAAACAATCTTGGCCACAAGAGACCTGAAGAAAAGGAAATCCAGTCCATAAGACTGCCGTCGACTTGGTGTATGCTGCCAAATAAAGCTGCAATACAAAACCGTGTTTGCTATGAAGCCACGTAAGGAACAAAAAGGCTGCACTGAGCAGTAGCTTTTTATACTCACATACATCAGATCGTTACCTTTAACCACGAGGGAAAAAAACTTCAGTGTAAGGTTTCTTTGTAATTGTTCTTGACTGAGTAGTGGCATGGACCAATTTCCGTACGCTCCAAAATAAGTCTGAACTCTACATAACGTGTCTGGAGAGTTTACTTTCTAGGAGGAATTAGGACTAATGTATATAAATAGTGAAACAAAACTCAGCTTTATGAACAATACTTTTAAATAGGTAATTAGGTAATGCACTGTAAAAAATTTCTACTCAAGTCTTGGGACCCAACAGCTGAAGTTTAAATTTGATCTAATAATACTTAACAAAATGAAGAGCCGAGTCCCAAAATTAATTAGAAACCACTTGTTAAGCTGTATTTTTTGTTAAGGATATGCAAGTATTTTAACTGAGAATTTCTCTTATGTTTGCTGTAAAGAGTCATTTGCTGCTTTTGGGTTCTTAAGTGATAACAGAAACCAAAGGAGAGATCAAATTTCGTGAATGTATTATCCATATGTATAATACAAATCTGTTGAACAGCTGTATTCATGAAATATCTGTAAAGCTACAAACTATAAGTAAGATGACAAATCTTGCATGTGGTTTTGACACCAAAAATCAATATGTATATGAAGCCAATTAAATTCCTCTAAAAAAACTAGCAGTGAAAGTTCCTTGCAGGCCAAAAATACATAGTGAAGCAAAAAACTACTAGTAGCTCAATTTTTAAATAATAAAACTTTCATGATTCAAAAACAACAAAATAACTCAGAACAAAAAATAATCAATGACAAAATATATTTGTCCTGATTTAAAGAATGACAGATAACACAATGTTCATGTCATTTGACATTAAGATGCCAGATGTGTACAGGAGCAGATGTAATGTTTGATTTTCAAATGCACAAGGAACAAAAAACCACTTTATTTCACTTCAATTGAGATATGAAGGGAAAAGCAGTTTCAGAACAAAACCCTACTGCAGAAATATATCAGCTTTGCTAAAACTTTGAATTTCAGTCCAAGTAAGTGTATTTGGAACAATAAAAAGCTAAGATCATTATAGCATTCACCTGGGACGTGAAAGAGCCTGAAGTCTCTGCCCAGTCCAAACCAGAGCAAGGATATTAATATATTCTCCCATAACTAGTGCTCTGATCACATGTGGTAGTTATTCCAGAATAAATACCTCACTCTCTTCTGCGAGTTCCTCCACTTCCATATATAAACATTACAGTATTTATTGTACTACATGTTCACTAATTCTGCAGCCTAACTGCAGCAGGTCAAAATTGTTCCAATATATTGAGAAACAAAAAAACTTTAATACCTTACAGCTTTTTAAGAAATGGAAATCTACTTTCTGATTATTAACTAGCAGCCATAATGAAAACCCTGGCAAAGCTGAGGAATGCTGCTCACCTAGTAAGCATCTGTAGTGTCAAAATTAAAAAAAAAAATTCAAAATTTCTCAATATACTGACTTTATTTCTTCTCTTGTTATCACAAGTTGCAATACTAACCGCCAACAGAAAAAATAATTTAGTCAGATTAACATCATGTTTTTGAACAACAGAATGCTACACACACCTTGTCAAAATTTAGGTTTGTGGATAAACAGATTATCAAATACATTCAAGCAAGCAGATGCAATTAATTAACACTAATGAAAAAGATGAACTTGAGTTCTAGACCACACTTTCAGCAGCTTTCACTTTCCAATTTCAAGTAACTTTACAACAGTCATGCTAAAGGATTCATATTTCCCTTATTCCCATATTCCCATATTTCCCCAAACTGGGGAAAAAAAAAGTGCTTTCTACTGCATGGCTATAATTGGATTTTTGTGTATTAAATCAGACCTACAGTACAAAATGCACTTGACAAAAAATCTAAATGAACTTTTGCCCAAATCTGTCTGAAAAGTTACAATATGTAGATCAAGAGTTCAGAGTTTTTAAAAACAGCTGTATTTTCCTATTTTTACCATGGTAATATTCTTTTATCTGTAACAGACAATTACCTCTTTAAATACATCATTTTAGGATCCTTAAAACTGCTGAGTACCACAAAGGTTCAACTTCGTACTGTCTGCCTTCTTTTCCTATGCTGAAAGAATTATTTTGGTCCTATTAACAAAAACTTTAAAAAGCATTATTATTATGACTCTTTAAAATGCATAGATATGCAGATACAAAGCTGCTGCTTGATAAATCATTCCATTCTAGTATTAACAGTTAAGCTGATGATCAAGAAAAAGTTGTCCAATCCAACTTTCCTGTATGAATTGTTGGGAATTGCTGGTGTTGGAACAGAAAGCGTTATAAGGGCTCGCTACAAGTAAATCTCCCAAGCAACATCAGGAGGTAATCTTTAGGTTCTTTCTAAAAGCACCGCAGTTGTATAGATGGTGTGACTACTTAAGGATTGAAAGGACAACAGAAGACAGGATACACATCTTGTAAAGGACATGTTTGGCTTCAGTTATTATCACTGCACCTGCGACTTATTCAGCATTAAGTCAGCCACCCACCCCTTTGACTGGAAAATACGTTGAATAAAATAAAACAACTTTTAAACATTGTGCTGAAAATACATGCTGCCTTTCCTTAATGTTCACAAAAATTCTGAATTTTGGATCTTTAGAATACCCCTGAGAGCCCCTTTTCAACTAAAATTCATTAAATCCTCATGTTCGTATACTTAAATTACTGTATCACAACTCCATGTCTGCCACCTCTTTGAATACACAGAAAACAGACTTTTTTACTCCCTGATTTTAAAGTCATTGTACTCTGTCAGTAGCTTATTTTTTATATGATTGTCATTAAAATGAAATTGTAAACACTTTAAAATGCTACCATTAAAACAATTGTTCTGAAATTTATACCACTGAGGGAAACAGGAAGAGAGACCTAATTCTTGCCTTGGCTGCATCTGTTCCTCCATTTCTCTGGGAGGGTAATTTTTTGCCAGTCAAACAGAACATCTGCATACGCTAACTACACCTACATATACTCTGAAACATGATCTTATTATAAAGATGATGAAAACATGAACTTTAAGGTAAACTGTAGGTTTGCAAAATTAAATGCTGTGAGACCACAGTATTCAAAATATGTTACTTTCAATCCTTAATTAGACCAACAGTTTAGAATAAAGACATTAATCAATTCACGGATCATAAATTCAGAACTATTTTTATTTAGTAAATGGAGAGTACTAAAGTACATGATTTCGCAAAATGAATTTTTATACCAGACAGCAGCAGACCAGGGTAAGCAGCAAAATTAAAATGCAAAAACGTTTTACTACACTGTAAAGCATATGGCAACTACACTACTGCTTTTAGCAAGAGAAATTTTATTCCCTGCCATACACAATACAGTAAAGTAAGAAACAAATAGAGGGGATGGAAAAGAAACAGCTGGGAAAATGTAGAACTTCTCTCATTTAATTCACAGCAACTAACCCGAAGGCAATAGCTGGCAAGAGTACTACCTACAGCTATGGCACATGCTATGATATGCACCAGACATTTTCTTCAGATACGCTGCGATCAGTATGTCAAAAAAACTGACACCATAGTTGGGGGTGTACTGCTATTACAAGATGTAACCACAAAAGCTTTTATCCAAAATGACGGATTAGTGCCTAAAAAAGGTTTTTATACAAAGAAATGAGAAATATCCCCACACAGAAGTAAACACTTTGAAAAGCAACTGTACTACTACAAATTCAGTAAGAAAGATTTTTTTTTTCCTAGCAAGGTAAACATTTTTGCTTTTTTTTTTCTTTTGGAAAAAAAAATAGGTTGATACGTGAAAAGAGAACAAATTTTTAATTGATGGACTTATTAATTAATTACAGGCTGTTTAGACATAAAAGATGAATGCAAAGTATAAGAGTGGGCATTAAATTAGCATTACATGTATGCTACTTACACAGTTTTAGAGGCAGTTACAGATTTCTGTCATTCTGAACCAGTTATTTGCTCCACAAAGTTTATAGATTTTTGAACATGTGTCTGCAGAGCAAAGACAGCTTTTGGACAAGTGATGCAGGCCACGCAGGTGATACGAACATCACACAGCAAATAGTTGCATTGGAAAGGAAACTGAATTTCTACCAATCTCAAAACTTGTCAGTAAGGCAAGTAAAAGTGTTTATAAAGGGTCCATGACTCTAGGTCTGAATCAGAATCCCTCTCTAACTCTTGGCCATGTTGCTGTGTTCCACATGAGCGCTGGCAGAGTTGCTCCCAGATGAGTTATCACCCCTCTCTTCCCATGGAAGACCTCATGTAATAGTTGATTAACACAAGCGAGCAAACCAAAAGGAATACAAATCATGACTGAACAGGCAGCTGCTGCACCAGGTACTCAAAAGGAAAAGGCGCTAGTACCAAGTACCCAGCTGCACGAGTAATGGAGCAGTATGTACAGCAATAAGCTACCCTGAAAAGCCAAAACTTACAAGAGCAAGGGAGAACAGAGATCTAGACCCTGCCTGATTTAAAATGCAAGGCAGCATTAGCATACCCTCTGAAAGAGGGTAACAGATTCTTACCAACAGCTATGCTGGCATGCAGCCACTTAGGGATCACAACTGGAAGGCTCATCTTCACCTGAAGGGGCCACACTATTGCATGGGACTTGCCCTTTGACCGGTAGCTACAAGTAGAGCAAGAGCCCCCCCCCCCCCAGGGAAGGAAGGGAGCCCTGGTGTCCAGAAGAAGTAGGCTCGACTCAAGGGCAGCATTTTCACAGCTAGTGAATAACTTCATATTAAATACAGAGGCAGCCACCATAGAAAGACCTTTTCCAGTCACCTGAAAGGTTCTGTGGTAGACAGAAACTTCTACTTCAGCAGAGCACAAAGGCACAAGCCAAGGGTATAAGACCCCTCCCTGTGAAGTAAAAGAGTTTCTGTAATAGTCAACAAGGAAAGAGAAAATAAGGTCTTCAGGGAAAGAACAATCAAATCACCAATATCATCATTATGTGGGTCCCTGGGTGGGACACCAGTAGGGTGTGAAAGGAGTGCACTTCCTTCCAAATAAATATCTACAGTGCTATAGAAAAGTAGAGAAAACATATCAATTTATAATACAACTTGAAATTGCATACAAAAACTATGAACAAAAACCCTGGCGGTATTCCAGCAGCTTTGTTTGGGCATTTCAGGATAACAGGCGTCTTGGGTTTGAGATTCTAGGGGAAAGACAACTGCTAAGTATCAAAATCAGTTCACAGGAAATGGGCATATTATTCTTCCCAACTGCAGGCAAACACAGGTAAACATCATTGCATTGATTTCTATCCAATTCATAAATAGGTGCCTCTTCATTCAATACTGTGCTAGAAACTGCATTTTCTGAACAATTCAAAAGCTCAAATATTAGAACAAATTTCAGGACACAGCACGGTGTCTGCAGCCACAGCAACCTGCCTACTAAAGGAAACCTGCAAAAATAAGAACAAATTCTTGGATTCCAATGTGTTTACCAAACAGACTCACTTATTACTGGAACACATTTTTCAAACTACAAAGCAGCTACATATAAGAGTACAAAGGACTTCTTATAACACAGCCTATGTCCATGACCTGGGCACACAGTTATGAGGTACAGATTAAAGCCAATGATATTAAGAGTAAACTTTGCCTCTATTAACATTTTAAAAATAATTCTCAAGGTTGCAAGCAATGTTTATATGATCAGACAGTAATTCTTCAACTACTTCTAAATCTATTTTTGGAAATCACCTGAGTTGAATGATTAAGCCAACAGGAACAAAGAGTAATTGTTGCATTACATTTTGGTTTTGACTGCAACTTCTTTATGATAGTCTGTGTCTTCATTTATTACTCATGCATTCAGAAGTAATACAATGAGTCAGTGACCACTGGGCAGGAGTGCAGAAATCTCCAACTTATTGAACATATGCGTATATAAGATCACTGAATCAAACTAAAGCTTCAAAGGTTCCAGATTTTTTTATAAAATTTTTATTTGCTGCAAGCAACTATTTAAACAAATTACCGAAAAAAGCTCCGATTTAAAATAGTACCTGCTCTTACGTATCATTATAAAATATCAAAGTACAGAAAAAATACACCGAAATACACGTTCATTTCTACTTAAAACTATATTCATGTATTTACAAATTTATATACATATCTAGCAATGAAACATACACATAAAACATCAAGTAAACTTCCAAATTGCATTTACTATAGATTTGAAGTTCAGCTTGTTGCCAGGGAAATTTACATTTTTCTCACAGTCAACAATTACTTTCACCTACACAGCTTGCTTATTTTTTTCTAAGACTTCACCTATTTAAACAGAACTTCACAACTGCTTTACATACGCTTTTAAGTATTTATTATTAAAATAAATTGTACAGAGCTAAACATTCAACCATAAGTGTGAAAAATTAACCAACATCCATAGTCAGTTATCTTGTACAGACTGTAGAACTTATCAGAACAAATTAGCAATTTAAATCTTCTGAATTAATCTATTTTACTTTTGTTGCAATAACAACAAAAGAAACATATACATGTTGTACTCTTTACATCAGTGGGACTATAGGGAATCTTTGCCTATAACACTTTAAAAAGAAGAATGGCAGCAATTACTTTCAGACAGATTTTGAACTACTAAAATTCAAGTGACTTTTGAACTATGGAACTATTTTCCTGTGGAGGAAAGCCAGCTATAATCTTACCTTTTGTAGGGAAAAAGGTTTAGTAAACTAAACAAAATGAGCAAGTGATCTTTTGGGGATTTTTAAGGCACTCCTCTGGAATAAAAACCAAATTTGCCATCGTTTTACTCTAAAAAGGCAGAAGATCATTTTTCTATCACAATCATTCTGCACTTTAACATGACTAACTGTACAATCATTAAATAAATCTTACAGAAGAATTTTCAGGGAGCTCCACGGTTTTAGGTTTTAGATGTATTGACTATGTAATGTTTAGGAATTCTCAAATAGGCATTCATAACTATCAGCAAAAGACACTTTCACTCCATTTTTCTTTTTTCATGTGTTGATACTAGACTGTGCTAGGGGGCAAAAAAAAAAAAAATCTATCAAGATTCTATAAAACTAACTTTTAGTAGCTTACTGCATCTCAAATCAAATATATTCTGCACATTACTTTCCAAAAACTTCACAGACACAGAGGAAGGAATTCTGCAAGCATACCAAGACACCCAGATTTAGGAGTCTAACACTTGTTATAGTCAATGAAGACCTGACTAATGCCCTCAAAGGCACATAGAGTGTGATTCAGCTTATCATAAATTAGGTCAACTAAATCGCTCTCTAAGCTCCATTGACAGTACTGATTAGCCCTTCAAAGGACTGCCACAGGAGTTCAGGAGTTAGAGTACATGTTGACACTTAACATAAGGCACCTGAACCTGAGGACAGAAATTCCATCCTCAGTTTCCTAACTGATATTAAGCAAAGAACTGAACTACAGCTCAATGCATGAAAAATACCATTTTGAAACAATTTTCAATCTAGTATGAGAAAACAAAAGGGGAGTAGGGGATTAATAAAAGTACTTCCTACCTGAAAAGGCATGCTAAACAGCTCCAACAAAATATTAAAACAGAGTCACATAAATTAAACAAATGCCTTTTATGCTTTTGAAGAATGAAAGCCTACCTTCTTTTAATTTCAAGGACTGAAGTAGCCTATCTCATTTTCCTGGGAAACCTTAAAAAAAGGTGAAGCCCTAAAAAGGTACAGGATATCAGAAATGCTAAAAAAAAATTTAAAAGAAACTTGATTAATGAAGAAAAAAAACAGGTTTTGTCTTTCAACAAAATAGGTATGCCTCTCTGTGTTAGTATCTACCCTACCTTCCACCCTCAAGAGAAAGAGCAACAACACAGAATACAGCCTCACCTTCTGTGTAAGGCTGTTAAAATTCCATACTCTCACCTCAGAATTATTCTGGAAGTGTTTCTTTAAAACCAGACCTCCTACATTTATAACACACACACAGACTAGATTTCGAAGGAATTAGCAAAACAATGATTTGAGTATGTTTTAATTTTAAAATTTCCCCAGTTCAAATTGTCAGTGAAAATTATGAGAAAGTTCAAGGCTAGCTGTTTTCACTTATAACTAAATGCCATGGACAATTCCCTTCTCTCCTCCTCCCCATCTCTCTGCCTTTTTCGTACAGCAAAAATATATGTAAAAAACCCTTTCCTTTTAGAAGACCTCCTATTCTCATGATCTTATATCCCAGTTATGCAATCAAATTCATATACTGAAATAGGTAAGACAAAAATACATTTAATATAATAACCTAAAGCCCTGAAAATACAATGTATAGCTCCAGTATTTGCAGACTGTGATTCACTATACAGGTATCTGTAAGACCATGTCCTGTCCCGTAGTTGCTTATACATGCTTTGCTAAAGTAGAAGATGGATGTTTCACCACTAAAAAGGATCCATGTGGTATTACAAAAAAAATTACCTGCCAGAGTTCAAAGGCTTCAGTTTTTTTGAAGAAAGTAAGTCAAAATTTTATTAAAAGCAAAGCATATGCTTTCTTCCCACAATGAAAATGAAGGGTTGTATTACCTTCATGCACTGTTATTCCACAGTTGTCACACTGGATTATTTCATCAGCATCTTCACTGTTATCTCCAAGACAAACGCAACAAATCAAAATATGGTCCATTTTCTGGGAACTCCAATTTTGAGACTTCTCAAGGATCAATGAGTCCTAATATTGAAAAATGAAGACACATGGATTATGCGAGGAACTTCCATTTTATTTAAAACAAACAAAAGATCTGTTATTTGCTCAATTTTTGAACAACAAACAAAAAAAGATGGAAAATCATTTTCACAAGACTAAAAGCTTCTTTGTTGTCAAAACATTCAAAAACTTCATCCACAAATATAAGAGCTGGGAGAAAGGATGGATACAATCTGATCTCAATATACCTACAGATCTGTTAAGATACAAAGACCAGAGAAGAGTCTTACTTCCTCAGACAGAAACATATATGTCTTTAAACCATTTATGTTCTACAAAAAGGAACAAACACACACACCTAAGAAACCATTTAAAAGCAAAAAAAAAAAAAAAAAAAAAAAATCCCAAGCCTCAAGGTGACCTTCAAATGTCCCAATATTCAGAAAAGTTGCTTCATTTTGTTAAAATTTGCACCTTCCAAAAAAAAGTCACATAGATCTGAAAAATCTGAAAATAAACAGCTAACACAAGCCTGCCAAGTTTTCACTTACATAAAATATAACAAATTATCAACTCAGTTCTATTTTGTTGTAATGCAAATTTATACATCTCTATGCAAAACCATATGATTTATTAAAACTGTAACAACTTATTTTCTTCTGATTATATACAGGAGTAAGGATTTGCAGAACAAGTACATTGCTCTGTTTTGGCAACCTTCAATGTGAACTACACCACTTAAAAAGAATGTGGCTTTTAACAGGGAATTTCTCTAAGGAAACACAGAGAAGTGTTTCACAAACCAAATAAAGCTGTACGTAAATTTAAATTTTTTCATAAACACCATCTAGGCTTCTTATTATTTTCACTGTGAGATACAGCCGCTGTCTCTTCTGCAAAGTTTCACGGCTTCCATACATTTTCTTTTATTTTTACACTAAAAGCAAACATTGAGCTTGAAGTACCTTAATTGGTGATATGAAGGCATATAGGGAAGTGTGAAATTAGGCACACTAGTAAAAAATAATCATTGCAGTATAAAGAAATAGTAATAGTTTCAGAGCAGAGGCTGACAGCTTAAGCCTAAATGGCATCCACTCAAAATATCAGAGATCTGAGATTATTCCAAAACTGCTGTGGTATCCTACCAGAAAAAAAAAAAAAAAAAAAGAATTAAGGTGGAAGATGCCCTCTCAAACATCTTTTTCTCATTCTAACCCCCCATTTATGCCATAAACCACAGCACCAATAGTGTGCCTTTGTAGCATAAGCAGATAAAAAATATCATGAATGCTACCTGAAGTAGGTATTCTTCCTCAAGGACCTTAAATTCTCACACTAATCTATACAATTATTTCATGATAGCCTCTCAATCTGATACAGTAAGTCTCCACACAAAATTTTCAGTGAATCGTTAGTGAAGTCTCTTTGTACTTTAGGTTTATCTAGGCAGGTGTTTGGAGGGTAAGGGGGGGAATCTTTGCTTGATTTTAAAGCAAGATAAAGGGGTAAAATAACCTTACCACCTAAAGCTAGACTCAAATAGTTTACCTCAAGTAATACAGGTGGCTTGTTATAATGTTTTTGACCTAGGAAAGGTCAAACACATACTTCTAGCAGTTAGGAAAGGCTTCTGGATCTCCCATCCATTTTCTCTAAACAATGTAAGGAAACTTGACCTATAAAAGAACCCCACCTCATCTAGAAGTAAAAATGAAAGATTATACAACCATTCACACAGTCATGCTTGCTTACAGGAAGGCAACTTATTGTGAAAAATACAAGATTCTCTGCTACAGAGTTCAGACTTACAGACCATTTCTTCCAACATCCTCCTTTTAGGACAAAGTTGCAAAGCATTTTGAGGAAAGCAAGAAACTTGCACATTTTTTTCAAAAATACTGTGGCCCATCATTACTCAAAACACCCACATTTAGCTTACCATTTACATTACAGATAGGAAAATGGCAGTAGATACTCCCTAACTTCGGCAGATTAATTGTGCAATGGCACAGGCTTCTCAGATGCATCTCGCAACTCTACAGAAATCAGCTTTTTCTGACAGTACCTTCAACTTAAACTGTTACTTGGCTTCACTAACAGTTTAAAAGAAATTTGCGATCTCTACTGTTATAAAAGCCCGAGGTCTTGCAATCAAAAAAAAGAAGAAAATAAAACAAAAACCAAACTATTACTTTAAATTAAACAAACAGAATTGCACTGTAAAAACAACACTGAAATAACACTAGCTGGTTAGGCAGTGAGAACATATGCAAAAATGGGCAAAAAAAAAGAAACAAGCAATGATGAAAGGGCATCAAATTTGGATCTAATGTTAGGATCGCCAGCCAGTATGGTTTACCTTATGTGAAGACAGCCAACAGGTCAAACAGAGCAGCAGAATAACTTAATTTTCTATGCAGACACAGAGAGGGAGTGATCTGGAACGTATGCTGCTCTCCCCTGCTTAGTCCATGTAAGCACCTGAAAGACCCCATCCCAGAAGGTGACCCTACTTGTCTAAAGCATAGGAACTTTTACGTAGAGATGGTAACTGCTGCCAACTCCTCAACAAGTTCTGTTCCCTACCCAAGTAAGAGAAAGGATTTCAGCTGAATCACTATGTAATTCCCATTTCTGTGGTGTTAATGAAGAAAGTGAGAATTTCAAGCTATATGCCTATATACTTCTAACTTTAAAGGAATTTAAAAAAAAAATTACAAATAAAATAACCACCTCACTGAGAATAGAAGAATCCCATAAAATGGCAGCAATTATAAAAACAGAAAAGCACCATTTATCTACTAATGATGCTTGACCCTAGAAAAAAAGCTAAGTTTGTATTCTGTGCTTAATACAGTACAAAAGCACATAGTATTTCATTACAGCACAGGTTAAAATACTGTATATGCAGACTTCAAAATATTTTTGTAAAGCGTAGAAAAATAAGATAAAAATCACACAGAAAAAAAAAAACAAACAACCCACCCCCAACACCAACCCCAACATCCACGCCCAAAAAGTAAGTAAAGGAAAGGAAGAATGCATATTAAGGACACTACAACATGTTCAGAGTTAATTACCTGAACATTCTTTCATAAATTAATTATGCATTCAGACATCTGGTTTTCTAAGAACTTAGCTTCTGCAGTGTAATGAGATTTTGCTAGATTTGTCTGCTAGACAGAATTTTTAATTTTATTTTTTTTACTATTTTAAAATATTGTAGTAGTGGAGAGTAACTGTTATAATACAGCTGAGTATCCATCTAAAAATTACAGTCTATAATCCAGTCTACAGATACTCACTGTTGCAAGACTTCTTGTTAAAGACCTATTCATAAACAGTATTTTGCTTTACATGCAGTAAAGATAAATTATCGGTTAAAAAATTACAATTAGAATGTCAAATATTCAAATTCTGATTTTATCTTTTGATCAATGTCCTAAATCCAAGGCAAGAACAGAATCTGAGGTCCATGCATATTAAGAAGCTTTGCAAAAGATACATCAGAGACAGCTCTGGGTTTCTAAAACAGGCCTAATTTTTCAAGTCAATGGAAATTACGGACATATTCAAGAATATATCCCTAAGAATGTAGACTCACATCTCCATTCTGATATGGGAAACAACTCTGAAAGAAAATTGCCTATCTCTATTTGAAGTTCTGATCATCAGTATTGGTAGAGCACTTTCAGCTCCTGAGCCAACAGAATACGGGTAACAACACCAGAATTAGAGAGTTAGACAATGAAAGAAGATGCCTATACAAAAAGTAAAAAAAAAAAAGAACCCAAAACCCAGAATTATGCCTTTTTTTTCCCCAATCACAATTATTACTAGTAATTAAAACAGCACAGCTCATTTGCAATCACATATATATATATAATACCTAACAAAGTATCTGAAATGGAGACAACTGATTCTTCCAAATACTCTCTTTAGTTCCCTGTCATTTTACACATTAAAATAAAGATTAAATGGAACAGCAGAACTTTAAATAGTGTCATACCACTATCATTTATCAAATGTTATGTTGACATTGCAATTATTTCCTGAAAACTGAATGTAGATTTTACAGCAACTCTTTTTACTTTGTTCAAAATGTTGCTACTGCAGAACATGAAGTCAACCATCCTGACAACCTAATATCTTAATTTTTCCACAGGCACAACCTTCAAGGCAACTGTAATTGTGCACAGGAAAAAAAAGCTGCATTATTAAACACTTATATAATTTTCACATTCTGCAATCAGAAGATATTTAATATAATAGTTCCCAAATGCTTTTTAGTACTGTAAGAAATTACTTCATTTGTGAGCATTATAAGCAAATCCAACATAAATTATCATGATTATCCTATTTGATTTTAAACCCAGTGTGCATATTTCTTTACTTAGAATTCTTCTATCGGTGAACTTAGGGTTCAGACTTTGCTGTTTGTCACAAGGAAGGGCTAGGATAAAGAATAACCTACCATTTAGCTATTTTATGAATGTCACAGATGCTTTTAATTTTCAGAACATTACATATATGCAACATTTATGCTAAAACAGAACTAGAAGTCTCGCCAATACATGTTGATTTGCATAATGGACCTCCTATTTGCTTTAGAACTAATCCAACCTCCCCTAAAGCCAAGAGAAGTCTCTCTATTGACTTTAGTGGCATTAGATTGGCCAAATGGTCCAAGCAAGGTTATTGAATATGCAGTGCCTATTTAGCACAATTTTGCTGCTTCGCTTTTTCCTGTAAACACAATACCAGCCAATCAGTTTAACTTTTCAAATTAACAGAATAGCTACTGGGGAGTAGTTTCCATTTGTCAACAGATATATTATAGAAAGTTGGTTGCACTACCTCATTACTCTTGCTTTGTGAAAGAGCCAGGCTATCATTTGTCAATTCCTCATCATCTGCATTATTCCTGTTAAGAACTTTACTCTTCTTCTTCTTGGATCCTCCATCACTAGCTGTGCTGCTATTATCTTCTTCATTACCTTCCTCATCATTGTCATCCTCATCACTTCCGCTCCCATCATCTTCATCATCCTCATTATCTCCATCACTCCCCTCTTTTCGCAGTGCGTTTTTTCCTTTTTTTTTCTCAGCAGTAGGCCGCCAGTCATTGTCATCTTCACTATCGTAGTCATCCATATCATTTAGTTCTTCCATTGATACAAAATCCAGCAAAGGTCGGTTCCTGCGTAAATTCCATTTTTTTGGTTCATTTGTTTGCTCATCAGCCACAACATCAGGTTCAGCTGCTTTCTCCTTCTCTTTCTTCTTTTTTGGCTTTTCTTCTTCATCTTCTTGCTCTTTCTTTTCAGTTTTAATTACCTCTTTGTCTGCTGTTGGCACCTCTTCTTCAGTGGAGCTTTTTGGCTGTTGCTCTTCTACTTTCTCTTCTGCTGGTTCCTCCTCCAAGATATTTTCTTCTGATTCAGTACAGGAACCTTCACCACTGTCCTTTGATGCATCTTCACTCCCATGACCACTTCCTTCAGAATCTGTTGAGCATATGAAAATTTAAAAAAAGTTCCGACACAAATGTACCCCCAAAAATAAAATCTGTTGAAGCAAGTTGTTAAACAAAAGAATGATGCATGTTCCTCCCTCATAAGGTATTCCACCTATTTTTTCAGCTGGTGTCCAAATACTGCTATTTCGAGTGGTATGTTGAGAATCTGTTAAACATGAGTGCATTTTAAGATGGCAAAAAAAAGATGGCAGAATTTATTAAATGAACGTTAAATGTTCCTTTTAACTGCAGCTCATATTAACAATAAGCAGTAGCACAGAATAATTTCCATGTGAAGTCACACCTTAAAGAAAGAGCATTCCAGTTTTTAATTTCTGGAGGTGTTTTGTAAATCTTCAAAATAAAATAGCTATCCAATAGAAGAGGTTTAAAATTACAAAATGAAGAGTTTACGTAACAAGTACTAACAATAGTATGGATAATCCCACACCTTCATTTTTAGTACACATTTGTTTTTCTGGGTTTGGGGGCTCTTTTAATTTCCAATGTTATTTCACTTATTAATCCCACATAAACTATGCCTCATGCAGTGTTGCAGCTGCAAAACAATACATAAATTCTAACCTTATACCACTCATATGGTATTGTTCTGTGTGTAGTCACTATTTCCATTAATTAACACAGGCCAATCTGCACAATAGAAAAGAACAGAAGAGGATTTGTATGAAAAAAAAATCACAAAAATAAGGCATCTGTACTATAAAGTACATGTAAAAAATACTGAAAAAGATGAGAAGTGAACCTGTTAAATTTTATAAACATCATCCACCTTGACTCTCTCGTCTTATATTCACCTATTACTTTTCATTTACAGTATTCGTTTTAATGAAGAAAAACTCAGAAAATATTTTTTAAAATTAACAAGAAAATATAGTTGCTTGGTCCAACGCAGGGATCAATTAGGCAATGGCTACAGTTTTCAGTTTGTTCATAGCCACCACCAAGTTCCTGATGCACTGTCACATAAATGCAAAGAAGAAACATCTTGATGCTTGTAAATTAAAAAAAATCCCTAATCGCTTTAGTTACCACACAAAAAACCCCACTACTCAATACCACCTTACACAGAGAATTTCTGTGCACATCCATCTCTGTATAAAGCCATATAAACAAACAGTGGGGCCAGTGTGCTACACACTTCACGTGGCGTTTATTTCCACCCCACAGAACACTGTCTATGACTAGCCAGTAACTCAGTTGTTACTTCGATATAATGGTCAGTTTTGTCTTTTTCTCCATATACCTGTATGTGGAAGTATTTGATGAGGAGATTATATAATTATCAACAAAAAAAAAAATCCATCAGCGCTACTACTACTGATCAGGACATTAATGTTATCAGTCCCCTTACAACCTAATAGAAAGTCAAAGCCTCCTGCAAATGTTCTAAGCTTGAGAGAGCCAGGAAAAAAATGAGAATGCAGTAACACAAGTTATTCTACAGTCTTTTGAGAAAAGAGTAATTCAGTCATTTCCCTACGCCTACCAGCCTTAATGGTAACAATGGAACTACAACATAATTAACTGAAGTTTTGAAATAGTAGAACACTCTTCAGGCATGCCTAAGAAATAAAAAACCAGTATTAACTAATATGCAATCTAAAAAATTATTTTTAAATTACAGCAACTTTGTTTGGACACATATTCTTGGACCTGTTAAGAGTAGGTCCAGAGAAGGGCCATGAAAAGGGCCAGAGGCCTGAAACACTCCTCCTATGAAGAAAGGCTGAGAGAGTTGGGGTTGTTCAGCCTAGAGGAGGCTCCAGGGAGACCTTATTGCGGCCTTTCGACAGATAAAGGGGGCTTGGCTTATAACAAAGAGAGACTTTTTACCAAGGCCTGTAGTGACAGGAAAAGGGGGACCGGTTTTAAACTGAAAGAGGGTAGGGTTTAGACTGGATATAAGGAAGAAATTTTTTTACAATGAGGGTGGTGAGACCCCGGAACAGGTTGCCCAGAGAAGCTGTGGATGCTCCATCACTGGAAATGTTCAAGGTCAGGTTGGATGGGGCTTTGAGCAACCCAATCTAGTGAAATACATCCCTGCCCACGGCAGGGGATTGGCCTAGATGATCTTTAAAGGTCCTTTCCAACCCAAACCATTCTATGATATTTGCCAGCTGTCACAAACACTTTACAAGTAACTCCTAAAGCTAGACTCTCATACCAGACATTTATATTATAGACTAAATGCCATATGTATGTTTAAAAGCAAAATGTATTTTTGTATCTCATGTCACAGGTTCTGAGTGCCAATGTGCACTACTTGTCTCACTGGAAATAAGGTAGTATAGAGTTTTGCCACGTTAAAATTAATTTAACCGGATTTTTAAGTTACCTTATTTTCTTTTGTTTTACTTCCCCACCATAACTCCATGACAGTAATTTGTTCGGATGCTTTAATTGTGCTGTTCCATTTCTAAATATGCTTAGACTTCTTGTGAGTTTAACCTTCCACTTCATTTTGGGGGGAATCTTAGTCTGGGTATAGTTTGATCTTCAACAGCACTCTAAATTACCAACAGTGATTCTTGTACATCAATACTACAGAACTGAGAATACTCTCTAGCTGCTTTATGCCATGCAAACAATATAAAGCAGAGAACAAATAAACATTAGTTTCATTCACTTCTCTCCTTCAAACTCTCTTTCCCTTCTGCCTGCACATTATGCTTTGTACTCTTTCTGCATGCATGTACACACCACAGACACCTATAGTAAGGGATATCCCTCTTCTGTCTGAATGCATCCACTGCGATAGGTGCTTTTCTAGAAAGAGCTATTCTGTGATAACAGCTATTTTTGCAGGTGTTCTTCTGTCAGATGCACTTTCAGTTAGGAAGAGGCTACAGTATACAATTTTCTCCTTGAAAGAAATTCTTACAGAATGGCTCTTTCAAATTGGCAATCATATCATGTCATTCCCTATGGGAGAGAAGTCAAGCTACTCTCAGTGAAAGATGGGGCCAGATACACCGTCAAATAGTGAAGAATATAGAGTTCCACTGAGAACAAATATGAGAGATAACAGTTGTGAGAAAGGCATCATTTATTCCTGTACACCTTCTATCTTTAGCTCTACTGAGCACAACAGCAGGTGGCAGTCAAATCCAAAGAGGATAATTCTGAGAGGAATTCTTCAGGACAGAACATTATGCTCCAGAATTAACATACAAAAAAGTGTAGTAAAGATAAACACAAAAGTGACTACTAATCCCCACATCAGCTGTGTAGTCTTGTATAATACGTACTATGCACAAGACTTCAAGGGAAAGCTACTGAAATCACTACAGCAGTTAAAAAATCCTCCCAGGGTTTTACAGGACCATTTTACTAGCAGCTTTAAACATGGTAACTCGTGACTTTTTTTTTTTTTTTTTTTTTACATTCTAAGAAAATCCATGCATACAGAGAGCAAGTGCTACACTGTGCAAGTATGTGGCCACCCACTCACAGAAAAACAGGCTGATTCTTCAATGCAGTATTTAGTTTAACAAGCAGCTCTGTAAAAAGCAGCTTTATTGCTTGTTTTTAAGTGAAGTCTGAAGGATAAGCTAGTTAAAGGACATCACAGACTGGATTTTGGGCTTGCCTCTTCCACTAACAAAGCCTAACCAACTCCAGATAGCAGAAGAGAAGCATCTGGAATCATTTTGGAAAGTTCTTTTTTTTTTGCGCACTGAGTCCTGTCTGGTTGAGTCTTACCCAGGTGCTCAAAGCTACATACAAATAATACAATCCAGGATCCTGGAACGTTGAAAAGGACTGAAAAACCTGAAAAACTGAGCATGCAATACAGAAAACAATTACCATGTCTGAAGTTATTCCTACTAAACAATATTGTTCAATAATAATCTACAGGCATCGTGTCAGAAGTCATCCGGCCTGCAGTGTGCTTCACAACACCCTCTTTTCGAGGGTGGTAACAAAAAACAGGCCAGAGGTGAGGTTAATTCTTTTGGAGGTTAAAGCCACTCGATCACCATCACCCTGTCTAGTGGTCCCTTAGCCTCTTTCTCCCAATCACAAGGTGGACAACAAATCTTTGACATGATGACGTGAAACTACCCGGGTATCTCTGCTAAAACACCATGTCACACACCATGTACAACCCCTCACCCAGGTGGCCTGCATTCTGACAGACAGGGAAAGTGGAAAGCACTGCAAAAAGTGTTTTGTCGACAACAGCCTCTGCCCATAAACTTCCTTACAAGAACAGCTCCAGAGTCACAAAAACTCCTTTGCATATGTGCTATACCAAACACATGTAAAAGCAGCTGTACTTCCTATACATCTGATCTAGAAATTGCAAATAATTTTAAAGACTCCAAAATACCTTAAGGAAATGCTTAAAGTAACTTAGAAAGTTCTATCTAATAAAGATACTAATAACTGGATATAAAAATAAGGCAGGAAAACCTAGATCATATATGGAAAACATGAACTTTCAAATTGCCAAAGGCAAAGTTGTGTAACTGGTAAAATCCTGATCGCATTTGTCTATTAGACGAAAGCCACAGAGCTCCATTATGCTAAGACCAATGTAACTATACTGAAAGCAAGAATTGAAAAGGCTTAATACTTCACTTTCAACATAACTTCAAAAAAGAGAATCTAACATCAGTTAGATATGCGCCACTGGCTTTCTATGCTTTTTTGCTGAGTATGATGATTAAACATTGGTAGACTACTGGCAATTCAACACTGGTAATGCTGGCAGTTAAAAAAAAAAAAAAGGAACTGTCCAAAGTAACACGATTAAGAACATAGAAAACAAAACCAACATAAGACTAAGATACTACTGCTCTAAGGAGAGAAATTCACTTCTCAAATAATGTTTTGGAAAAAAGTATCTAATCTGTATTAACTGCAGATGTAGATTGGGCAGAGTAGGAAATGAAACTGATCACTGATCCACGATTACACTTGTTTCAGAAGACAAGTATTTAGTTTCATAGAAAAAAGGATGGTAAAGGACTATAAATGATTGTTTAGTAAGCAGTTTCCTCACTTCTACATTAGCAGTAATTACGTCGCACAGCATTTTAGTAGATCCCTGTTCAAGTCGTAAAAGCACTCAGAACTAAAGGTTGCCAACTTTGACTTGAGTCACTGGGAACTGCCTTATTTACAATGTTATAACACAGATGGAATTGGTTACGCTAACTCCTGAATTTGCCTGACAGTTCCCAGTTTCCCTGTTTTTAACAGTATCAAACTTTACTTGTTTGGCATGAAGTATTGCATACCCCATGACTTCCCTCAGCAAAGCTGCAGTCCTAAATAATCCATAAAATTGGATTCCAATACAAATTATTGAATGGTGAGCTAGAATATATATTTTTCCAAGAAACACCTAAGAGTTTCACATTTTGTACAAGGGAAGTGACATCTGGGAGACAGCTCAACATGTGTCTGGGACATGCTAAACCCAAGTCTCTGAGGCACTATAACAAGTATATGTTCAAGAAACACTTAAAACATCCCATCCTCACTGAGCATGTCTAGACTCTCAGAGGTGGCCAGGCTGCAAACAGACCATCCCACCAAGCTGGAGCTAATAAAGCACAGAAGAACCTTCTCCATGTGGCAGGAAATACACAAGAGATGGACATACACACAAAAAAGAGGAGATGCAGGAGAAAGTAAAGTAGGAGTAGTAAAGTAGGAGACGATGAAAATCCTGTTCAAGACTGACTGAACAAGCAGAACAACACTGAACCAATGAGCAAGGGTTCTGTAAGGGACAGACAGACTGGAAAGACAAGGCACGAAGAGTCATAGTAGGGGGAAAACAAAGAAAAATAATGTCATCCCATCACTAAATCCACCCTGCCCAGCCACTGGAATGAAAGTCTAGATTTCTGTTACATTACTCCTTTGCTGTCAGTAAATACACAGAAGAACAGAAATCTCAGTGTTTCCAAAGAGAATGCAAGTTCAAAATGCTCGTCAGTCACTCCAAAGTGTTACTTCAAGCGGCAGACATCTGTACAGATAAAAGATCTCACTTGAGATGAAGATAACCCAAGAGAACACAATGCCCATATTTTCCATATTCTCATTTGGAAAAAGCCCTTGGGAATTCCACTCTGAGGGACTACACATTACAGTTGCAAAGTCAAGCCTTGAAATGATTGTAACAATTAAGATTGTGCAATTACGTGATAATTTACTAATGATTAGCTATTCAATATTTTCTTTTACCTTCACTGTCTACTGAAATACCCTACAACTCTTCTGTTACATATCATTTAAGTTTATTCTCAAAAACAAATGTATTAGTTTCTCCATCAATATTTCAGTAGTGTTTATCACTACAGTATTTTGGTGCTTCGCAAACATTGCTTTATATTACGATATCCTGTACAGGAAAGCAAAAGTGGAATCTCCATTGTGCTAAGAGGAAAGAAATTACAGAAAGATAAAGATGTGCAACTTTTTATTTCTAGATCAAGTCACAGGTTTTTCAGAATACCTAATATATGCATTTATATAGATCATTATACGTTTTAAACAGAGCTTCTACTGACCTCAATTGCAATAATAATACATAATATTTACGCAAGTCAGGCTCCACGCTCAACACCAAAAAAACAAACATTTACAAATGTCTAAAAATTTCAGTCTATGAGACTTGTAGCAGAAGTAGTGACAGAATCCAGTTCTTCAACGCAGCATTCAGCTACGCTCTTCTTAGCTACACTGAGATAGAGCGCCAGTCCTTAAATTCAGACATCATTCTTGTTCAGGGACAACACTACATTTCTCTGCATCATTTCAATTTCAGTATATGAGCTGCCAAAACTGACCGACTTCACTGATGAGAGAGAAGAAAAGTGGTAAATCCTTGCTTTGGAATCCTGCTGGGAATTACTCTACAACTACACACTGATTTCTGATTTCAGTATATCTCCAGCTGTTCTCATTAAAGAAAAAAAAAAACAAAACAAAAAAATCAAAGTATGCTCTAGTTAACTTAAAAGCAAAACTTCAAATAACTGATCTGTATTGTGAAACATTAAAAAACTTCAGTTGAGTATACTACAGTACCATCATTTCAAGTCACATATTTGCACGCTCTGACTCCAAAGGGACAGTTTTTTTGATTGATCCCACATTAAGATTACATGAGACATTCTTACTTAAGGAACAAATTTTTCAAAATGTTTATAAAAAACAGAAAAATACAGTACTTTAAAATATGGCATTACTACTTTCTATTATGTAGAAACAGAGAAGCCATTAAAAAATTACTTCATTCAATATTAACATAATGAAAAGCCCACAGGCCTGAAAACTATTTACATTACGTAAATTTACAAGAATATAACAGTTCTAAGATCAGCTTCCCTAAAGAGATGTCAGAATGATGAGAAGTTTAAAGTGGAAAAGGCAGTAATTGCCTGTTGGTGTGACCTAAATCCAAAAGAAAAGAAATTAACTACACTGTAAGTGAAGGCCATATCTCCTATGGACTTTTTTTGGTGGAAATGGAGGTTAGGCAATTAGAAGTATTTTCTGTAATGAAAAAAATTTACCAAGGACTCTGAATACAAAAATGCCAATTCCTTCCTAAAAGAACTTAATACCAACTTCTCAAATCCTTACTGCATCTCATAGTCCCAGAAATCTGATAGAACTATGAACATGTGCAAAAGCTTAAATGTTCAGGGCTCAGTCCTCCTAGACGTGCACAATATTGTCTACTAGCACGTATCACTTAACATCCTAAAGCTCATACATATGGATGCAACATAATCAATAGGGAGTAAACAACTTCAGAATTCTTTTAATTCAGTATTTAAACAGTCCTTTAACTTTTAACTTTCAAATTTGTTTTGTTTTTTTAAACACCTATATGTGCATTTGTGAATCAAATAAACATACATTGCAGAGCTGTGGAACTACCATACTTACAGGATTTTTCTGAGTGCACGAGTAGAATTTATGGTCATTTCCAATGTAGAAAGATTGTTTCTTCCTTCTGTCACATTTCCCTTTGTAAGCAAACTAGGCAATGAAATTCTGAATTCAAACAAATACTAAATACTGATTTGCAACAGGCTGCACATGGGGAGACCTCTATGGTCATGGAAAGAAGAAAAAGAGCAATAGCCCTGACTGTACTAGAGAAATACACGTTATGCTTTGAAGGCTGAATCCACAGTGAAAAAAAGGAAAACCTGTTTTCTATTAGCAACAATCCAGAATTTGTCTAGTAGGGTTGCTTGTGTGTGTACATACATATTCTTTACATATGTAACTTTGAAATTATCAATTTTATTTATATATGTGTGTGCGTGTAAAAAAGTGCCCTTATTTCAACACTTCTTCCATCCAAATCTAAATGGACTAGGTACAAGCAAATTTAAGGCTATGTTATACCAGCTTCATTTTAAATCAGCACAGACGTTCTGTTTCAAATATTCTGCAACTATTCATTTAACTTGTATTACACATAAGAAACGTTTCTTTTTTCTTTCAACTTAAGAGATTATATGTTTAATAACTTTCTATTCCCCAACTTCTCCAAATCCTCACAACCTTCTCCTTTCATACTGAAAATCTGTGAATAAAGTGTAAAATGTCAAACTCTGCTGCTGTTTCAAAGTGTTTTCACTAAATTTTAAATTTTATTAAACAAAACATTAATTTCTACAAGTGATAGATAAGGTTCTGAAATGTTAAATCAATGCTATATGAGATATATGAACACAAAACAGTAATTAGAAAAACATTTTATAAGTAGAACTTGGGTTTTTCTCATATGCTTGTTTCAATTCAGTGTTGCTTTAAGGGAAAACCCATCCAACTTCCTCAAAATGAAACTGAGATTGAAATACTCTCAAGGCTAGACACTGACCCCCCGCCATGTATACATACAATATCCTAAAAGTCAAAGATTATATCAATTACAAATGAATCCTCTGCATTTAGACACAGGTGAGTCAGGAAGCTTTATTCATTATTTTTAATTAATTAATGGTTGTCTTTTAATCAAATAAAATATTGCTCTGAATTATGTGTCCACCTCCCATACCATTTCCAATTCTCCTTTTCCCTTAAATCCTGCCTACACTACTGTTCCAGAATAGGGAGATTTTCTTTCGGAACTAAAAATCATTTCCTTCTATGTCAACTTGTCTTTACAAAAGGCAGTGCCCTTACTCACAAGAAAGGATCAAAAATCCCCAAAATAAGATTAAAAAAGTAAGTGAAACAACCCCCAAAAATCTTAGCATGAAATTGGTAAGACAACATCAGTTTTACTCTCTTAAGTCATTGCAGCCTGCTTCTACCAGACCAACCAAGTCTAAGCTTGGCACAAAAAAACCAAGGAGCATTAGGGCTTATCTTAAAACCGGCACTGGAGAAGTGATTATTGAGCATTTCTAAGTTCATTAATAAGGAGGAGCTTGCCAGATGTTAAAAAATAAGCCTTTAATACGTAGATCAGCGTCCTCGGTGCAGAAATAACAAAGTAAAGTTATTTGACAAGCTGTCATAATGATTCCCTTACATCTTACACATCCTACATCTCTCTGCTTATTTCCCTGAGCATACGCCACAGAACATCCAACTTGCAGTTTATTCACAAATATGGTCCTGTCCCTTCTTTCCCTTCCCTCCAATATACTTGAATTTATTAATTTTATTTTGGCATCTTGTTTACTTTCAGCTTCTGTGGACGTTCACTGCAGATATAGGAATCTGCACACACAGAAAAGACTGCAGAACAAAAACACTCTGAGGCAAGGACTTCCCTCTAGTATGAAATACGTACACCTTTCTGCGTAGCTATCTGAATGGACACCTTAAGTTTGTCTATTGTAAAAAACAATAAAAACCTGAACAGATTATCTTTCTGCTTAAGGTTTTCACTCACAGAGTGAAATTAACCTTGAGAAATAGGCAAGTTCTTAAGTCCACAACAAACTATTATCCAGACTAATTCAAAACAAAATGGCTTTAAAACTTTCTTATTTCAATACTAAATGCAGTGAATATTTCAAAAATTATCTCTACATTGAAGAAATAAGAAGCAATAGATACAGCTAAGGCAGTCAGCACAGAAGTTACTCAAATGCTTCTGCCAAAACTTGTTTGATAATCATGAGTTTTCTGTTGAGAAAAAATCAATTGCAATTGAAGTATTGTATGGACGTTTTGTTTAATCACTTGTTTCTTAACCACAGCACAAGACTTTCCAGTTATCCAATCGAATCACTGAACTTCAAGGGGCTCCAAGTCCCAACAGTTCACTAATAGCATTCTGTCTCCCACATGATACTAAATGAGCAACCATAAAACAAAAATGAGATAATTCTGAACCAAGGAGATGAGAAAGCATATTTACCTGAAGCATCTCCAACTTTAAAATCACTGTCATCAGAGCTATCATAATCTAAAGCTTCCAGCAGCGAAGCTGCCAAAGGCTTCACTTGTCTCCTCTTCGAACTGCGGTCCACTGCAGGAAAAAAAACATAGCATTGTTACTAGGTGGCATAATGAGAATTCAGCATCGTTAAAGACATTTAAATTAGAGGAAAGGCAGAATGGCCGTGACAGGCAGGGGCAGTCTCCGCCACACCGCCCGAAGAGCAGCCGGCAGATGCAGGCGGCACCGGGGTCCCGGAGACATTCATTCCCACAGGTGAGGGAGGGGAGCGGCGGCACGCACACCGGGGAGGGTTTACCCACAGCTAACCAGCCAGGAATGCCTGCCCGGCGGAGCAGTGGTGCTCCCTTCAGGCGCCGGGCAACAACACGGCACCGTACCGGCGGCGGTTCGCGGGCTGCCCACAGCCCCGGCCACCGGCAGGAACCCCGGGGGGGACCGGGCGGACACTGGGGTCGCCTGAGGCCCCCGGAGCCACCAGCGCCTCCAGACGCAGCGCCTCGGCGTGATCCATCAGCGCCAGCGACAAGAGGCACGGGGAAAGGGCAGCCGGGGCCGCCTGCGGGACGGCGATGCGCCCGCCCGGGGTAGGGGGCGGGGGCGCTCCGCGGGCACCCCGGCATCTCCCCGGGACAGGGGCGGGAAGAGCCGCTGAGGATCACTTACTAAAGCCTGCACAAGTGAGCGGCGGGCGGGCAGGGGCCCTCGGGTGCAGCGCCGCGGAGCCGCCGAGCCCCGGGCCCCTTCCCCAGACAATGGGCACGGCGGCGACCCGGATGCAGACCCGCGCCCGCCCGCCCGCGGCGGTCGGTCCCGCTGCTGCGCCTGCGCACCTGCCCGCCGCCTGCCCCGCGGCGCATGCGCGCTCCGAGCGCGCCTGCGCGGCGCGAGGTGAAGCCGAGGACGGGGCAGTGCTCGTCCTCCGCCCGGCGCTTCCCGCCTTTCCCCGGGGGCGAGGCCGTGGAGCATCCCGGCCAGCGCCGGGATCTCCCGTGGGGAGAGATACGGGTAGTCCCAGGAGTCAGGAGCACTTAACACAAAGTGTCAGTGCAGAGCCATTCATTCTCAAGGGGGTGGTTGTTCAGGATCTCATTTATTAGGAAAAACAGCTCAAAAACCAGTCTGGCACTTCCTCTGTCCCCCCGTGTGGAAACGAAGCATTATAAAACTGCTTTTATTTAACGGCTGTTCTAAAAGCTGAGTTCCTTGTGGACTTTGTTGCATTGTCAAGCTCATTCTTGCACTCTTGAAAAACAGCAAGCCATTGCGTTTGGAAAAAAAAGGAAAAAAAACCCCTCCAAAACCAGGGATTTTTGTTTGACCACATCACACGAGTCCAGGAGCTAAGCACAAAACCTAATGGTGAGAGATGGATGGCGAAGGAGAGCAATGCAGGGCCGCTGCCTTTTGCAAAAGAGTCCCGATGCCTTCTCAGTCGCGAGAGCCACCCCCAGCCCCCGCACACAGCCGGTGCCGCCAGTCCCTCACGTAAAATGAGCCAGCTGCACAAAACCTTCATGAGGTGTTTAAAAAAACTGAGGGAATAATCTGTTTTTTGGCTTTTTCCTCAAACTTGTTTTTGGAATGTGAAGAACGGGGACATCTTAAAGAACTGATGCTCTGACATACTGGTATGACTTCAAGAGCTTGAGCATCAAGAATAGTGCTAGACATGAAAGCTTGCAACAGAATTGTAAGAGCATTATTGGAAGATGTGTGTTTAGCGATGGATAAATGCAAGTAGGGTCAAACTAGTTCTATGATGAAGCGTGGAGGGAACGTAAAGTTTGGCAAGTATATGGTCCATGAGAAGAGCCTGCGCTACATTTAGCACAGCTCTGCGTGTGTCACCCACGCAAGCCTTCCCAGAGCCAAAACTCCTCTTGGTATTGCAAAGATAGGTAGTGTGTTATGGGTGTATTAGTCTTATTTTTTTAAATAAAGCATAGAGATGGCCAGTTAGCGTATGATGTAATTATGCATCTGAAATACTTTCAATAATAATTTTCTGTGTTTCAGATTTTGAGTATTTTGGAAGGGCAGAAAATTCCAAAGAAAAATGTGAATTCTATGTTCATTCTGTGCTTGAATTTCCTGGTTTTTTTGTAGCATGTTATCACATCCATAGTTGATGTGTTCCCGCTGGCACCTCCTGTTTCCTCCACCAATTCTTTGGCTACATAGGTAGCCTGTCTGCACAATGAACTCCTTTCCCGAATCCGGTTTTGCCAGCCCTAGCCAAATACACTATTGACCCATGCAGTCTAGTCTTTCCTTCAAAACTCTGATCAGCTTCCCTGTTCCAGTAGGAGTTGCATATGTCTTAGCTTTTCACTCCTTAAGGTTTTTTTTCCCTTTAACTAGCATCCCCATCCTACTTTCTCTTCACACACAATTTCAGTCTTAATGGGACAAGCAGCAGGGCTCAGATCCCTTCATTTAGACTCTGCAGATCCATGCTGACATGTGCAGCAACAAGTTCTGCAGAACCCCCTGCCTGCCAATGGACAAGCCCCTGATCTTGTCCCATACACGGTGATTGGCAGGACAACTCAAATCACATGTAAGGGGAACAGAACTGACCCCAAATTTGGCTTTATGTAGAAGTGCAGACTGAGGGACACAGACAGCTTCAAAAAATGAGGGCTTTCAGGACGTAACACAGACAAGGGGAGGGGAGCGCCCTGTAGAGCAGTGGAGGAACTTACGATTCCTTTAAACATGAAAGTCAAAGCAGATGTATGGACTGTCTGGCTTTCAGTTCAGCCCTCTGGGGCACCCTGCAATGCTAGGATTATTCCAGTTTCTACCTACACAGTTTTGGCAAGAATAGGTGATCAAGAAGTTGTTAATCAATGGCTGCCTGCCCCTGCTCCTCATCAGCACCTCACATTGCCCAACCGCTCCTTCCTCCTTCCCTCTTTGTACTCGAGCCCTCTCAGCCCTTATGTCTTACTCTTTCTTGTCCCAAATATTTCTTTTTATTCTTCCTCTCCTTTTTTCCCTCTCCAAAGGAATATTCACATTTACTTTTATTTCTGAAAATAGCATGCACACGTTCTTTGTTATCTTCTGTAGTCAGCTTGCATACTTCGCCCTCATTCCTCAACAGAGAAAAAAACAGATCAATAAAATGAAAAGAACTGTGAAGTACGTAAAATTTATTCACTGTTTCCCTAAAATTCTGGGCACTACAAACATAGGGCTTACCAACAAATCCTCCAAATTTAGTAATTAGAAGTAAATAGAACATACAGCATAGAAATTAACTAGAACTACCAGTTTATCTTTTGATCATCATTCTTTTGAAGTTTCTGGCTATTAAAACATCTTATCAAAAGATAAGTCCCCCTTAGTAGATGCTAACCTCCTTTAGTAGAGTCAGATTATTTCAAATAAGGGGAAAAGAAGGGAGAATTCATGCTCCAAATGAAAGAAGGCTTCAGAGAGAATGTCTGATCCCCTTATTTCTGCAAGGCCTTTGCCAATCTCAGCAGATAATCAAGGATGTTGAAATGTTCAGATGCCTTTTTGGTTGAAGAAATGAGGTATTACCGGCACACTGCTGGGAGCTAGGCACTGTACTGACATTGCTATATCCATTAAGTAGATTGTAAGTGTTGTCAGTTTAGCACCTTTAAGTACTACCCTCATACACATACAAAAAATTATCTTAAAAGGTCATTTTTGGAGCAAAATTGTGAAGAGCTGAAATAGTACATCTAGTATGAAAATGTCATGGCAGCTCCATCACTAACATAATGCCTAAAAAAAAGCCTAGAAATATTTCAGTATATCAGGTCATGTCAAGCACGTCAGGTCTTTCAATTATCTCAGCATTCCAGTGGTTCTCTTCAGGTCGAGCCTTCAGTGCACAGCCTGTGGAAGAGTAGGTGTCTGAATCTCCATTTCAGTGCTGCTCTTCAACTGCTGGAGGAAGAGAGGAAATAATATCTTCTGACTGTACTTTTGCCCTAAGAAAAAAAGAATCTTTGTTGTGATTCTGTAAAGACCATTTTAGAAGGAGTTACACAATAGCAAGTCAGCAGAGAATACAGTCACACTCACATAAATTACCTTAAAAATATCATTCTTAGTTTAATGAAAGTGTTGAGTTTACAAAGAAAGAAACACAATAATACATTTCCTCACCTGGGGAATAAACTCAAGAGTAAGTATGTTTTTAACTTCTCCATCAACTGTGAATGGAGAAATAATAGTATGAAATCTTGTATCTATTTTTTTTTCCTGTCAGTGAGCAGACAGTTAAAGCCATGACCTACCTGTCTGAATCCGAACAGAAAACTCTTTTTGTCCATCAAAACATCACCATCTGTAGTAGGGAGACTGACCTCTTCCAATATCTTTGCAAAGAGAATTGTTCCAGCTTTCACTCTTTAACTGTGCCATTACAGCAAGCACCTCTCTCAGTGATCTCTGCTCTTTTGTCTAGTACTATATGGTAAAAGAGAAAAAGACTGAAGTAGATGTCCTTGCTTTTTTAAATTACAAAGGGAGGAAATTCAGTATCAATAGTCTCTGAACAATAAGACTTTGAAATAATAAAGTGCAGACTGCTACAAGGTCTACTGCAGTCAAATGCTGCCAGGGAATGTTCCCATCAGATATTAAGATATTTCTTGCACTCCTTAGGCCACGCTAAGCCTCAGTCCATTAATTATGGGGGTTTTTTTGATTACACAGTACACATGTTGTAAAAGAGTCCAGGAAAAGTAAAAAACAACGGTATATATCTTCAATAGAAAAGCTTTCTGAATTAAAGAAATTTATATATATTAAGATTGCAAAGGTTAAGAAATATTAGAATTAGGGCTACCTGTATCTTTAGTTCTGTGTGAATTGTCATGCTAAGTAATGTGTGTCTTTTTTTAGGATTAGGTAGAGATGGACCCTACTCCCTCTTTTACTTGCTGATACAGGATGCAGGTGTTAAACCCAAGGATTAGGAAAGATGGATCTATGTATTTCTGTTGCAGTCAGGTCTCACGTAAGGTACCTGTGCTCATATAGATACTCACAGGCGGCAGACTCCTGCCTTCCATACCCTCTCTTCCCCACTCTGTGTTAAGTTCCAGTCCTGCAACCCCTTAATCAAACAGCTATTTTAACTTCAGAAAAAAATGTCATTTTGTAGATTTTTGTCAGCTCAAGCTTGACAGAGCTAAAAGAGAGATCTTCCTACCTTTACCCTGGCTTTATATGCCTACCTCCTTTTCAGCCCCTATGAGACCACCCCCTGTCACTCATGCCCATACAAAGGACATTATCCTCAACTCAGACCTCGCTGCAGATCCTGCCACTGAAGTTATGTCTGAAAGATTCAATGCAAAACATACCTCACATGCAGCTTTCCTATCTAAAGCTAAGCTAAAATTCTTGTCTAGGCTCATCTCCCTTCTCATTTACATCAGTATTCCTTTCTTTGGTTTTCAAAAATGCAGTTCTGATGTTGCCATATCTATTGTAATGATTCTTCTCAGCTTCTACCATGTTCCTTTTCTATTTTTATCCCTCCAGTGAATTCGCCTCTGCTGCATCAGTCATAAATTTCTTGGGTTTGATTTCAGTACACTTCAGAGATTACTCTTTCTGTCATCTGCCATTTCTTTATGGCATACAAATTTGTTTAACATAATGTATTGGCCTCCTGTTCTCTGTTAAATTTTCAGACAAGTTTGTGGTTTTTTTCCCCAGGCATCCTTCATACTTAAAATGTGTTCCATGTAAATACCCACAAACTCAGTTCATTTTTTGTCTCAAAATACTCTTCTACCACAATGCTCCCAAAAAATGTTGTAAGGTCCAATGGATACTGTCTGTCACATTGTCTCACAGTTTACTTGTGCTTCCCTGCTATAGCTGTCTGTTTCTGTTTCTCGTTCTATGCTTGTATTTCTAATCCATTTGGGGCAGACTTAGTATTTCCATTTTTGTATTGTTCTTCTGTCTATGATTTATTTCAGGTGTAGCAGAACTTTGAGTCATGATTAAAGCTCCTAGACATAAAAGCTATAGAAGGAATATTAATATTTTTTATCATGTGACTTTCAGATAGCGAGCTCATCAAGCAAGCCATGTTCTTTTTGTTTGTAAAGTACATATAATTTGGGCCACTGTATAAAGAAATAAGAATACTTAATAATAATAAAGAATTATGAAAGTAGTAGACTATAGAGGTGTTGTACTGGTTCAGATTAAGGGTCTATCTAGCCTAAGTGGACAGCCAGAGAAAAGCAGGAACATAGCAAGTATATATGACACTATCTACTGATTTCCCAACTGCCAATTATTTTCAGCTTTGGGAATTTCTTGATCCTGATGTGGTTTGTCCATTTAGTGGCCTGTAATGAGTCTTTATTGTAAGAATCTTTCTTCTAAGAAGTTGTCCATTCTCCCTTGTAACCCATGTAGTTATTTATTATCGCAACATTATTTGGCACAGAATTCCACAGATCTACTACCTTATGTATGAAAACAACCTTGTTTTGTTTGTTTTGAACCTGGCTCCTGTCATCTTCTGCTATACCTCACAAGTCATCTCTTTCCCAGGCTGAAGAATCCCAGCCAACACAGTCGCTTCTCATAGTGTGACTGAGATAGACTTCCATTTCTCCAATGACCCTTGCTTTCCTTCCATGAATCTTTTCCAGTCTTTATATATAGCCTTTCTGTAATGAGAGGACAGCACTGAAATGCAGGAAAATAGTGCATTTATTCAGTTGAATAATGTTTTCTGTTTTGTTCTCTGTTCCTTTCCTAGTAATTGGTAAGGTTTTTCTTGGGACATGGAGTGAGCATTGACTGCACTGAACTGACATTTCCATAAAACTATCATAATCCCAAGTTCCTACGTGGAAATAGTCAACTCAGAGTCCATCATTTTATTTGTGAAGCCAAGATTGCTTTTTCTCAGATGCATTGATTTCTTTACATTTATCTACACTGCATTTCACTTCCTTTGCATTTATCTAGATTGAATTTCATCTGCTATTTTATTTACTGCCCAGTTGAATCAGAGTTTACACCATTAGTAGTTGAACTGTTTCATACCTGAATTCTTTCAGAGTTTTTGTGATAGTGGTGGTTTCCTAGTGTTTTATCAGAGTATTTTATCTTTTTTTCTTAATATTTTATCTGTAGCTGCTTCCACAATAACTTCAAATTCAGACAGATTGTCTGCTGAGCCCTCTTCCCACAGAGAACAGCACTCTAGCATGGGAGTGTCTTCATTTCTTTTCCACAGAAAATACTGATGGAAAGAATTCATCTCCCTAAGTATATGTTTCATACAAATCATCTGCTGGCCCAATAGATGCTGGCATGCTTTTTGCTGTGTTTGAAATACGACTTAGTACTAATTTTGATTCTTTTATCTTGTTGATTCTCAAATTCTTTTTCCATTCTGCCTAATTGATCATATTTTCACGTTTAATCTATTATTAGAGCTTACGATACTTTTTATTTTCTTGTTTTAAATACAATTTGAAGGATTCCTTCCTGTTTATAGTAGTCTCCCTGACTTTGCTGGAAAGTGATTTCAGCTTCCTTTTATATTTTCTCTGCCATTTCCATAGGTGATAAGCACTAATGCTGTGATTCCAGTATAGTGTTCTCCAGTAGCTTACATGTCTATGAGAATTTAATTCCTTGGACTATCCTTTTCAGATATCTTGTTAAGAAGCTTCCTCATTTTCTGTATGTCCCTTTTAAAGTGCACAAGAAGTCTGGGTTTTTTGAGATTTGCTGCCTTTGTAGGAATGCTGAATAAGTACGTGGTCACTGTTAGAGAAGAGCAGTTCAGCAGTAAGATTTTTATTAGATCCTGCTAGCTATTCAGTACGAAGTCAAGGTTTGTATTTTTGGATGTGGGCTCACTAGCCACTTATTCCATGAAAGAGTCATTCATAACGTCTAACATTTTCATCTCTGCTTATATCTCAGTATCGTGTTCGTCCAGTCTGAAGGGGGGTAACTGAAGTCCCTCAGTACAACTGCTACCTTCCTGATTTTTCTGAGAATATTGCAGTCTGTGTTGCCATCCTTTCTGGGTGGTGATTAAGAGAGACCCAGTACTACTTCTGTCCAATTCAGGCCTGGAATTTCAATCCATACAAATTCAGTGAGGTGGTTAATTTGTTGATTTTATTTGATTCTGATTTCTTGAATGTATACTACGTCTTTGCCCTGGGCACAGTTTATTCTATCGTCTCATGTATATTTTCTGTCTTGATATTACAGTGTGCCACTGATTGTCTTCTTCCCACCAAGTTTCCAATGTGTGCTATGTCACTTTTTTAAGTAAGGGAGGACATTCCTGTTCCTCCATCTTATTTCTTAAACTTCTAGCATTTGCCTATAAGCATGTATACCTCTGTTTTGTTCCCATCTTGGGAACTCATTTGAATAACACTCAGTTTCCCATTTCCTACCTGAGTATTTACATCCTTTGGCCAATCCTTTACCGGAGAATATAGAACTTCCAAGTTTTTCTTTTCAGCAGCATCACCATTTCAGAGCCATGTGTTCTTGTGCATTTGTGAGCTCTTTCACAGTCTCCAGTTTAAATGCTCAGTTATGACCTTCTAGATTTTAAGTGTCAAACTTAAAATCACACGGTGTCACTCTTTGTTAGGGACCTGCACCAACAGGCTCTTCACCACCCTAGGGCAGTTTGGCTGCCAGTGGTCAAGACCAGCAGCGATGTGATGCAGCCCTGCGACCTTGGATCAGACTCTGGAGAAAGGGCTGTGTGAAAAAGAGCCAGGAGAAGCCTTGCTGGGGGGCTCTGCAGCTCTGGAGCTGCATTTAAGCTCAGGTCTTACCCATGGTCCCTGCCTGAACAACATTGTATTGCCTTGCCTGATCTTACCAGGATCTTGCCTGGATATTGCCTGATCCTGGCTTCACCGTAGACTTGCCTCATCGCTAGGTACCTGGCTGGCAGTCATCAAACCGCTGGCTGACCCTGGTTACCATCACCAGACCTGCTCTGCTCTTTTTCTTTGGGCCTTGGCACTGTGCCCTCTCTGCCTTGCTGTCAGCACCAGCTCCTCGTTCACCTTCCCTTACGGAGCAACTCCCTCTTGCAGCTCCCTGGCACCTCATTCAGATGAATTTCAGATAAACTACTCCCTTTATTCTGAAACTGTTCTCGATTCATGATGAATGTGCATTCTTCCTACTTATATTATTCAGTCAAGGTAATAAAAAATCTGCCTTTCCACCTCTTCCCATGGTCCCAAGGAGGGCAGGAAGCATTTTACAAAATACTATCATAGAAACCTTAGTCTTTAGCTTCCTTCTTTGCTTAAATGTTCTTCCCTTTGTCAATAGTACTGGTGCACCACACCCAGTTAATCCTCCCCAGCACTTTTTAGGAGCCTATCTAGACTCCTCAAGGGGGTTTGCCACCTGGTAGTCACTGTGCAAGCCTGCAAGCCTCATGGGATCACAAACCTGGCCATCTATATGCGCAATGACAGATTCTTCCACCAATACAACCTTTCTCTTCCTCATTGTTGGAGAAAGAAATTATGTGCAATACAAATAAAGAATGCAATTCCATTCCTTTTTAATAAACAAGACTTACTCCCTTTTAACAAGATATGAAAAATGTGAACATAAGCCAGTGATTCCCACTGATTTCAGTGGGCTCTGGCTCAGGCTTTTAATGACGCTGACTGATACACTTTTTCCAGACGCAGTCTTTCATCCATCAAACCATTCTGTTGTTCGGAAAAAATCTGGGATGTAAAGAACATCTGCCACAACACACATAAAAAGCACAGACCTGCTGTTACTAATGGGAAGTATTCTAAGGGCTTGGATTTTAAAAAAAAAGTTAATTAATTTTACAAGAATAATTACTTTGAACGTGAGTGCCAATGACCCTTCTCACATAAAGCTTTTCCAATACAACCTTGTTTTGGTCTCACTGAGGACAAAAGATGCTTCAGCTATACTGACAAAAATCATTGTGAAGTGCTATACAATACATTCTACTGAAGGGGTTTCTATAGCTTCCTTTTAAATTCTATTTAGTTATTATCTGTAAACAAAAGAAGCTGAGCTGGCCTGGTTTGGATTTGTATGAAAAATTATAATGAAATAATAAAAACAGTAAGCAATAAAGAAAGGAAATAACTGCTTTTAATGTTCTCTGTTAAATGTAATTGTGACATTTAGGAATCAATTTACTTCTTTTTCTAATATTCATTATTTCACTGATTACCACAATGTGTAGCAAAGACACAGATGATGTCTTTTATCATCACAGGTTTTATAGAAACTAATCTGGTTTTAATCTGGTTTTGCCAAATTATGCAGGTTTTTCTTGAAAAATTGTGTTTTAAGAATTTGAGCTGATTTAAGATCCAGTTTATTGCAAAAGAAAAGGCATTCTGTTACGTTAGAGCTCCACTTCATCAAGACATATATACACAGTTTTCTCTGTTTTTTAAAAAAGAAAAACAATCGCCAAGACATGTCTTTGTTAAGGTACCCTGCTGGCGGCATATGGCAAAAATACTGGCACCTTGCCTGGAAAGTACAGCAAGAACTGATAGTCTGATCTCATTCTGTGGCTGGGGAGAAAACAGACTACAGTGAAGGCCAATCTTATGGCCTGCGACCATCAATTGCTTGGCAAGAAGCACAAGTTCCTGAAAAGAGATGCAGGAAGGTGAACTGATTTTGCAAGTCAGGGAAAGAGATTTTACCTTCCTAACTGATAGTAGAGCCCCCAGAACAGTCCCTGTTAGAGCTGGACCTTCAGAAGTCTCTGTGTAATTGTGTTTGATATGCTACTGTGAAATAAATATTTCAAGGTATAAATGTTTAAGAAATAATACTGCTAATTTAATATTTTACAGGTCAGTCTCAATTTCAAGTGTTTCTTGAGAACCGGGATGAAATCCTGCAGGTGCAGAACTTCTGAAAAAGCAGCAGATTTTCTTCCATACTGTCATATTGCTGAGCCAGACATCCAGAGTGATGACCTGTTCCATGTGAAAAAGAGAAACACTGAGTTGTTTGTTTTTGTTTTTTTTATTTCTACATTATTTGAAACCTAGCTTGGCAGTACTCCGTTTTGGAGGGCTTAGTGGTAGTGAGTGGAGAGGGAATCTACTGTAATTGTGGTGGTTCATAAACCAGAGATCCTCAAGAGACTTGAACATCTCCAGTCCCAAACATAGGCAAGACTTCTAGTTAGAAGATTCCACTCCATCTTCCATGAAGATATTTGTATGCTAATACAATCGCTAATCCTATAGCGATTATCATTTTTATGTATATGTCACAGTATTACACTGTGACAATTACAGGGAGAAATAGCAGAAACCCTGTATTTAAATTATTTAACAGAAAATAGCCTAATTTTAGAAAATAATAGAGGAGCCTCGAGAAGCTCGTTTGTTAGTCTCTGAAATTTAGCAGGAACAACATAATGGTGTTGAAGATGTACCTTTCTTTGTCCTTTTAAATGTTTCAAAAGCTTTATCTTATTTTAATTAATTGTAAAAGGATTGCTATCCTCTTCCTCATTCCCCTCCTCTTCCCATTCCCAGATGAGGAGAAGGGGACAAATAAGAGACCCTGGATTAAACTCTCTCCCTTCAATACTTCTACTGGAAAGGGAAAGAAAACACAAACAAAAAACATGAGGCCATTGGGATTTTTCTCATCAAATACAGAATGGAATCAATTTCCAGATTGCTTTAAATATTTGTCAATCTCGGGAAATGCTGTAAAAATTAAAATAGAAAAGTTCTTTTCAATTACACTGACATGATTATAACTACTTTTTGGGTTTTTTTTAAATGAGAATGTCCAACCATAATGATGTCTCCCTAGTCACAATCATGGTAGGGTGCAGTTTCACATGAAATCTGCCATCTTCCATTCTCAATACCTGTATCAAATTTTGCAATTATCCAGCCATACAGTGAGCCAGATTCTGATCTGAAAGACATCTACCCTACCAAGAAGCCCTGTGGCTCCAAGACCAATTGATCCAGTGCAAGCCAAGGGCAGGCACACAGGGACAGGAACACGTGGGGCGAGAAGCAAGCAGGCACGACTGCCCAGCTCACCAGCAGCCCATGTTAGATCAGGTGTGACACACACAGTCGGTGGTGGCTGCATGATCAGATCAGTCAGGCCTGCAGTGAGAGGGTACGATCCCATCGCCCCTCTCCCATGTGCTTCTCCTGGATGCTTTTTACAATCACATCCTTTACGCTAGCATTAGCAATGAGCTGGAATTGATCCAGATAAAAACTTTTTGTTTCGTCTCTTTTGCACAGCCTTATGTGAACTGGTGCTGGCACACGAGTAGCCAAGGGCAAAGGATGGATAAAACTGTCTCTCTGAGTAGCACTTTCGACTTATTGTGAATTAAAATGACAGTGTAACCTTGGCCTTAGTGATTCACTACATCCTTTACTGTTCCATGTAATAAAACCATACCTGTCTGTGTTCTCCCTACTATTTGTTTTTATTCTGTGACTCAAGGTGGCTCTAAAGAAAAAAGATTCGGGGAATCCACAGTACGCAGTCTTTTCTGTTGCCCCTCAAATGACTCTTCTCTCTCTTCCAGATTCCGCGGTCATGAAACAGTATACCAGCAAGTCGATTTAAAAGAACTATGACATTGAAAATCATGCTTCCTCCCCTCCCAGATCAAATGGGGAAGCAGAGAGGGAGAGACAGGGAGCAAAAATTCCCACTGTCCTGATTTGTTTCTTTAGAAGATGCAGTGTGGATTACTCCTTTTAAAACTCATTGCACTGGAATTTTCTGATTTTAAATCACGAGTCATTTCAGTTTGGCCAAGTTTTAATCAAAGTTCATATTACCCTACAAATAGACTGAATCCAAGTTTGATAAGACAGGTTGTTCTTTTAAAGACTTATTTATTTTACTTTAAAAAAAAATTAGTTCATCTCTAGACTGGCCTCCTTACATGATTTTTTTTTTTTTTTAATTAGCAATGATTCTGCTGTGGAGAGGTTGTGTAAAATGTATCTCCTATGAGACACATTTTTGTCATGGGTATTGCTTTTCAGAGCTCCAGCATTTTAAATTATGCTTGCAGAAGATACCAATTTTAAAATTTATTCATTTCATCCACATCTGCATTCGATGGAGAAAAGACAAGAGTATTTGGTGCCTGAACACCTTAGGAGTACTACATGTGTCTGTTAAGACAGCTCTTTCACACAAGTGTTAGTGTTCTGCTTATGTCTTCGTAAATAGGGATGGCAACCTGAAGGAGGTGTTTCTTAAGGGCAAGTCCCAAAGAGGAAAAACAGATGGGCAGAGACAGCATCAATGGAGTAACATCTCAAAGTATACAAGCTTGTAAGTTAGATAAATAGGTTAGTGAAAGACAGGAGTCCACTTTCTTGGACCAAGGATTTTCTGAAACAAGCAAGTAAACAAACAGAACATTCTGTTGTCTTTAATGTGATTTCTTGTGCAATGTAAGATGAAAACAGCATTTCACAGAAAAAAATGAAAGTACTTTATGAAATTCCTTTTTAATTAAATTTGCTAACTCTTATATTCTGCCTGTTCCCAAAGAAAATTTTTGATGTCTTAGTACATATAAGAAAAAATATCAAGATATGCTGTAGTTTTCCCCTTCACATCATTTTCACTTCAGTTTAGACTCTGCTGTTCAAATAAAATAAGATTCCTACTCAGAAGTCTTATTACAGGTATATATCTCATGCAATCACATAATGTGAACCTTACAGATATGCTGTATACATCCTTCAAAGGAGGAGGATGGGCTCAGTCACACATCAAAACATGTTACTATCCTTCTCCCATAAATATAATACAACAATTCCCTACATTTAAATGAAACTGCATTTAAAGAAAGGATAATATGGGAATAGTACTTCTTGATAAGTGGTACATCACCCAATTTTTAACAGAGAAGTTTCAAAAAAACCACAAGTAAAACTCAAGAGTAGCGAAAGCAATTACTTGCATGCACTTTTTGATAAAGCTTCTGTGATTTATTAGAGATCATGGGATACTTTGTATTCTTAGAAACAGAACGCCGAGTTTTGTACTAATCTAGATAAATGCATATACAGACAAAAAATGTCATTTCTCAAAATCTGTGGCAGATGAGTTAAGAGTACAATGCAGCACTTCAGTCTGCATCCAGGCTGAAACATGGTCTATCTCCTTTCTCCCAAGTAGAGTAAGTACAGTATATTTATTTAGTGGCTAATACCCAGAAAGGAGGCAAGCAGGGACTGGATTTCCTATTCCGCTATGCTAGAAATTATCTGCATGAAGTACTAATCATTCAAGTGAATGTGATAATTGGAGAGACTGTAATTGTAAAAGGGCGATGGCTTGGAGATCCACTACTTGCTTCTTTACAAGAACCTGGCACTATGCCCTTCCATGCAGATTTTGTTTATGTCTAAATTGTACTTCAGGTGGCAAAGCCAAGAAAAGGTTTAAACCACTGCCAAGATATCAATAGTTTATCCTCAGTTATAAATGCCACTGTCTGCAAAATCAGGCTGCCTACAAAACTCATCAGCCCTTGCAGTGTCTGACATCATAGCCCTTGCTGGACGAACCCCAAGACTAATGTTTTTGCACAGTGTGAACCATGTGAGAATACCAAGAAACAGATATTATTAGATGTTCTGCACAAGCAGTCCAGGTTTTACCAGGTCATCCCGCTCTTACTGGGATACTGCAGGTATCTTGGTTTTGCTCTGAAGGGTAATGAAAGCATGAGGTTTATCCAGTAACATCTTCTGAAATGCAACTGAAGGCTATCCCTGTGCGTCAGCTTGTATCTCCAGTGACTTTGGCGAGGGCCAAGGATGACATCCTGAAGGAGTGATTTATTTTAGCTCTACTATAGATTGCCTCTGGGAGCCGCCTGTATCTTTCTACTGATTTCAGAAGGGAGACTTGCTTAAACTAAACCCCTAACTTTTGCATTTCTAAAGTTTTGTGAAATATTATTGCCCCCACAGCACTGTCATTCACTGAAACACAAGAAAAACATGCACCACATTCATACTTTTCAGATGTCTCTGTGTTACCCAACAGTGTCAGGATCTCAAACATAATTCAAAGAGTCCTAAAGTAATCAATAATAGTTCTGTCATCTGGTATTAGCAGCTGGATTGACGTGTCTATTCTTGCTGCAATGCATAAAACATAATGGATTTCTAAACTACCTGCAAAACATTATTTTGCAATTTCTATTCAGTAAACCTTTTTTGCTTTGCAAACATTAACCTTCCTCTAAAAACTACAGCAGGAAAGAGAGGCAAATAATGTTTTCTCTGGAAAGTACATGAATAACATTCTTACTTCCAAAATAGCAGTATCTGTCCTGTTCATAAATCGCAAGAATCGCTCTTTACCCTTTCCATAAAGAAAACAAAAGCATACGACTCATGTTAGTGGAAGAGAGATGAGATTTTCTCCAGCCTAGGTTTGTGGAAAATAGCTTGATCAGAATTATGTCTCATCCTGTCCTCTAAAGGCTCTATCACTGTCTTAAATGAGAACAAGTTTTGGCTTATTGAAACTGTTAGATTTGAGAGCCTTATTCTTTCTATAAATTGTGCTTCCATTAAAATACTGCCATTCTCCATTAAAGAAAAAAATACAGAAAAAGAAATTAGAATACAAAATCTATTTATACTTTTCTAACTGTGTAATTCTTTGTTGGCACAGCTTGTGCAGATAATGCCACAGCAATAAGACTATACTTTGTAAACATATGCTGTTTTCATGTTTCTTTGTTAACATTATATTGTTCTCTTTAATGTTTGGAATACATAGTGAACGTGAGGTCTCATATATCATTCCTTACAGCTGTTGCACAGTCAATTACACTTTTTTTTTTTTTTTGTATTTTTACATTTCAGAAGCTGCTTATAAGCAGCTTGCTCTGTTCCCAGACTGTCTGTTTGAGTCACTCCTGTGGCAGCTGCATCAGTTTCTCCTAAGCAGCAATATGTCCTCGAAAGTGCTGTCAATACCAAATTATTCTTTTCTGGTAAAGGAGAACAGCTTTAATCAGAAAGCAAACTCCGATCAGTTTTTTATAAATAATTAGCCAATAGCTGATGAAATATAATATTTTCTGGTAGCGTGAACCTGACTGTCATGCCAACCCTGGAGATCCACGACTTGTCTCAGTCACTGTAGATTCCCAGCATAAAAAAAATCAGCTGAGATTTGAGTAAACTTTGGTAAAACTATAAGCAAACAAAAGATTAATCAAAGGCTAACTTAAATTTTGAACATCAGAGCAGAGGACTTCTAAGAGCTATCTATTTCTTCCCCAGCATATGTAAAAGAAACGGCACAGAATGGTCCTGGAAGCATTATTCAAGTGTGCTTCTCCTTCCTCCATAGCAGAAACTAAAAAGCATCCTTTAACCTCCTCTATTAAGATGAAAGATCTAAAACCTTAAGACAATTACAGGCATTAGAAACAGAAGCAGTTTCAATCTGTCTCTAACAAGTTGTTAAATAGTTGAAGCAGCACCCAGTTAAAAACAGTTCCAGGTACCAGTCCTGTTTACATTTTTAGTGAAGATTTTGACTTTCTATTGAGCTATTAAACTTGTCTTTTATTTATAGAGTTCAGGCGGTTTTTCAAATCAAACACAAGAACAGCTTACAGGGAAATACCATCTATGGATGTGATAGCAGGAAAGAGATTATCTGTAAAAGGGCACTGAATCCGCATAGTTTTTAGGGGGATCATTCCAATAACTTCTTGTGGTCTTCTGGTCAGGTTCAAGCCTTCCAGTTGGGTGCAAGCTGTGTGGGGCCTGTACTTCTGCATCCTAACTTTTGGCAGATTATATAATTTAAAACAAAATCTATTTTAAATATAAAGACCGGCTGTTTCATTTGCTCTCATGAGCCTAGAGAGTAAGCAGGGACGACGATTTAGTTCCTTTGAAGTATTTGATTCTCAGCTGTTCTGCTTTTGCCATGTCATTCTCTTTCTTGCTTTCTGTTCCTAACAGTCACGGAATGATATTGCATTTAAAAAACCCATACATTTTATAAATGTCGGTATTTAAAACCTGAATATTTTCATCCTTTTTGGGATGTCTTATTACTCTTACACGTCTATTTCTGTTTTTCTCCCATAACCACTGCAGTCTTTCAACTGAAATGTTTTATTTTCAGTAGGCTAAGAAGAACTCTTGCTGGTAACAAGTCCTTTAACCTGTTTGCTCCTGTGGGATCTGTTACCTGAGGTGCTTCCCACTGTCTCAGCCCATGCTGCTGCAAAATCTCTAAAGAGATTGAATTGAGCCAGATTTGAATCTGTTAACTGACGGGTAAAAAACCTCAATATCCCATTATGAACAACCCATATAGCCACCTGGTTCCCTGTGAAATATACACTTTAATAGGTTTTCTATGCAAGGAATGGATAAGAGCATTTTTACGCTAAGAAATGTCCTGCCCAATGATTCTTTTTATATTCTGTACGGACAAACAAAGAATTTCCCTCTAGATTTTTTATGCAGTTTCACCAATAACAATTTATGACAGCTGAGGAACTGGGATTTTATAAGAAATATGTTCAAGGACAAAATTTTAAATACTTGTAAATACATCCACATTTTGCCAGAAGATGCTTAAGTTCAGGAAAGAAAGATTAAGGAAATCCTTGCTTCATTTTATTACTGGTAATTTCACTTTTGCTAAATAGCACATACGCACATATTCACTCTCTTTGTGTAAAAAGTGTATTTATTTTCATTTTAAAATAAAAGCCTTTATTTTAAAGTAAGGATTTACTTGCTTTAAACTAATTATAATTACTTTAATGCTACAGCTGTCTATATAGCTGTACACTTAATAAAAGTGTAATATTACAGAAGTTCTGTACATTACGGCTAATATCTTTAAGTTTACAAATAGCACTGTAAAAACCCAGGACACAATTTGTAATATAAACGAATAATCATAAGTTATATACATAAATGCAAGTGAACTAAAAAAAGTTTTTCTGTCTTAATATTATTCTTTGACTTGCTGAGCAGATTATAAACTCTAGAAAACTATTCTTCCCTTAGTAACAGAACACACAACCACTGTCACCAAGTTTTTCCTTTTCCAGATCTCTAGCACCCCTATTTAACAGAAATTTTGCTTATATGGTTGCTAGCAGGTTATGCTGCCTAACATGTCTTTATAGAAACTCATTCCAACTGAAATCGGGTATTTTTTATAAAACAATAATCTATTTATAATGCTGAGATTATTGTGTACTTTTAATGGATGCATGGAGACAAGAAGCTTTATCAACCCATACTTTTGACAGACATAAGTGAGAGAAGTAGGCTATTTCTGTACCATATATTTCAGTACCATTTGTTACACATTTCTTCTTTGTTATAGCCCTTGTGTTATTTTGTTAGTATTCAAGATTTCCAGTAGCTCTTTTCCTTTCACCATAGTTCTCTTAAATGCTACACATATTTTTGTTGCAGTTGAAAAAAAATCTGGTCTATATCTGTAATTTTTTCTTTCAAATTTTTGTCTCTGTAAACATAACATGTGACTTCACTAACTGTAACATACTCAAATTCCTAGACTTCTTTTGCAGAACTGTTATAATATTTACAATGTTTACACTTAATGGAAGATTTTATCACAAGATGCTATATTGCAATGTTACTGCCCCTACGCATCCACCTCAGTCCCCTAAGTTCCCTTACTGCCCTTAGACCAGGGATGCAAGAATAGAATATGCAGCCACTCCATTTCACAGTGTTAAAACCAAAGGTAAGTCAAACTTTAAGGAAGATGTAAACAGACTACTCCAAATGGGTTTGGCAGAGGTGTGCGTACATATATCCTGTTCTGCTGTTGCCCCCCGCTAAGTGCAGAGAAAGGAACAGAAGGACTTATAACAGAGGGAACAGACATACAAATGGGAACAAGAAGACATTAAAAAAAAAAAAATCACAGATCACAAAAAATCACAAAAATTCCTGTTTATTTGTTGCATATACGCCAGGGTTTACATTTTTACTTTTTTTTTCCAAAGTTTTTAAATACATTTTGCTCTCCTAGAATTCCTTTTCTCTGCTAAAATTATTTTTAAAAGTCTATGCCTTTTTACAAAAACTGGTATGTCCTACAGAAAATCCTCAGTTTCTACATTGTTCTGATTAACAGAGAAATGTCCTGATGATATAGGACAATTCACAATGAATTTAGTTTCTTGATCTGTGACCAACTGGAATATCTCCAAATTTAGTAGTCTTTCCTTCCTATTTTCCTCCAATTAAAATATGTAACTTCAAAGTGACTATGTCTCTGTTGTTTTTTTTTTTAATCGACTGATTCTGTCAAATCATGAGTGCAATTCTTCAAATAACCTCTGATTTTATTATGACTTCATATTCCTGTTCTTCAGGAGATCAGACATGATTATATCTATGGTTAAAATCGATTACTTTTAATATAAAAAAAATGAAGCACACCATAACTGATGTTAAACAGAGTAGAAATCTGTGGATATATGATTCGTAGTAACAGGTAAGGTTTAGGGAAGAAAGGCTTTAGAAACAGGAAGGCCACCAAATATGAAAACAAAGCATCTGGAATAGAAGAAAAGTTTCTGAAACCAGAAGATCAAATGAACCTAAGGACAGGAACAAGATATGATAGCAATCAAAGAAGGACAAGTGAGAGACAGAAGGCATGAGGTAAGGCTGTACAGCAGAACAAAAAAAAAGAGGAAAAAATAAATGATAAAGCACGAGAATAACCCGAGGACTTGATTTTCAGCAGTGCTGAGCACTACTGCAAATCTAGCCCTTTAGTTCTTAATGGACCGGTTCATCACAAAACCTTGCCAAAATACCTGAAGGATTTATGGATTCACTTATTTAAAAAGCAGAAACCTACACAAAAATAACTTTACTCAGAATAAAAGAAGTGACTAGTCTAACTAAAGCATCATAAATTTAATTGTCAGGTGTGAACACAAAGACACCAAACTTTAAGAGGAAATAAATGTGTTTACTTTCAGCTTGAGTAGCTAAGCGACAGATAAAAGAGTGGTAAAATTCTCTGCCTTCACCTAGTGTTCACTCTCTTTTAAGGGAATGGATGGATTCTTGATGAGTAATAGAAAATTGTTAAGTCTTCAAGTATGGCCAATATATTGACAGCATTACTATAAATTAACACATACAATTTATATAACTATAGCATAGTTCAAGCACACAAACATGGCAGTTAAGTAGGCATTTCTAGGAACCACGGATCCACCATCAAGACGCCATGAGGTGGCTTGAGTTTATACTCAGAATTTCACCAAGCCAAGCAACTGAGAGACTGCATTTTTAGCGATGCTTGCACTGGGTGTACTTCAAGAATATTAACTCACGATTTCTAAAATGATAATGAAAAAATCTGTGTTCTGCTTGTTTTCACACTTTAATTCTTTCATCTGTAAAATTCATTAACATACACAAAAGTCCAGGTAACATAAATAATAAGACATGTATATGAGCAATGAACCAGCTGAGCCATACAGGCCCAGGCAATAAAAGCTGATGTACACAATGGTTGAAATTTATGAAAGCCATAAAATGCACGACAAATTTTGCAAATTGATCAGGTACTATGCCTCTGTTTAAATTCATAAAAGCACAAGAAGCCAGCAAAAATATAAATCACAGGAAAAAAAAAATATACTGAGCAGCATATAAAAACCATGATGTATTTCCTAAAAATAGGTGCCCAAGACATGCCTAGTGGAAATAACGTATCCCCGATGGTCTTCCCTTAGTACCATAGAAACAGGCTACTCAAAGTCTCTCAGTTTCTGCCACTTAGCCGTATGCCGGCTGTGCAGAAGAAAGCAGACTGTTTCAATCTGAGGCGAGTTTTGCTGAGCAGCCCCACATGGTTACTGGCTATCCATCTACCCTTTGGTCCCTCCCTGGTTATCCTGCAGCTGCTTCGGCAACTGGCATTTCCTGTCATCCAAATATATGGTGAAAAGTTCAACTTCTGTACTAGAGGGTGAGCAGTGTAACCTTCCAAGTTACTCTTGGAGGTTTCAGGTACTTCTCTCTTATAAAAGAAATAGCAGCAATACTGTTATTTTCCATACTTTTAACTGCATGGGCAAATTGCTCTTTTCATTTGGAAAAAATGGAAAAATACTGTCCCCATCACATAATGTATACCAAAACGGTTAACAGACTCTTGGAGCACACTAACTAGGCTCCTTTTCTCTTTATCAACTCTGAAACAAATGAGGCAGTCAAGTAATAGGATTGCATTGCTCCAAAGAAAACATTGTTGTAATTTTTCTGGTGTCATCCAATGACTTGTCAAATGTATCTGTACAAGTTACTGAATATGGCCAACTGCCAGCATTTTTGTCTCGTCCATGGTTATCTGTTAGCCAGATTAAACTGGCTCTGGCAAACCGAAAAAGGTTGGATTATGGAATGATAAGCAAGGAATATGATTTTTTTTAGAATTTATTGTGACAGGGACAACTTGAGACAATTCTTGAAAATAAGCAGGAGCCAGTCTGTGGAACTAGTAAGTGAAATAAAAGACATCCGTTTGCTTAAATACATTTATTCCCTGCCATTTCATTATTTTTACTTCAAAATTTTACTTTGATACACATCCACACAAACCATTAGCATTCATGTAAAGTTATTCTGCTTCTAACCTAGGAAAGGGACACTTTTTGTCTTAGGTTAGTAGCATGCTGATATTCCATCTACTTAAAAATGAATTTCTTGATGACTGGGTGCAAAGTTACCTTTCGGGTTACTTTTTGTGAAAGCAATCATATTTGATATATGGCCACTTTGATAGTGGCTGGTGATCTTACCCAAAGATAGGCATTAGGTTCCCAATTCTGTATAAAATAAGATATACAGCAATAGAGACCAAACTAGGGCAGCACTTGGACATGCTTAGCATTATACAGTAAGTAGCCCTGTTGCTCATTTAGAATTACCTAACAAGAAAAATAATGAACTCTAACCCAACCTTGACCAAAATATGTAACATTCCATTATAAATCTCTCTGCCAAAGATATTTTTTTGTGTATCGTGTAAATTAAATCTGAAAATCAAAGATCTCTCTCAATGCTGCGTATGCACCCAACTTTTGCCACCCTGACTGTAGCAGAATAATTAACTTGGCAATTTTTATGATGAATTTCACTCGTTTATCTTTTTCAAGGCAATGAAACCCTAACTCTCTTGGCTCACCTTTACACCACCCTCAACTTTTAACCCGGGTGATGGCAAAGACAGACCTCCACAGTGAGGTTTGCCTCGCAGAGGAGAAGGCGAACGCGGGTGTACGTCTGCGCACCCACACGCCGCCGCACACCTTCAAAGCCGTCCCGTTACCACAGAGGAGAGGGCAGGCGCCTATCGGGAAGGCGGCGGCGGCGGCTTCTGGCCCCTGCCTGCGTGGCAGAGGCTCGAAGGCGGTGTGAGAGGAAAGCGCCGAGGAGGGGAGGCGGGCGGCCCCGAGGAGCCGGCCGTTGGAGGTTCCTCGCGCCCCGCCAGCACCCGCGCGCTGCCCGCCGCGCCACCCGCTACCCTCAGCGCAGGCGCTGCCCACACCGCTCTCAGCAGCGGGCGGGGCGAGGCGGCGTTGGCGCCTGCTCGGCTCCCCCCCGCGGAGCGGGCCCGGGGTGCCCCGGCAGGTGCCTGCTCCCCGAGCGGCGCTGCCGGCCGGCCGGCCGGGGGCCGCGCTAACGCAGGAGTTGCGAAGCCCGGGGCGCTCGGCGGTGTCGGCGCGGGGCGCCGCGGCGGGGCGCCGGCCGGTGGGGGGGGCCGCGGCGGAGGGCGAACAGGCAAACGCCGGAGCTGCTACATCCGGGCTGCGGCGGCGGGCACCTGCCGCGCCGGGGGCCTCGGGTGACATTGGGCCTCGGCAGCTGAAGGGGGAGGACGGGCTCCGGAGCCTGGTAGAGAGCGAGACCTTCGCCTGCGCCCGCTGCCGCCATGTTTCGCGTTATGGTCACCCACGCCAAGAAGCACCCCAGCGTGAGTACCTGGCGGCAGTGCCCCGGCGGCGCGGGGGCTGCGGCGCCTCGGCCCCGGCGGGCCGCCGCCCCCTCCCTGCGCCCTCCCCTGCCGGCAGTCGGTGCCCTCGGCCTCGCCGGTCGCCCCCCTCCTCGCGCTTCTGTCTCCTTTCCTTCTGGATGCCTGGCTCCCCGAGTGGGCCGGGGCTGACGGCGTGTGGGCAGCTCAGGGCTGACCGGCGGGACACGGTCAGGTCCCCTTTTTCCTCTAGTATGTGTGGGCCTTTCTCATGCCGCAGCAGCAAGGCTCAAGGTGGCTCTTCTATTCTTCTTGCTCATCTCTTTCCCTACACCCCCCCCACCCCCCATTTTATAATCGGGGTACAGATGGTAGGGGCTCTTTTGGGCAGCGGAGGGACTGATGTTTGTTTCTCAGAAACGTGCTGTTATGGGACGTCTGGTTGTTCTGCATGTAGCAGTGTTTTTTTCATGTTTGCCTTTTCATAGCTTCTAGTTTTTCTCTGACCCCAGGGATGTCCTGCACACAGGGAGCTTATGTCAGGGTTTTAGAGGGCCGTGCGTTATGGCTCGAAGTGTGTGAGCTTGTTTTTTGGTTTGTTGTTGCTGTAGTCAGAAATGCTATGCAATAATACTATTTTATTATATTGTGGTATAACATTTAATTTTTTTTTTGTTGTAGTTGATACCTCTGTTTTTGATCATTGGATCTGGAGGTGTTGGCGCAGCTCTATATCTCATGCGTTTGGCAGTGTTCAACCCTGATGTCTGGTATGTATAAAATAATTCACAGCGCCCAGTCCTCTTGCTACATATATTAAAGTAAACTTTACTGCCTTGGTCTTTATGTTTCTGGAGGCCTTAACGTCTTGCTCCAATATCACTGGCACTAAGTGTGTGGAGATTTCCTTGATTTGGAGATTTGTTTGTTTACCATATGACATTTAGAGACTACTGACGAAGGACTGCGTCTCTTTCTGTGGAAACTTATTTGGATGGGTGACTCCATGGCCTAATAACCACAGTACATAAACGAATTTTATTTATTTTGAAGATAGTGTGATACTCTTAAGATGTTCTCATATCTTGCACTTCTCTCAATAGCTGGGACAAGAAAAATAATCCAGAACCTTGGAACAAACTGTCTCCTAGCGACCAGTACAAGGTAAAATGAAAAATACAGATTTTTAGGAAACATAATATCAAAGATGTAGCCTAGTGCTTTAGGATGTTTGAGTATATTGGAAAGTAGCTGAATGAGTGATGTATTTCCTCTGCTGTGCAACATTTGTTTGTCTCTAGAACTCAGAGCAGAGAGAGCTGAGTTTGAGATTTAAAACTTTCCTAGAGTTGGTTGATAATGGGGTGAAAGGAGTCTATTCGGAAGCAGTCATATATATTGCACTGTAAGGAAAAGAGTTATTATATGCGAGAGGAAGAATATGCCAGCTCATAATAGTCAGATATAAACTACAGGGAGAAGGACAAAACCTCGTAAGTTCTGAGCTAAAGCTTTCTAAGCTCTAAACTATTGCCCTTTACTCATGAGAAGCAAAGCAAGAAAATGTCAATGTTTAACAAACACTGATTCAATTCTACAGTTGATTGTTTGAAAACAAAACAATTGTCTCTAACTGGATGCAATAAAAATGTTCTTTAAGTAATATTCAAGTTATTTCATTGAACTAATGAGAAAGCATGCAAAGATGTGTAAAACATTTAGTAGTTTACAGAAATCATGTTTTACTACAGTGGTATTTTAGTAGGCTTCTGTAAAGAATGTTTTAAGATTATCCTCAAGCTACTAAAAAAGCAAACCTACTATGTTTTCAAAGCTAGTATCTGTTCAGTACCATATCTTACTGTTCCAATCATTGAAATAAGCAGAAAAACCACATACTCCAAAATAAAATATGTTGCGGTTCCCTTAAAGGTCCAGGAAGAGCATAATACTTTGTTTTCATTGCTGCTTCTGGAATGTTGCTGTTTCTTAAATATCTAAAAGAGGCAAATTCAACATAGTGCGCAGCACAAATTCTTTTAAAGAGTGCATGCCTTGTGTAGCATTCCCCTTCTGCCTTGGCGTGCAAACACCACCTCAGGGTTTACCATATTTGGGTGTGTGTATCATTGGGGATTTTTTTTCCAAATCTGCACTGTGGGAAATGGAAAGGCAGATAGTCTAAATTGAGGATGACTGTTTAGTAAAAAGCTCCGATATAACAAGTTTTAGCTTTTGATGAAATCGTTTTTCTTTTGTAAACTTCTCTGTCATATCAGCTTCCTCAGTCTTCCCAAAGAAAAGAGTTGAAGACCTGATCATTACTGTAGGAGTTGCACAGAAAGCTGTAATGTGAATGTGCTGTAGGCTGTTTTGTTTTCTCTGAGGAAGTTTTTAAAAAAAAAAAAAAATTTAAATCTGGGCATAACTAAAAATAATCAAGCTAATAGATAAATATTTTTTACTTTGTTTTAAAAGAAAAACTATAGCATCACATGGTTGATGTCAAGTCAGGCTGGGATTCCAAAATAGGTTTTTAGTCTGTAAGTTCATTGTTGTCGGTGACTATTTGGGCCGTTTTGAATTGCTTGTAATGGGATCCAGCTTTATTAATATAAACTGAGAGTGTGAAAGGATCTGTTCTTACTTTCTTTCCTCCTTGTCGTACCTTGCAGTTCTAGATGCAGCTACTTAAACCAAACTTGGCTTTTGCAGCACTGCTGTAAATGTTCCCTTGTGACGCTATCTGTTCGCATACACCATGCTTTGTGCCACTTGGCAAACTAGGTGTTGCCTTTGGTATACAGAAGCACATAGATTTCGGGCAAAAAGGATAAACTCAGCAGTACTGTAAGAACTTTCTGTGAATGGACTTTCAATTCTGGGGATTAAAGAAGAGAGACTGTGGCTTTTCTCTAGTTGTAGACATGAGCACTGCCTCATTTTAGATGCAAAGCTTCTAATATACTGTGCAGAATGAAGATAGTATTAAAAAGTTACTGCTCTTCAAAGGTTTTTTTTATTTATTTATTCTTGTCTAGCGTACAGACTCAAACTATGATTTCAGTTTCCTGACGTGAGTTCAAATGATGTTTTTTAGTATATACCATGGAAAACGGATAGTCGAGCTTCTTACTCTTTTTTCCCCCCTCTCTTTCCTAGTTCTACTCGGTTAATGTAGACTACAGTAGACTGAAAAAGGACCGTCCTGACTTCTGAACAACACGCTCATCTCCATAAGCTGCACAGAAAGGTCTTCCGGAAGCCGTCCGCACAATTGTCATGCTTAGTCATCCAGGAAATAATCAAACTTGCCTCATGCTGCACTTGGTCATGTGTTTGAAAGTGTTTTGATGAGGCTTAATAAAAGTCTGAAACTTGAAGTGTCTACTCTTTACTCTAATTTTGCAAAATGAGAATATCCTCCTATTAACAGTTTGTTGTATGAATAGTCAAATAGTAAGCAAAAGCCAATTCATGTTTCCTCGACAAGAAAGCAAAGTTGTCTTGATGGGCTTTCTGCTCAGTCTGTTGACTGTAGAGAAATAATTGCATGTTCATGACATATACCAAACTGCAAGAACTTGAAAGCACGTATTTATATGTGTGTATATATATATTTTTTTTTTTTAATTGCACCTGAATTTTTGTACTTGCCACTTTAAGAAGTTTTGGTAGCAGACAAGTCAATGCTAACGAGTCATTGTCCAGCAGGGAGGCAACAGATGTTGCCATATGTTGCTGGAGGGAAGGTAAAAAAAAAAAAAAAAGGCCAAGCTCTCTGCAAAAGGTTTCATTTTGTTTCTTTTCTTTCTTTTTTTTTTGTCATAAGCAGTTTGTTAATAAGAAGACAATCTTAAATATTTAAAAAATAAAATTCTAGGAACATATTCAAGATTTCCTGTGGATCACGCTTTTAAGGAAGGGAAGCACACAGTAAGCAGAACGGGGTACAGGATTTGAGAAATAATTAGATTTTCATGTAAGAACAAAAATATCTTTCAGCAAGGGCAAATTCTCATCCTTCAGTACTTGGCTGAGTATTGCTATGAGAAGACAAAAAGAAAATGTCTTTGCAAGTCTGTAATTTACGGTAGGTTCTTCTTTGTGCTTTTCTGTGAACATCTGGTATTTCCTTGGATGAGGGATATAATTGTGGACTATCTGACAGAGTACAGCTGTTCCTATCTTGATAGATTTTAGTCCACTTAAAGTGGACTCTCAGAATGTAGATAACCATACCTGCTCTTATAATTAATAAGGATAGATTCAAAGAAACTGAGCAGCAAGAACTTTTATTGGAGAAGAAAAACTGATCTGTGGTAATTGACTGCAAAATAACAAATACTTGCAAAGACTTCATATTTTTTATGGAAAAATCTTACAGGTCAATTGGATGTGGTTTATTTGGTAGCAGTTCAGATTATCTTCCTTTTCATTATATACCAAAATGGTGGATTTACTTGCAGTTTTCACTTGCTTGTTTGAGAGGCTGTCATGGAGTCTGAAGAAGAAAATTAGCGTTATGACAGAGATGATGTTTACAGTGGTGGGCAAAGTCTGTAAGTGTCCTTGGGGACTGTGGTTGCTGTCTGAATCCAAATATTTTTAGGAAGTAGAATGTTCTGTTGCAACACTCTTTGTTCTTCAGTTTTAAAAGTATGTCGTGTAAAAATGGGAAGTGTTCTTAAAACTTCCTAGTTGGTAGTCCTTTTGGATTTCACTAACGTTACCACGGTGTTCAAATGCAGATCATTTCTCTGGACATTAAGAAAGACCAATGTACAGGAAGTAAACCTGATTCTTAGTAAGGTGAGTCAAGGTTGTTCCTTTTGAAGAGGGTATAGGCTCATGTTTTTCTTATTGAAGGCACTTAATATAAAATAAATAGTATGCCCCTGGCATATTTCAAAATGTATTTAACAAGTGCTTAAGCTATTTAAAGCTTTAAATGTGGATTGACTAGAAAACAAAAAAGGCAATTCATTCAATGCTACTTCCTCTTTCCTTATAGCAGCATACTTGCTGCTGAAAATACACAAAACTTCAAGTTTCTTAAGTTAAAACAATCATATTTCATTCTAAAGGCCGTTATCCTGAGGGGACACTTGCTCCTTTTTCTATTTGGGGTATGGTCTGTCCTATTTTAAATGCTGACAGACAATAGTCACCATTACCTGCCAAACTTAAAACTAATAAACATCATAAGAATTTTATTTCTCTCTCGATCTTTAATGCTTGAAATAGTCAGTAATCGAAAAATGTTACATAATTTCCAAAAAGAAACGGAGTCGAATGAAGAACGCTGTATATTTTGTGTGACTTAGCAGCTCAACCAATAACACATAACATACTATGCTATTGTTTGGTTCCATGGGGCTAATTTCTCACTGCAGAAGTTTTTCTTATTGTTGAAACCTCATACTTACACAGACTTTAGGCCACACTACTTACTGTAAGTCTGTCTTAAATTATTCTGTGGGGAGAAATTAAGCACTTGCTTAAATCTTCAGCTTTGGGACATAGAAGTATTGAAATTCACCAACTTTATGGGTAGTATGACGATGTGTGTTTTTCAAATCCCTAAAACAAAAGCTCCACAATTTTTGATATTTTATAATTAACTTATGGGTTGATGGATCGATCCTAGTAATTCAGTTCTGTGATCTGTTACTATTTCCTCAGTAGTTTGGGGGGTTTTATGGTTGGGGTCTTTTTTAAATGTACAAATGTACTTTGTTACTCCCTGGTTCCTTTATTTTTTTGTTATTTCATATATTGTTTTTATTCTTAAAGTTCCAATCCTGCAAGGCCTTAAATTTCTGCTTACCTTTTTCCACTGTGAGTTTTCCTTAGGGCCAGAGGAACCATTTATTCCCTGTAAAACCAAAGTACGTGCTTGGCCCTAGTTTATAACTGCTTGGTAGTGGTCTATCAGTATCCAGTACATTTCTTTGCATTTTTGTAGTGTACTGTTTCTGAAAGAGAACCGTTTTCACGGCTTGGCAATATTCTATCTGTATTAAAATATTCAACCATCTTCTTTAAAGCTTCTTCTTTAAAGCCATCTTCTACCTTTCTTCTTCATGAAGTCAAAGATGGTATTCCCTGAAGACAGCAAGAAGAAACAATTGCAGTTTGGATTTTTAGGATTCTAGCTTCTAATGTTCATCTTTGGCTATTAACTTTTATGAAACAGCTAAATCCCATCATTAATAGGAAAACTGAGGTCCTTCATTAACACTGTGGCATGTAATTTTGCTTGAGCAGATGTCATGCATTACCTGAAAGAGACTGATAGTCTCCTGTCCTATGTTTCAACTAAGATGCATACAGCTGCTATGTTCCAGTTAGCGGCAGATTTTTTAGGAATGATCACTGTAGGCCTGGCCTGCATGTCTTGTTAATGAGCCACATACAGAAGATTTGTCTGTTATTTTTACAATACCGCATTGTGCCTGCCACTGTCAGATTTCTGTTAACACAGTTATTCCGCGCCTCCTTATCAGTGATCCTGATACACAGCAGGGTGATCAAATCTGAAATTAAGTCTGCCCACCTAGGATAGAAAGAATTACAGGTTTCCGTAGTTTTAGCACATGAACACATACTCCGTGCAGCATGTTGTAATGTATTTCCTTTCGTTGTATGTTTAGTATAGCCAGTATGTAGCATTTATGTTATTTGCCTGCAGTAAGGAAAGTTCCTCGTGAGTATAAAATATCTAACCGCCTCTAAGAAATTAAAAGGGTGTGCCTGATATTAAAAGAATAATTTAAATTTTGCATAGGATTTCTAGCCAAATGTCATCTGAGGAAATACATTTCAGATCTGTTTTCAAGCTCTGCTTTACCTTTAAAGACAGTTTGGTGTATGACTATTGAATGACCTTTAAAACTAAGCAAATGTATGTTTCATGCTGATTGGACTGTAATACTTCGTCAGAAAGAAAGGTTGAAAAGTTACTATAGGAATTTTAAAAAGGTATTTAGAACAGAAAATGAGTTATTGAAAAAAATTAAGTAAGTGCAAGTGCACATAAGGTTATTGTTTCTAGTCATTGGCCAGCCTTAGTACGAAAGCAACTGTATGAGCTAGAAAACCTTCTCTCTGGGACAAAGTGAAGCACAGCAGGTCCATGAGAACTCCAAAAAATAGGTGTTGACTTGCATCATTGCCACAGCAGTTTTTTTATATTACTTCATAGAAAAGCTTACTCTTCAGTCCTCTCTTTTGAAATCCAGAAGTTGGTTGACTTCATGCTTTCATGATCCATCCACTTTTCCTTAGAAGTGGCCTCAGAATCAGTATTTAGTCATGAGAAGTTCCCATGAAGCTCAAATCATTTCATCTCCTCCTCTGAGCTCTAAGCCTCTTAAGAGTGTCTCTGGATACCACTATGATGGCATGTTTCCCAAATGTGTGTTAATTCTGGTGCCATCTGGCTTGGATGAACTTTGGGGTTTTTTTAATCATTTCAAAATATTATTATCTATGGTTGGTAAGGCTTAACACTTTCTTAGTAAGAATGACATGAGCCAGTACAATGCAAGAAAATACACACCCCTTCCATTCTTGAGAAGCAAATCTATTTTTAGCATCCAGAGTAACAGTTATCTAAACCAGAAAGGTATTCTACATTTTTTGTTTTTCTCCTTTTTTTAAAATTTCATGTAAATGAAACTAAAAAGTAGTTTTTAGGTTTTCTAAGCTAGTGTTATTCTCACAGTTACAAGCTGAAGAGCCTATGAGATCACCGCACTTTGACTTGCTCAATTTTTTTTCTATTTTCTTTTCAGTCAGAATCAGTATTACTTTAGGTAATGTGAAATGACAACTTAAGTATGTGAGTCAAGACAAGAACAATGCATTCAAACTTTTGATAGTTTGCTATCAGCATTTACCTGATATTCATTTGCTACTAGAACTGATACAAGACTGGCACGTGGAACTCCTGCAAGAGACAGCAAGTTTGGAAGATGATCAGAAAATAGTTTATTAACACATGGCAATGCATACATTACAAAGGAGAATAGAAATTCTGCTGGTAATATTAATGACTACTGGCAATGCTTTATAACTTAGACACCTCAAATAATATTTCTAGGGTCATTAATTTGAATTACTTTGGACAAAATAATGCACTATGCCATTTACAGTTCATCAATGTAATGTAAAGACAACTTTTTTGGTAGAAGTGCACAAGGCATAATGCAACAGACAAATTTATAGACTTTTTTTTTCACATTGGAAGCAAACTAACTATGAACATGAAATGTTTTCTAATTTTAGTTTCCCTACTGCAGGCAAATGAAACAAACTGCTGAGAAGGTAATGAAAACAGATTACTTAATGGTGAAAAATCTGAGTGCCATTCTTTCTCTGCCAGTGGTGCCACTGCTGGAATTTAATGGGGTGGCACCAGTGTGTCTGAATGAAGATTTTGGTCCTAGCTGTTTAAAAATAGGGTTGAATCTAATAAGATTTCCTCAGTACTGTTAACATTTCTTCTTTTTTTTTTTTTTTTTGCTAGACTGAGAGCAGGGACATAGCAGAACTCATTATCACAGGAAGAAAACGGAATTTCATCCCAATTTCAAACTTCCTACTCTAGTACCACTTACATCTCATGATAGTCTGTGGGATTTTGATAGTGTTAAGGGGATAATTTGCTTCAGATGTTGTTCTTATCTTCATGATGTGTCAAACAGACTTAACTTCCTAGCATTTTAGAAGCTTAGGGGAGGAAAATTCATCCCTGCAGTAGAGATAATGTGCTTAAAATGACCAGGGATCACTGAAGCAGTTTTCTGCATGTGCAAATCATATTTCTCCCTCACCTTTATAAAAGCCCAGGTAAGTTCAGGAATTATTCCAGAAAAAAGGGAGTAATATACATGTGATGGAATAGGCAGATGGAGCTGCATCAGTTTTTACACCGATTACAGCAAGTTCTTGGTTTTAGTGCAGGAGCTTTCTCTGTTTATGTCCATCAGTTTCTACATGTGTTTGACAAATGCAGAAGTTGTTCATTACACATACTGTGACTGCTAGGCCTATTAGGATGCAGTAAGAATTAGGCTGAGAGTAAAAACAAAAGCATGATATTCTAATGGGTTTAAATTATTACTCAAAATAAAAAAGCAGTAGCAGAATAACTGCAGAAGAAGGTCTGGTGCACCCTGTTCTGAATTTAGACTACTAATGACAAGTTTGTATTAGTGCAATAGTGTGAAATAAAAATAAAAACAAGTTTATGATTAATTTTTAAAATAGCATTCTTTCTTTCTACATAGCCTCATAATGGCATTCTTTAAAGATTAACTTATTTGTAAAAGATTCAAATAATGTAAAATGGATATATGAATCATGTCTGAACTGTATGTATTTTAATTTGATATGCTTTCTCTTAATGATTTCAGTGTCAGTAACTGTTTATATTAGTTTAAGATTGTAGTATTTTATATCTCACCCTACATTATGGTACCTGAACAAAACTTGTCTTACACCTTCAAACAGGAAAAGGGTTTCAGAAGATCTTCTATCTTAAATCTAATTTGATTTTTATGTATGAAAATTAAATGCCTGCATCACTGGAAAGAGTTGTTCAGCAAATTGTTATTCAGTATCGGAGAAGGGACCCCGTCCCTTTTTCTGTAATGCAGTGTAACAAAGTAGGCAGTTGAATATATCTCTCCCCAAAATAAGGAGAGACAAAATTTCCAGGAGCTGTTTTATGCTAGTGGCACACCACCTAAATATGAAAGAACTCTTTTGCATGGATGGATGGACAGGTAATGAGGAACCACCACTCGACCTGCTCTTTATCCAGGGCCCTGGCAATTGTTTGCTTTTATCAATCCCTGGCAGAGAGGAATAAGGTCGGGAGTTCACTAACGGCCCAGCCTACAACAGCTGCGTGTTTAAAGGTGATCTAGGCTGCCATGCAATATTTACATGGAGAGGATAAAAAAGGTGACTCAAACCTTACCTGTTTCCCATATCAAATCAAATCTTTCACAGCTGGCCTGGTAGCTGGAGTAAAGATTAGTCGAGTATTTACAAGTTCCTCAATTTAATAACCTGAGCTTGAGCTGATAATAAATAGAGGACAATGGACAAAATTAAAATGGGATCCTCAAATTTAGAGTATCTTGCCAAAGACCTATTTCCACCACAGAGCACAGCATGCAGTGGTCAGGCAGGTAGATATGATTTCTATTGTACATAGCAATAGACGTCCTAATCCTGAAGTCTAGGTGCTCGCCCCAGCAGTCAAATGAGTCATATAGCTGCATTCACCAGCTCATGGAGCTTAAACAGTATGCTTCAGAAACAGTGGAGTTCTTCTGGATGAAGCTTAATATTCCATTATCTACCTGTGTGCACATCAAACGCAAAATAAACAGTCCAGTAGTGTATCTGAAATTCTACTTGGATGTATTTTGCTGTGTTTCTCAGTCATTACAGAGAGCTTTCACGGGAAAGAAGAATGAGCTTTTTGAGACCCCAAAAAGAGAGATTTGTTACATCCAAAGCAAGGAGATTGGAGAGACAGAAACAAGTGGCCTACTCACTCAGGCATAGGAAAGCAGAGGATGTAAAATGTGCAGTGGAAGCATAATGAATTCCTCTATTACAAATTATTGTCACAGGGAAATGTTTTTGTACATGAATTTTGACACAGAAAATTGGATGGATTTTTTGTTTGTTTGTATGTTGCATTTATTGAAAATGAAAACAACTCGGTGACAGCAGTATATAAATGTGTATAGATATGTTGCCTAAGGTCTCCATTTTTCTTGTCTTCAGTCTTTATTCTCTCATCCTTTCCTCAGCTAGATAGCCAGGGTTTCTGCTTACTGGCCTGAGAAATCCTCTTCACTCGTATATCTTCTGCTTGTCAGGAGCTTTCCTTCTGTTAGGCTATGCTATTTCCTGACATGCTAGAATCACTGGCTACTTTTGTGTTAAAAAGAAATAGCACCTTTTCCCATCAACATCTCATTACAGCTGTGACACCAGCTTTCTGAGTAAGCAGGAAAGTTAAGTGATCCAAGTAAAACTTTGTAGAATTTGCAATAGAAAACTGCCTTGATACAAAACTACCTACCAACAAACTGAGGATCATTGGTAGAAGCCTGACCTCTCTGAAAAAGAAGGGATATCATATCCTGGCCACAACAACATCTGAAAAAGGGAATTCACCGTACATTAAATAGCTAGAAGATTATTAGCTGTTTGAAGATTGTATAAGTATGTGATTTGGTACCTTAAAACCAAAAAAAGTTAGTGCCACATACACAAAGAATATAATAAAATATATATTTGACTTAAAAGTCCATCTGTAAAGGACGCAAAGGTATTTGTATTCTGTATTGTTTTGGTTTTTTACTGAAAGACTGCTAATACAAAGTAGAGATTTTTGTAGATTCAGAAGTGAGGTATACAACGTTACTTGCTTCTAACCAGTTTTGTGTAATATTGTACAAGGACCAATACAAAACCTGTTGAAATTAAAAGAGAGTTCCCCATCAGCTACAGCAGGCTTTGTATTAAGAGCCTATTGACTATTTTAGGGTCAGGGAGGAATGAAGGAGCATCCAGGGTGATATTTTCATGTCACTGTAGTCAAATGGAGTTTAGTGATTGCTTTGAATGAGACCAACATTTCCCTTTAGGATTGGATTTTCAGTTGGGTAGAGATGGTTCACAAAAGCTGCTTTACCAATCCAAGGTGTCAGAGATGAGTTTTAGAGCTACTTTGTATATTTACGATTTTGTATATGCATACAAATACATTTAACTTTAGCAAGGTCAGTTTTCGCGTAATTTTTTGACTCAACGACATTAATTCTGTAGAATGCATAGTATTTTGGATTTTATCTCTGTTTCCTAAGCCAAATAAACTTTGCTTTTTTTAAGCAGTCTTGACTATATTAATTTTTTTAGGACTAATTAGCACATGCAACTTCCAACAGAGAAGAAAAATTAACTTCTGGTTTCTGGTGAGAGGTGTGCTTGGATGTTCTGGCTAACGCCATCAGCTAAGGGACCATACGGTTCGCTTTCAAGTATGCCCTAAGCCTTAAGGAAACGTATTCAGCAAAATGCTGTGCTCCGCAGCAGTACAACTTTGGGCAAACAAGCCTGTTTTTTCACACTAGTAGCAGCCTAGCCACATGAGCACAGCGTACCGCATCTGCTCAGGCTAGCAGAGCTACCTAACGCTTCCATAAGGCCACAGCTGCCAGTCTCCGGGCCAGCTTGTTAAGAGCTATCTCAATTATTGCTGTGCAGCACTGCCCTCTGCCTTGTGAATTTATGCAGTCTAGAACATACTTAATGATTTTAAAGGGCAAGACTGAAGGATTTAGACGGTGTCTATGATGATTTTTCGATTGGAAGAAAAAAGAGCCATGGGAATTCTTTTTTTTTTTGTGTTTGCACGCTACAAAATATGAACAGGACAAAGAATGTACATTATAAATAAGAAGTGATTTTTGTACAGCTGTGAGTATAAAATACTTTCTGCTGAAGTGTGCACATATATGCACACATAATATATAGATATAGTATACACACATGAAATATTTTTTAGTATTTGCACTTCAGGTGATATGTTACATATTAATACGGTGACATGCATGCAGCCACTACAGAGCGCTCATCTCCCGTGGCATTTAAATGGCATATGCTCTTCTCTCCTTCACGAGCATGGTGTGTCCCTAAGCAGCTGAATCTGTATGGGGATGTCAGTCCTTAAAAGAGAGGCAGTCACGTTGGGCAAGCAGCAGGCAGGATTTCTAGGGCTGAGCTGTGTGTCGCCGGGGTTGGAAGCGGGCCACTGAATGGTGCGCTGCGCCAGCCCTCCAAGCCCTTCCAGCTGCACTTACATCTGTGCATCATTAGAGCAGCGGAGGCTACTGCAGTCACCCAGTGGCTGTGTGTGAATAGCTCTCTTACCATTTTACTGCCTGGAAAGGAAAATTTTTCTTTATCTTCTCTCCACTGGGTTCCCAGGTGTGTGAGGTGCTACGGTAGTGATTACGTTCATAATGCACATCAGGCAATAAGCCTATTTCTTAGCGTGTTTTAATATTCCATGTTGGTATCCCAGCATGCTTGCAAAGCAAACCTTGCTGGTGTTTATATTTATTTCTCCATTCTTCCATGAAGATTATGATTTTCTAAGTGAAGGAGGACTCTTTATCAACAATCTTTTAAGTACAGCATTGCTATTTTGTTGAAATGTCTTTTGTCTTGCTATAAAAGGTGCTTCCTTGAGAACTGATCTATTTCACACAAAATTTTGGTGTGTGATGTTATGTTACAAATGGCAGAGCTTTATTATGAAATCTTGGCTTCTTCCAGTTAATATTTACTATGAACACTTAATGCAGGCATAAGCTTGGTTTAATCTATCTATCCATCCAAATTTTAAGGAGATTTTACTTAATAGTAAAAAGGCATCTATTTGGGTATTTAGAAGTTTAACAAGTGTAATAAAAATAGGCATCATCGTATTCAGTGCACTTGTACGACTTACTGTTACCCTCATTTAAAATTGAAAGGGTTTGTATTGTGGCTAAAAATTAGAGGTAAAATCTTGGACATACTGAATGCAGTGAGAATTTACTGTTGATTTAAACAGAGCCAAGATTTCTTTTGGAGTTATTTAAAAGTCATTAGTGGAAGCTTTTGCAAACTGAACTAGTGTTTGCTTAATCCTTGTGTTTTCAGTGGAGAAACATTTTTATGAAACATGCATGAGATGTCTGGTTCTTGGCAGGAAGTGTCCTGGCTGCTTTTGGCTGCAAAGCATCTCAGCTTTGGCAAAATAGAAGTAACAAGCTTTAAACAGATTAATAGTTTATCTGATTCAGTGATCATCTTGCTTTAGGATAGAGTTAAAACCTTCAGAATCCTTTTCTTGATCTTACTCGGAAAGCATTCACTGAGAAGTGAGAAAGCTACTTTTATTGCAGGTGTGCTGTCACTGACATCATTAACACTTTTGGGTGTTACTACGATTTACTTTTTGTGTGTTATTCTAGGGTAGGTAGGTAGCCCTATTTTTGCTTATAAGTATATATAGAATATATATATGATGATACATCTTGTGATAGCTTTTGAATATAATAAAATATTCCAAAGGAGGATTTTGAAATATTGCTTACCATTATCTGGTTTTGTTGGTTGATTGGTTGTTCTTTTGTTTTTATATTCGGGGATATTGCCTGTTTAAGAAACAGCAACACATGCGGTCTAGACGGAAATGACCAGTTGTGAGAATCTCTATTTTTTATATAATTTTTTTATTTGGTGACTATTCTCTGAATACTCTTGTGGTCCTTGAGATCAAAGAGTTAGAGGATACATCTCTTTTGTCAGCTGCTAAATTCTCCTGAATTTCCCTCCTTATTATGTAGTGTAGTATGCAGTTCTAGAAATTCCACACTCCACTGGCAGCTATAAATCTTTATCCCTGTGTTTATTCTAATCTGATTATTCAAAGACTCTCTTTTACACATTTGCACTATGATAGCTCCAGGATCCAGTGCATACTCCTGATACTAGATTGGCCTTTCCCAAAGAATATGCAGTCTCAATAAATAAAATAGAAAGGAACTGGAGAAAGGGTACATGTTAATCTATAAATACAAAAATAAAAGTAACGATTTTGTACAACAGTACATAACCATACTTTTATTGAATGGATTGCTTCACTTTCATTTACTTTCATTTATTGGGCCTGCCATATGGCCACACTTTTTCTTCACAGCCAGTGATATTATCTGCTTTTCTGTGCCAGTGTCCTAGCCCTTGAGGTTGTTTATCCCTGAAAAAAGAGAAGATCAAACTTGTAATCCACTGCAGCAATAGTCTTCCAGACTCAATCAGATTTCTCGTTAATCTCCTTGACAAGCATGAGTGTAGCTTCCTCTGCCTGAAGAAAAGCTTAGAGTTCACCGAATCTCTGGTTCCCAGCATAGCTGGTTATAATTCTCACTTTTGAACTCTGAGAGCTGAAAACACCAAGTTGGTCCAATTTATTTTTAACACTGGAACTGATAAACATTTGTAAAGTTACCTCAACCCTAAACTCAGCAATGTGGCCACACTGGGGATAAAAAGAGTAGGAAAGATACATTCAATCGATTTATATACAGACCAGTGTGGTGACGGGAAGGAAAAAAAAAGGGAAGAAACCAGTAAGTATTTTATTGTTTTGTACTTGATTTTAAGCAGTTTCAGAATTACCAGACAACCAAAATCTAACAGACAGCATAGATGTTGAACAAGGTTTCTAGACCAGCAGAGGAATAAAAAAAGATGCTATTTAAGAAACTGGGACCTGTGCAGAGCACTTTCATGTGAAGGCTAGACTCACTACAAACCCTATCCAGTGCTAAGTCCTGTCTGATGCGTGTCATATACACCATGCCCTGTACACACATATCTCCATAAGACGCACAGGTCCTACAGATTAGTCCTGATGCAAAATAAGTGCAGATGTGCTTAGAATCATCCAGACGTGACCTCTGTTCCTGTTTTCCTGATTCTGTGAAGCATAATCAAGTTTGAGGCAAAGATGGCTCATTTCATTTCTTTATGAATCCATTAACACTCAAAATGGCTGTTCCTCTGAAAATACTGAAGAGAATGGAAGAAAACATGGACATTTCTGTGAAGATGTCATTGTCTGTCAAACTGAAGCCTAGCCACATAATTCAAGAGAAAGGTTTGCATGTGGCCAGAATTCTTGTCTCCCTGTCTCATTAAGTGGGATTAACTACTGGTGGTGGTATTAATGAGGGAACCCAAAGTTGAATACTTTGTAAAATAGATTTAAAGAATTGACCTAATAAAATAGAAGGTCAAATGAGAGCAAACATTTTGTTAGCCAGAGATATCTGACCATACAGCAATCATCCCATATCAAGGATTACATGAGTATTTACCCTCAAAGTTCTTATAGACTTGCTTCTCCCGTGCTGTGTTATTTCCTATCCCGAGCAAGTCTTTCTGTGAGGAAAAGGAAAACTATTATATGTAGTTCAGCACAAAATGTTCAGGCACTAACAAGAACTTCATCTTCCTTCTGAGCATTGTTACATTATAGAGCAATGCAGTTACTATTGCAGAAAAATTAAAAAACATGGTCCTTGAATATGAAGTTGCATAAAAGTCTTCTGGCTAAGAAAAAGATTCAAAACATTTCTTGTAGCATCTGTATCATCTACTGGGTATAAACTGGAGTAGCTAATAAATTGTGGGAAAAGCTGAGAACCATTTGTCAAGGGTCCAACAGAAATAGGAAGTTGATTATTTTTCCTTTAGCCTTATGTACCTTAACCAAGGTACGTAAAACCAAAGTCACTGTAAGAAATCCCAAAACTTGGTAATTGCATGCAGATAGTCTTTGCCCTTATCCACTGTTAGAAGGGGGAACTAAGAAGAAAACAGCAGCATAAGAAGGGCTGTTGGATACCTGACCAGGCTCAAGGGCTTGCTTTCCATCTCCTGTGGCTGCCAAGGTGGGGAAGAAAAAAACGCGATAATTTTTTTTTCAATGACTCTTTCTCTTTGTGAGAGAAATGGAAAAACTGAAAGCTGCTTGGTGAGTTTTCACTCCTTGAAGTGAAACCCCAAGGAATCATATACTGAATTTTAATTAAGCAGTGCTTTTAGGTATACTTCTTCCTGATAAACTTAAGAACACTGGTTTAAAGGAATATAAAACTTAAATGCTTGAGAATTTCTTTTGGTATTTGAAAGCACTCCTTTTTACACCATGCATAAGACAAAACAGGAACTAAGACAACCTTAGCACACAAGCCTACAAAATTGTCAGAAACGTGGTTTTTTAAACGTGATTCAACACAACATAGTTAGATACTAAAAATAGTTGTTTTTTTTTTTAAAATAGTAGTTCCACTAAAATGTAACCAATGACTATAAGTCAAGTCATGAAGGAACTCAATGATTTTGGTTCTCTTTAGTTTCCAACACTTATTGATATTTATTACTTGACTATATGAGTATACTGTGATCACTGTCTGCCTGGGTCAGTTTTTGTGTGTATACATTGGCACTATTCTGGCGACAGGCACTACGGCCACTCAAACTCTGGCAACAGGCACTGCAGCTACTCAAACCCCAGCCAGCAACTAAGCACCACGCAGCCGTTTCCCCCTCCCCCTCCCAGTGGGGTGAGGAGGAGGAAAGCAAAGGAAAAAAAAAGTAAAACTCGTGGGTTGAGATAAGAACAGTTTAATAACTAAAGTAAAATATAATACTAACAATAGTAATAATGAAATATAATAATAATAGTAATGAAAAGGGATGCAACAAAAAGAAGGGGGGGGGAAGGAAAAAAACTAGTGATGCACAATGCAGTTGCTCACCACCCGCTGACCGATGCTCAGTTAGTTCCCGAACCGCGATCTGCGCCTCCCGGCCAGCTCCCCCCTGTTTATATACTGGGCATGACGTTCCATGGTATGGAATACCCCTTTGGCTAGTTCAGGTCAGCTGCCCCGGCTCTGCTCCCTCCCAGCTCCCTGCACACCTGCTTGCTGGCAGAGCATGGGAAACTGAAAAGTCCTTGGCTTAAGATAAGCGCTACTTAGCAACAACTAAAACCTCAGAGTGTTATCAACATCATTCTCACACCAAATCCAAAACACAGCACTGTACCAGCTACTAAAAAGAAAGTTAACTCTGTCCCAGCCGAAACCAGGACATCAGTTCACTATATGCTTATGTAGTTCTGTGTGGCTCAGTAAAATATTACTTGGCTTAAAATAGTAAAACTTGCTGATCTACTAAATACCTCCAAGGTTAGTGGAATCAGTGAAAGGAAATGTCGTTATTAATTTCCATTCTGATATTAGGAACAGCATTTATGAAAATGGCAAATGTATTCTGTTAACTTTCAATTGAGAATATTATCATGATAGAAAATGTATGTAGATATATTGCTATTAATGAATATAGTGTGTATACAACATATGGGATTCTGGATAAGTGCAGGTAGCTGACGTTCAGGTGAGCCTCTGTTCTAGCAATGGACAGAGCTAGTAGCATATTGTCTGAAGGGAGAGCACATCCTGAAATTAAACAAGTTGGTACCTATTTAATATGAAATGTTATTTTCCTTTTCTAACTTAGGTACTTGGATTAACACAACTCCTTATCCTTCTGCATCTTGGTTCTGTCTCAGTGCAATTTCTTTTCCCTGCCAACCGCAGCAAATGCTTACGCTGCCCAGATACACTCAGAGCTTCCTTTTGTTAAGCCTAACACAGATCCAGAGGAATCAGTGTGCTGTTAAGGGTCAGCGTAAAAGGTTCAGAGATGCTGTAAAGCCCTAAAAGGCTTCTGTATCGCAGTTTATAACCAAGCGGGAGCAGGCACATCCTTCTGGCATGAAGCACGGCAGAGAAGGACTGAGAATGAGCAGCCTAAAAATGGGATGATGAGTGACCTAAGGAGCCCAGTGGTCTCCAGCAACTTAGGTGCACTTACACTATCAAAAGGACTATCATCTTTACTCATTTTAAACAGATTTGATTAACTTAAATTAGCTAACTTGCACTGAAACATTGGGAATTTTTACTCAGAGATCAGAGCTTGCATTAAAATCTATAGTGAAGCTACTGTTTCCACTTGCATTTCTGACCAAATTAAAGCATAGTTGCTTTATCTTCAGTGCAATTTCACCAGTGCTATTAGTGTAGGTTTGACTTGTCCTCAGAATATTTTGAATAACCACCTAATTAGGCCAAGATGGCCAACTTTGAACTTAAAAATATGAACTTATTTTTTATAAAATAAAGCATTTCTCTTACTGTGAGCTAAACGCTTAGAAATTACTTTAAGAACTGACCAGGGCAGACTAGAAATAGAGCAAATTTAGCTGCCTAGCAAAAAAAAAAAAAAAGAAACATTTCACAGTTTTTGAACCCACTTTAACACAGAAAATTATATGTTTTCAGGTTGTCACATTCTGAAGCATGTACTTCTGAGGTAACACATTTTACTGCGTTTAATATGTAAATTGAGCAAAACCAATTTGGTAGTACTGCTTAACTAGAAGGAATGATGGAAAAAACAGGGTGATTTGGGAAATAATTTAATCAGTGAGAAAGAAAATGAGTACAAATGGAAATAAATGTCAGAATGAAACTAACTCAGGAGGAAACACTATAGTTTGTATATAAACTCCTTTGTTCAGTGACTGCTATGGAGCTAAACTGACAGTTTTGTAGCTATCCATCTGCACAAATTAGAGCATCCTCCTACCAAAGCTCTTACCAAACTATATCAGCACTTTTGTTAGAAGACCTTTGAGGAGCTTTTTACTCATTTGTAAAAAATTTGTCTCAAGATGAAAAATGACAGAAAATTTAAGTCCAGAAGCAATACTTTGTTTGTTAGTTTGCTTATTTATTTAAATGACAAATACAGAAGAGGAGGACGGAAGTCAGCTACCTTAAAATTAGGTGAATTACAAAAATATATGTGCAGAGCTTTATTGTTTAAAGTGGCTTTTTTCTGCTTGTGTAACCAGGAGGATTATTTAAGAATAATAAATATATTGCATGAAGAGAGAAATAACTGAGATAACAATATGGTCCAACTTAATATATGTAAAACAGCATGCACAGCTTCACTTATATGACTAGCCTCTCTGAAACCAAAACATGCGCCCTTATATCAATAGGCAAGTTATTCGCTTTGGTATGTTTTCACAGGCTCAAACCCTTTAAGTCTAGCTACTGTGCAGCTAGTTCCAGCTACAAATTTAATGTGACTGACAAAAATGCCTTTTACCATGAAGCACAATGTAGGCCATGAATCCCATCGTTCACTCTATAAATCCCAGTGGCAAATCAGTAGCACCCCAACTATTTGTAGAGCTTTGTGGTGAATTACAGGCTAGGGAACCTGATTATTGAGTATGGAAACACTGAAATGGTGTGGAACTCACTCTTGCTACTCACCCCAAATTGCCTTCTCTAACTGCCTGTCATTGTACCCTCCAGAAGACATGCAGTTTAAGCACTTTATTTGTGTCACATGCTATGGCTATTTCAAAAGCTGGCGTTAATAAGAAGCCTTCCTAGGAAAGCTCAGAAAACAAAGGAGACAGGATTTATTTGGGTGATAATGCAATATTCAGGTTTTTTCTGCTTCCAGATGTCTGGGTAGTCGACCAAGAAAATGTACTTTGACTGCACTCTCTCCCAGCTATTTCACATGTGGAATTCACAGTTCCGTCGGTCAGTGGCACATGAAGCTGTGCTTGCTCGGATTTGTCTGGTGTCCCAGACAAGTCGGTCCTGTTCTGTGCAAAGCCTTCTGGAGGAGGAACACTTTGGAGCTTGTGATACTTTCAGCAGAGAGCAGAGACCTGAGCAAACACCAGCACAGCAGTCATGGTCTTCTTCCGCAGTTGGGGTTTCCTCAATGCCATACACATCCCTCTTCCACTGAGAAATCACAGCAGCCTTCCTGTTCTCCACTTCTGAAGGCTTCCAGAAGATAGCTACAGGTTTCTCGGGAAGTATCCGCAGATGGGCTATTAGAGAGAGATGTCAGGGACAAGAGCAGGCAGAGATGAACAGAAAAGAAGATGGACACTTGCTCTGTTTTTATGCTTCCCTTGGTAGCTCTGTGTGTTGAGGTCCACATTACTCCCTTTTGTGATGCAGTTAGATGTGTGCATCTCGATACAGAATTCACATTCCCCTGCATACAAAATCTCTGATTCCAGACTTCCTAGGGGCTACGGTCCTTTCTTCCCTCAGTTATCATAGTAAAGGCTGCTGTTTATTTGTTAGTTTTTGTACACTGTGGCTTTTCACCCCTGATTTGTTCTTTTTGTTATTCTTTCCTTTTTTCAAGCCACACTGAAAATTAGTACTCTTTGTCCACCAATTTTCCCATTCCCATCACTAAAATGCATTGTAACATTAAGGCAAATATTGTATTTTCAGAACTAGTTCACCAGTTTTCATTTTTCCTTCGTTATTTTTCTATCTATATCTCCTCAAAGTTCAAGATGTATCTGTGTGTATGTGTGTATATATATACATATGTACATATATTCTGGAACTGACTGTAATACCACAATGGCAAATACTTAAGCAATAGCCTATGAGAGCTCTAAAATACTTGTAATTATCTATAAAAAACAGAAAACAAAAAAGAGCTTACCGAGTTCTACAGCACCAATACAGTAAACAGTACTACTGTGGGAATTATTTGTCATGGCTGACGGAAGACATCAAAAAGGAATATTCGAAGGAAGGACAAAATAAAATTCCTTGATGAATTATTCTTTATTTTATGAGAAACTATAATAAAATTCTGGTGAGGCACTATGGTATTATTAGTTCAATTGTTTTAGTTTATTTGAGTCTAACCATTGTAGTCGTTAATGCTTAATGGTTCCACCTAAATTTTCAAAGCTTTGCATGCAGTAGAGTCTCACTAATCTTGTTAAAGTCAATGAGAGCAGTGTTTCTAAATCCCAAGCAACTACTTGGAAGTTTAGCAGTTATGTCAGAAATCCTCAATTTTTGGTAATGAGGATGATGATTGTACTGGAACATGTTAGGGAGACAGCGGTAGCTTCATAGCAAATCTCAGCATTTTGGAAAGAAGAAAGGAAATAAGTCAGAATTGGAACATACAGAAGAATTCCAGGGTTCTATATAAGTAGATAGAGGTTCCATATGTATTGACATTAAAGCCACATAAGAAATTATATAATAATTAAAAAAAAATTAATATGCAATGCTGAATATTTTCAGTCTTTCTCCAGCTATTCCATCTCCCTAGATATTATTTTACTATTAATTTAGCTCTTAGATGAAGCAGCTATAAGAGCAATAATAGTAGTAGTAATAATAATAACCAAACTAACTTGCTACACAAAAGATTTCTCCTTTTTCTCTCAAATGTAGTATTTCTCTCAAAATATTTGCATGTCAAACAATAGGATCAGCCAGACTCTCTCTCTGTTAAGATTGTTGCGAGGAACTAGGGAGAAGGAAGTGTGGGAAAGGTTACAGTCAGAAGCTCTGCAGTGATGCAAGGAGACGGAGAATTAGTTTCTGGGAAAATAACATCTTCCTTTCTCTAATACAATTCTCTACTCACTGTTAGAAATGACTTTTTCTGTGATTCTGAAAGTACCCCATTAAAGTCCACTTATTCCAGGAGTAATTTGTTTGTTTGCTATATGTTAGTAATAAATATTCACATTTAAAAAACTCCCTAACATTTTTGAACTATCATCAAGCACATCAATAAACACAATAAAAGCAAGTTACTTTGTGAGTAGTAGAATTATTAACGCCTCATTGCCTACAGATTTTAATGTTGTCCCCTAACTCTTCTAAGAGAAGTAAGCCCAAGTTTTCCATCATCTCATGATATCCACCAGCAGCACATGCTGTGGCTAGCCAGGGTGCTAGATGCATGCTTGTGTGACCATTTGGCTGATTCCAACCACCATCAATAACTTCTGAATTTCTGTCTCCCTTCACATTAGAGATACATATTTGGGTCTCCTCCTTCCAGTTGCCAGTTTTCATGAAGCTTGTAGTAACCTAATCAATGAAGAAACTTAAACCACTGTCTTCTGTCTTGCAAAAGTGGATTAACAGATTTACATGTTGGTAGGGAAGGAGAGATGGGCAGATATAGAAACAAAGTCTTAATTTGTTTTGCATAAGAAACCTTAATTTCCTTTCAAAAGCTGATTAGAAAAGAAAGCACAATCAATTAACAGATAGATTTTATTTATTTTGGCACAGTTGAAGTTTAATCAATCATGATGGTACTTCTTAAGCATTGTAAACATATCAAAATATTTCTCAGCAGTGGGGAGAAACTACTAGATTTGGTTTATAAAGTGGCAATAGTATTAAAAGCCTATTGCTGTGTGAAATTGGCTTTACTGGAGGATAACTCAGTGTTTCACAGAGTTCTGCACCCCAATGAACATTTATCTGGAACTGTTTATGTCATTCATGCAGCTTTCAGGATTAGGTGTAGCATTATACTGCTCATAATCTATTAGCTATTTTCCTGGAGATCCCTGATTCTAATTGCTGCCACATAGGAGGCATCAGACCAATAAATTTGGAAGAGTTATGTCAGAGAAAAATAGTTCCTACATGAGCAAAATGCTCTTTATTGTCTTCTGATGGCTCATTACTACCGACTGCTCTATTCCATGTCAAAGTAGTACCGAGATAATTATTCTTTTAATTATTTTAATTCCTTTACCAAAATATCAATGTTTAGCCTGTGCCCAAACTACAAATAGAGATTTGTTGTTGTTGTTGTTGTTCAGGGAATTTCTTTATCAATTTTTTGTATAAACGTCTCCTTTTTCAGTACAATGTAAAAAATACCCATTGTGGAGTCTTGCAGGATGAAGAACTGCAAAATCTTATTCTCATGGCAGCACAGAGCTTTTAATCCTCCTAACCGCCTCCTTCTTTCAAGAAATACTGAAAAACATTGGGAAAAAGTGTAATTTAGGTCTGTAGTATTTTGAATTTATTATATGCATCATGTGAATTTTCTTCCTAGCCACTAAATTAGGATAAAATAAAACAAGGATGACTCTATCAGTACTTCTAGTACAGTTAGACTTCCAGACAGAGCACTGGGAACTCAGTACACAGTATAAGAGGAAAATAATGTAGACTCAGGAAGCTTGGCAAAATCAAGTCAAAGAACTTGACAGGGTTATGGTCTGAATAGACTAACTAATCTAGATTAATTAATTAGCATTCACTGTCTTTAGTTCTTTAGATTATAGTTTTCTTTTTCGCTAGTTCTCCACCAGTGCATTGCAGCCTTTGCTGTCTTTGACCTCCATACCCTGAGAACAACTGATCCTTCCTCTTCTCTGTAAAATAATGTTGACAAAAACTGCCCAAAGATGGACCAAAAACCAATGAAGACTTTCTCTTCATTTCATTATTGTCTAGATAAACCCTTGCACTGAAGGTAAGGACTCTATATGGAACTTCTAAGGAAATAGGCTGAAAAGAAGCAGCTTTGGTTGACTGAGTTGCTCTGAGTTGCAAATGATAAGCCTCAAATATTGCGGTTTGTCAATCAAATCAGACACTCTCTATTTGCTTTTTCTGTAGCAATTGTTGAGTATGAAAGTAATAAGAAGTATGGAAATTACAGAAACAAAAGCTTTAAATGCTAAATGAAATAAACATTTTGCATCAAGCCTGAGCATCTTTATATAAAGGTCTGACAAGTTTCTAATAATTCCATTTTCAGAGGTAGAAGCCCTCAGCTAAAGGAGTAGTTGAAGTCAGCCAAGGAATGCTAAAATTTCATAGAATCATAGAATCATTTAGGTTGGAAAAGACCTTTAAGATCATCGAGTCCAACTGTTGACCTAACACTGCCAAGTCCTGCTAAACCATGTCCCTAAGTGTCACATCTACAAGTCTTTTAAATACCTCCAGTGATGGTGACTCAACCACTTCCCTGGGCAGCCTGTTCCAATGCTTGATAACCCTTTCGGTGAAGAAATTTTTCCTAATAACCAATCTAAACCTCCCCTGGTGCAACTTGAGGCTGTTTCCTCTCGTCCTATCGCTTGTTACTTGGGAAAAGAGACCGACACCCACCTCGCTACAACCTCCTTTCAGGCAGTTGTAGAGAGCAATAAGGTCTCCCCTCAGCCTCCTTTTCTCCAGGCTACACAACTCCAGTTCCCTCAGCTGCTCCTCAATCAACTTGCTTTCCAGACCCTTGTGGAGGGTTGACCTTGGCCGGATGCCAGGTGCCCATCAAAGCCTCTATCACTCCCCCTCCTCAGCTGGACAGGGGAGAGAAAATATAATGAAAGGCTCGTGGGTCGAAATAAGGACAGAGAGACATCACTCACCAATTACAGTCATAGGCAAAACAGACTCGGCTTGGGGAAATTAGTTTAATTTATTACCAATCAAATCAGAGTAGGGTAATAAGAAATAAAACTGAATCTTAAAACACCTCCCCCCAACATCTCCCTTATTCCAGGGCTTAACTTTACTCCTGAATTCTCTACATTCTGCCCACCAGCGGCACAGGGGGATGGGGAACGGGGGTTGCAGTCAGTTCATCACACATTGTCTCTGCTGCTCCTTCCTCCACAGGGGGAGGACTCCTCACACTCTTCCCCTCCTCCAGCGTAGCGTCCCTCCCACAGGAGACAGTTCTCCATGAACTTCTCCAATGTGAGTCCTTCCTATGGACTGCAGTTCTTCATGGTCTGCTCCAGTGTGGGTCCCTTCCACAGGGTGCAGTCATTCAGGAACAGACTGCTTCAGCGTGGGTCCCCCGTGGGGTCACAAGTCCTGCCAGCAAACCTGCTCCAGCATGGGCTCCTCTCTCCATGGGGCCACAGGTCCTGCCAGGAGCCTGCTCCAGCGCAGACTTCCCACAGGGTCACAGCCTCCTTCAGGCATCCTCCTGCTCCAGCGTGGGGTCCTCCACGGGCTGCAGGTGGATATCTGCTCCACCGTTAACCTCCATGGGCTGCAGGGGGACAGCCTGCCTCACCATGGTCTTCCCCACGGGCTGCAGAGGAATCTCTGCTCTGGTGCCTGGAGCACCTCCTCCCCCTCCTTCTTCACCGACCTTGGTGTCTGCAGAGTTGTTTCACATATTCTCACTCCTCTCTCCAGCTGTAACTGCTGCTGCACAGTAACTTTTTCCCTTTCTTAAATATGTTATCCCAGAGACGCTACCACTGTTGTTGATGGGCTCGGCCTTGGCCAGCGGCGGGTCCGTCTTGGAGCTGGCTGGCATTGGCTCTATCAGATATAGGGGAAGCTTCTAGCAGCTTCTCACAGAAGCCACCCCTGTAGCGCCCCCCCCCCCCCCCCCCCCCCCCCCCCCAAATCTTGCCACACAAACCCAATACAACCCTTCACCAGCTTCATTGCCCTTCTTTGGACACACTCTAGCACCTCATTGTCTTTCGTGTAGTGAGGGGCCCAAAACTGAACACCACGTGTCACCTATACTAAGTTAAGCTTTCTGCTCTTGTTTAGAAAAGCAGTAAAAAGTGTAAGAGGTATTCTGCATTGAAACTTGAGGGTTTTAAAGAGCACAGCCAAATGCATAAATAAAACCAAGAATAAACAGGAAGTCCAACAGATAGCTGTTGAGTAGATGCATTACCAATTAATGTCACTTAAGTGATGGTCGTATCAGTGCTGTTTGACATGGGCCTACAAATGAAATGTCAAAATACCCTGCTCATTCCAATGAGAAGTTTCTGTGTGACAGAGGTGTAGGTGGTCACTGTGAGGTATTCATTGGACAGACATCATCTCCCAGGTGGCCATGTACCATGTAAGATACTGGTGGTGTGAATGCAGGTTTTGCAATAGGTCTAATGGATTTGAACTACAATCATTGTGATATCCTCAGGGTGTAGTATATATTTTTTGTATTAACTTGTATTTCTGTGTTTTGTTAAAATTCTTATAGCCGTTTTTATCTAGCTGCTTCTCTTTGTAAGGCACTTGGAAAGGTTTCCGAGAGCTGTATCTAGGATTCATCTTTGTACTGAAGGAGAAAGACGAGAAGATGGACTCATACAGGGTATAGCATACACAGACCCCGATGAAGAAAAGCAGTATTAACCTCAGGGCCTTTTCGAGAGTGATGAATGAACTCATTAATGAGCCTTTCTATTTACTTCTGTAAGGTCTTGCAGTGGATTGATTGTGGTCAACAGTACAGCTTGCATAGATTTTCATAGATATCTCTTATTCATGACTAATAAGAAATTATTAGTCATGAATATCTGTAATCTTTGGAGTCTTTTATGAAGTTACAAACTTAGATTAAGAGAAACAACAGAAATGCGTGTAATAAAAATATAGCTGAAGGGGGACCTTGTGACTGCCTTTCTATACTCCTGCCAAGTTCAAGAAGGAATAACAGCTGGTGAGATTGTTCATATCTGAGGAAGACTTATTTAGCAAAAACTTCTGCTTGTTTATGTGGGACTGGCAGCTTATCTTCTTGAGAAACATTAGTATCAATCTGCTCCATAAGAAGCTTATGTTTCTCCACTAGTTTTCGTCAGTCACGAAGGATAAGGCTTCACAAACATGTGTCGTGATACCACAATCAGATTGTTTTTAACTCCCTAAGCACACTCATAAACTTAGTGTGTTGGGTTTGTGTGGCGGGGTTTTGGTAGCGGGGGAGGGGCTACAGGGGTGGCTCCTGTGAGAAGCTGCTAGAGGCTTCTCCAGCTCCAAGTTGGACCTGCCTCTGCCAAGGCCGAGCCCATCAGTGACAGTGGTAGCGCCTCTGTGATAGCGTATTTAAGAAGGGGAAAAAGTCTGCTGAAAAACCTGCAGCGGAGAGAGGAGTGGGATGTGAGAGGAACAACCACGCAGACACCGAGGTCAGTGAAGAAGGAGAGAGAGGAGGTGCGCCGGAGCAGAGATTCCCCTGCAGCCCGTGGTGAGATGGCAGGCTGTCCCCCTGCAGCCCATGGAGGTTAACGGTAGAGCAGAGATTCCTCTGCAGCCTGTAGAGGACCCCATGCTGGAGCAGGTGGCTGGGCCTGGAAAAGGCCATGACTCTGGGGGAGAGCCCACGCTGGAGCAGTTTATGGAGGACTGCAGCCTGTGGAAAGGACTCAAGTTGGAGAAGCTCATGGAGGGCTGACCCCCAAGACAGGGACCCCACACTGGAGCAGGGGAAGGGTGTGAGGAATCCTCCCCCTGAGGAGGAAGGAGTGGCAGAAACAACGTGTGGTGAACTGACCACAGCCCCCATTCCCCATCCCCCTGTGCCGCTGGTGAGGAGAAGGTAGAGGAATCAGGAGGAAAGCTGAGCCTGGGAAGAAAGGAGGGGTGGGGGGACGGTGTGTTTTTAAGATATGGTTCTATTTCTCATTATCCTACTGTGATTTGCTTGGTAACAAATTAAATTGATTTCTTTTTTCCCCCAAATCAAGTCTGTTTTGCCTGAGACCATAATTGGTAAGTGATCCCTCCCTGTCCTTTCCTTGACCCATGAGTCTTTTCATTGTATTTTCGCCTCCCCATCCCACGGGGGGAGGAGTGAGCAAGCGGCCGTGTGGTGCTTTGTTGCCGCCTAGGCCTAAACCATGACACTTAGTAAGTAATATTGGGTGAAATCCAAAGCCAAATTGAAATTCAAATGGTGTATTTCTTACCTTCTGCTTCAACACTGTAAGCCAGGACCTCACCTACAGTTAATCATCATAGATCTGATAAATTCACCAGGTGAAGATCTTCCTTTTATTTTTTCTGAACCTGGAACACAGTTCATAAATTTCTTGGCACTTCATTCTCTAGGGAGGTAAAATTGTATTAATGATCATTTGAAACGGAATCATTGTACTCTTTTATGCTTTTCGTCAAGTGTAGAGATATTGCCTGTGCAATATAAATATGAAGTCTACTTAACAAAAATAAATAATATAGAAACACTTGTTTGTATTGAAGCTTGTATGAAGAAATAGTATTTTTTATTAGACTGTGATAAGTTGGAAAGAAACAGATATTTTCAAGAAAATGCAAAGTTCAATAGCAGCTAAATATGCTGAAATACCCGAAGGCCATCATCTTTCCATATACAATTTTCAGCACAGAGTCTGGCAACCTACGTTGGTAACACCATGTGTGCATGAGGCCTCCAGACTAACATACACACCATCACAAACCAGCAGCCATCAGGTTATACTCAAAAACTGTGATGTGCAAGCCACATCCACAACACCATCTTCACTGTTATTCTTGCCCTACTTCTGTCCAAAACATGCAGCTACAACTATTCATCCTTTTTCAGACAGAGGAAGGGTTCTTGCCCAGAAGATTTATAATCTATATAAAATACATATGAGGGATAAGAAATGACATTTAACAAGGACAGTAACTCCTCCTATTGCTCACATGATTATTGATAGTTCATATGAATGTTGTAATTGTTTTTTGATACTCACATGATGGGTAGGCTGGTGTTTTTTGGTCTTCTAGAAGAAACGTCTACATATGGTGGCAAGGAAGGTATTTCACAGACTTAGAGAACCATGGGGCAGCTGTGAGACAAATTAACTTGGGAAGCATATAAGCATTAAAGGCAGGAAAACTTCATACAAAATAAAAACAAAGATGAAAGTAAGAATGCAAAGTTTTACACAAAGACTCTCACAGATCCTGTAAGTGTTAATTAGTGTGAACAGATGTATGAATAGTTTCCCTTGTTCTGAGTTCTTGTCCATATGGTGTTAAATATTTGGGCGTTACTAGAAAACTATGGCTGGAATCACAATCATAAAAAATAACTCTGGCAGGCGCAAACCTTGGGGTTGTATCCAGCCTGTGTTTGGAGTATCAAAGGAACAAATATCTTCAATTCATTTTTATGGTCCTTTCACCAAACTTTCATGCCCAACCACTAGCCAGTGGCTTGATGTAGTATAAACTCCTTTCTTTGGCAGGCTGAGGGCAACATCTTCACTTTTTTTTAAAACTCAAAAGATCCTCCATGCTGACTCAAAAGAACCAACAGACTTAAGTTTTAAATATATCAGTGAATCAATGCTAAACGGCTGTAGCATAGTCAAAATTTTCTGTTTGTAGTGTATGCCTTTCTTCTTCGCCAAGGTTATTATAGTAGGGCAAATGCTGTAAGCCATAAGGATATACAAGATAAGTCATGAGTCATATGGGCCAACAAAGGCAAGACTTGGCCTTGCCTTTGACAGTGGTTGTAAATTTGACAACATTGACCTAGACACATGGGCACAGCTATTATTTAATTCAAGTACATCTCCTGAAAGCTCTACAGGGGACCACTGGCTAAAGCTGTTCTTTTCTGGCAAAGTCTTTGAAACAGGGCAGCACTGCGATTATTCTTTTAAAGGTAGTGTAAGGTGCAGCCAGAGTGAAATTCACACTGAAGCTTGCAGTTGTGCAGAAACAAACCCAGAGTCTTCATTTTAACATTATGATTGAGTTTATTCTGCACCAGTGAATACCATTACTCTAAACATGCTTCCAAAATCCTGTTTATAGGCAAAACCATGGGGTGTTTTCAGCTGAAAAGCTCTAACGAAGGAAAAGGAGCTGCAGCAGTCAAATAATGAAAAACCCAAATAGATATCTTGTTTATTCTTGTTATAATTGGTCCCCTGTAGTGTTGCTAATAAAATAAATGACAGCCAGAAAGCAAGTGAAAAAACAGAACATCCACTCTTTTCTTTGCAGCTGCTTTCAGGAGGCCCTAGGCTTGAACGATGTATTGTTGCTAAGTGAGAAAAGAGTTTTCCTTTAAAACACTAAGCCTTCCTTTAAGCTTTTATCTGATATTCAGGCAGAAACATTATGTGCAAGATGTAAAGTAAAAAATTCATGTAAAGCACTAATATGTTTGTAGATCAGCGGAAAAATTGGACAAATATGTAAACACCCTACCACTTACAACATGAAGCAATTTACTTCCCTGTTGTGTTTCAGGGCTGCTACTATGTGACTAGACTTATTAATTAATACGATGAATCAAATAGTGGGGATACCAGTAGAATTTCCTTCTACTTGAGAAATATAACGTGCTTTTATCAAGGCTTCTTCTATATATATATAAATCTATTGAATAAAGGAATAAATAGAAATAAAACTGAATAAGGCACAAATTTTTCACCTTGTAGTCCTGAAAGCAATATAAGAATGGTTAGGAGTCTTGGATTACTTCTGATGTCTTAGAAATCTAGGGGTTACCTTGTTACTCTTTTTAAAAAAGTTACCGAAATAAGGCCTCATGCAAAGAAGGGTGTTTTTTAGAAAACGTGTTATGAGCTTAAAGAATTGTTTGGCAAAATGAAAAATGAGTTGCTCAGACCATACATCCAGCAGACATTGACAAGTCTAATCTTTCTGATTATCTCTTCAATAAATCTTAATTTTAGAAGAAAACTGCCATTTCAAGGTCTTCTTTTTAGCTAGCAGAACAATAAAGAGGATGATGGAATTCCTATTTCATAAATCACATTGCAGAACATATATCCAGCTCAAAAAGAATGTCTTCAGTAATATTTTTCCAATCCTGTTTCAGATGGATGAATCCTTTAAAGACATTTTTGTATCTTGTAATAATCTAATGGTTTGCCTATCCGTTCAATAATTCCTATCAATAATGATACCTCTCAGACCAAGCCTTTTTCACTTGAACCTTTATGAAATTTTGTTTTTACTATTCCTAAAAAACCCCAGTGCTCTTAACAGTTTGATACATACCATAATGCATGCCTGGAAACCAGTAGGTGAGACTGTTGCTGTGCCTTAATGCTTTATTACTGCTTTCCTGAAACTTCCAGCGTAAGATCCAAGTCCAGTGTAATCACACTGCTAGAGTGATACCACCCTTATTTGCCTTATTTTGAGGGCAGCTGCCAATGTAATTTCTTCAGCTTCTCACATACCACAGTAATGGGACAGCCTTTTATTTTCTTTCTGTGTTAAAAACCACTGAAAACAAACAAACAAACAAACCCCCATGAAAAATTCATGGAATAATTTACACAAAAAATACAAGCTTTGCCGTACTAGGAATTTTTCAGTGTGAATAGGTTCTGATTGTTTCCCCAGTCTGAGTCCTTATCTTAGTTGCATCATATATTTGGGCATTAGCAGGTAGAAATGTATGACTTGAATGTCTTTGAAGGAGCTGTATCTTGTGAGCATTTGGTGAATAAAAAATGAAGAGAATCAAGCCATCTTCATGGCACTTAAAGTGGCACCATTACCAGATCTGGTCACCAGAACGTCAGCCAACAACTTGGCTCAAAATAGTGCATTTTCTTTCTTCTGTTCCCTGCAATTATTTTAATACTAATATTCTGCTACACATTAAACTAGCTTACTGATAAATATTGCCTTGATATCAAGATTGCTTATATTCTCCTCTTGGTTTCCTAATATCTAGCGGACATTAACCTTACACGGGATTTTATGAATACTCTGGGGGAACTGACCCTCTAAAATGGGATTGACGATGTAAAAAGTACGGTTGTAGCTGAACTGTACTTTTAGATTACTCTCGTCTGAAACTGCTCTCTATAAGCTATTCCATTATAAGGTTTAAGACTAGAAAAGAAAATTTCTTAGTCATTAGTAACAATATGGAAATCAGCTTTGGCTTGCATCCAAGTTGACAGGTTAATAAATGTTAAAAGCTAAAGAGAAAAATAAGAATTTTTGACTCAGTTAATTCTAAATGATATAGCACCTTTTACACCCTGGTTTTATACTGTGTCTTGGGAAATATTCATATGAAATATTATGTAGGGTTACTTTGTACTGTCATCTTTAAAATACACTGGTTTATGACATATTATGTCCATGGAAAACTATAATAGCCATGAGTCAGAGAATTATTTAAGGATATAGTTCACTTCTAATGGCATGCTTAATTTCAGTGTTACTATTTTGGATGTAAAATTATTTTTTGATTTAAAATTAGGCATATGCATTTTGTAACAAATAAATGCAAGAAGCATTTATATTTAGGTTTAATTGCAAACTGAAGAGTCAAAGCTAATCTTTTTTTATGAGCAATAGAATACCACATTCATCCCAGTAGCTGATGTATAATGTAAGAAACCCTTAACAATGGAACTGAAAATAAATAAATGTCCAGCTTGTGCGCTTAGGAGAGGAGGTTGGAAAATCTCAGTGCAAATTCATTGAACTTGGTACAGAGCTATACCTTTGAGACCATATCATTGAAAAGGTATATGCAACATTTCATGGTGTTCTTATTGCAGTTCTTCAAGAGTGCAAATCAGAAGGGAATTTTTAAGTCTTCGGATAGTTTGAAAGTTCTTCTTCAATTTCTTTTAAATGAGCTTATCTGCATTTTCACATTAGGTTTCCGGAATTTTTTTTTCTCTGTAACATTTGATTATATGCTGTTTGTTTAATCTATTTATTCGCTTTATAAACCTAAGAAAAGAAAACATCCTTCTCATTTCCTCTTTTTATCTTCTCTAATACTCAACTCTATTTTTCTGCGGCATGGTACCTATGCATACAATTTGTAACTGGCTTTTTTCTATACAAACAACTCATGATTAATATAAATGAGCTCAGATTGGTTCAGATACAATAGGGGCTGAAGAGTGATGGCTGATGCAAACAGGAAGGGTGATTAGTATTGTTCTTGCTGCATGATGAATTACACTACACCATGCATTAAAACAATGAATTGTCCTTCAGGATATCAAAGACATTAACAAACAACATGATGGCAAATATATAGTCTTTTATCTGATGGGGACAGTATGCCTCACAGAGGATGGTAAGGCTGGAGGAACATCAGCAGGATTGTCAATGGGATATTTGGAAGCTGGCTGTGTGGAGCAGAGCAGCTGCTTGGTCTATGAAACATACTGCCCGAAGTAAACCTTTTACAGTGAGCTCTCTTGCTGCCTCTTTTTGAACAGTTGCATTTTAATCATCGTCATCATCATCATCATCATCACCACCTTCCTTAGATGAGTGAAGGTCCAATCAAGTCAGTGAAGGGTGGAGGCTGGAAGAAAGCAGTAATTGTCTGGTGCCAGTCTCACAGATGAAGCAGCAGAGATCTTTCAGAGCAGTGACCCACACTTCAAAGTCAGCCTCTAAAAAGCCAGCATCCCCCTGTTCGACAGTCCTAATGCCTTTGTTCTCCATCCTCCAAGGCTGATGTGCTTCAGTGGTAAATGTTTCTGAAGACACAGCATGCACCCCCTCTCTCTTACAGTAATACTTATGGGAGAATTTGCTTTGGAGGCCACTGTATCACTAACCATTGAATTTTTCAGTAATACGTTCATGACAGATAGCAAAACATGCCTGTAAACGAAACAGACCAGGAACACCTCTCTGACTTCAGGCCAGCTGTCAGGTTATGGGTCACATCCTTACAGCTAAACTAACATTTCAGAATAGGCTGGCTGCATCCACACTACCTGGTGGGCCTGTTCCCTGGCCTGAGTTAAATGCAGTACCGTGTCTAGACATGGCCTGGGAGGGTGCTGAACTGAAGCTGCCTCTTGGACCTCACTAGCAATGTGACAGCACTAACATATGCTAGTCCGTAAGCTTTGGCCCTGTTTGATTTGTAGACATATAGTTTTCTACTGCTATGTCTGTTGTCTTGTCTTAGATAATAATTTCTTCATATGCAAGACTGCTTTTTTTCCAGTATTTAGCAAAATGGGCTATGCTACTACTGCAGCTAATAATTATTTTTATATTAGCCTGTAATGGAAATATTTCTTTGGCATTATTTTAGTAAATTTCCTTTATATGAATATATCACACTGCTTGAATATCACAAATTACATTTGTATTTATGAATAGCTTGTGGGCCGATTTAATTGGCAAAACCCGCCTCCAGCACAAATACAAGCAAAGAATAGAAAAAACAAAGTCTTTTACCTTTAACTACCATTTCCAGTGATCTGGTGGGCTGATGACAGGAAAAATACTTGTGTTGTTACCTCACAGTCAATCAGACACCTCCTAGGTGTTAATCAGCAGCTCTAATTGTATCTTTCTTAGCTTTATGAAGAGTTCAAGCACCTTCACTTTTATTTATACACGCTATGATGGACCTGTTCACTGGTAGGTGTTCAGAACTATGCCAGAAATTTAAGTTCACATGCAAATGTAGGGAAGTAAGACTTCAGATAATTAGGAATATAAAACATGGTTATAAGTGCACAATTTTCACTTTGCATAAAAATAATACCCAACACCCGGCAACAATTTTAAAGCTCTCTCCATTATTCCATCTGAACAGATAATTTACTTTGGTGTTAGGCTATTTTTTGCCCAATCAAAACTAATCATCCCAATCAACTCTAATGACATAATGTTTGAAATAGGATTATTTTGCTTGATCTGCTGCAGGGCATTAAAAATTATATTTCCTTCCAGGCTAGACTACATTAGTTCTTGTTCACTTGCTTAATTTCAAGGGAAACTTTAAGGAAACAGGCACTAATTCTCATTTAATTGGAATGCCAATACTTTCAACTCTGAAGTACTTCAACATTTCAGCTTTCATCAGGAATTTTCAACTTTTCATAATGACTTTGTGTGTTTAAGACATATAATGAATTTTTTTTCATATCATTGTTTTGTCTTTAACAGAGAGTGGAAAAAATACTTTCAGAAATTTTTGAAATGTCATTGAGTGATGCTTTCAAAAATTTCTAAATTGTCTCCAAAAGATTTGATTTGTCGTATGCAGACCAAGAACACAAAGAATGACAAAAATTACCATACTGAATCCCAGCAATGCACCATTTACTCCAATACTTGTCCAGCAGCTGCCAGATGTGGAGAAGTTTTTAAAATCTTACGTTTAGTATTCAAGCCCCTTTCTTCATTATGGACATCCCTTAAGAATAAGGAATCCAGGGTTGGTCCTGACTTTCCTCCTCTGCTTTGAAGTCATTTACTTTTTATCTGTCTTGCCTGAGACAGCTGTTTCATTTCACTGATAGATGTTATGTCACCTTACAGCTATCTTGGGCTTCTTTCACTTTATGAGGGCTGTTTTCCTCTACACATTTTCATTTCAACTCTTGTCTTCTTATATAAATGATGAGCTCTTTAAAAACATACTACTGTAATCTATTGGCACAGATCAAGGAGTGTCTGCAATCCACAAATGAAACTGGTGTGTGGGTTGTGGTTATCTCAACTCTATTCTATTCTAGACACCAGAATCATAAACTTTGACATTTCACAGAGGAAATGAAACAGTCTTATATTTTATCTGGCATAACTATACCCTCATTTGTTTCAATTGCCTCGTATTACTCTGGCAATATATACCGTTAGTAACAAGACCAGTTATATCAAAGATAATAATAAAAATATGTTTGTTTCAGACTGAACTGAATTTTCAATTTGGTTGGTTTCCAAAATAGAGCAGTAGAAGAGGAAGTATATTAATCTGCACAATTTAAGCTTTAATGGGCTAGGAAACATGCTTTTACATTAATATGATTTAAACCTAAAGTACTGCAGTTCTATTAAAAATAAATCAGCTTCTGCATGCACGTCTGAATAACCAAGGTTTTTACAACTTGTATTGCTTTTTCTTTTCTCTAAAAGGAGAAGACAATCCTGAAGGGATTGACATGGGGCCTGCAAGCTGCAGCGAATAATGAAAAACATACCAAACAACAGAGGTGTAAAGCAAGTGATCTGAGTATCTTTAACACGCTTCTGCTCTCAAAAAATATACAAGCAAACTACGTTAATTTGTGGGATTGGTCATTTTTTACACCCATTGTGTTGTTGTTTAATGCCTGATTAAAGCATAGCATCCAGGATCAGTGTAGGAGCCAGCACACATCCGCCACGCTCAGTGTATGTACATGTTTCCTGGGCTGTTTCTGTGTGAGGGCTTTGATATGCAGCTGTACTCTTCTTGTATGTTGCTCTCTCTTTGCCCAAGATCCAGTATGAACCAGCTGGTTTGCTCTGTCTGTTGTAGTTAGAGGCCCTTTCCTTTATGCAGGAGGATGAAAGCTTTTCCAAGGGCTGTGGCAGAAAACCGGAGAGGGGAGATCACATCGACCAGGTTGCCAAAGCCTTTTGTTACAGGGAAGAGCGTAAAGGAGAACAGTAGGAGGGAGGAAAGCAAATATGAACTTGGACACTGAAATCTAATTTTGGAAACATTATGAATTTCCATGACCTTTTTTTCTGATATGGCTTTTGTGAAGATACAATGGGAAAATTGCTAGTATGGTGAATACTGCAAAGCACTAAAGAAAACACTGAAACTTGGCTTCCAGGAATCAATGAAAAAAAAGAGTTGGAAGCTTATCTTAATTTGGCACTGGTTGTTAACTGCATGCATCAGAGAAACTAAAGAAACATTGAACTTCACTGTATAAATACAAATCTAGTCTTCATTAACTTCATTATGTGGGAAACTGGACCCAGGGTTTTTACAACAGTCAAATGCTGAAGCTGGTGCTATAGTAGTATATTTTTGACTTCTTATTTGAGGGTTATTTTTCTAATTCAGTATTAAGTAATTTTATGATATAATTTATGTTATGTATTAATATGAAGTTCATAAATATAGATACATGTTTTAGTAAAACAGCATTTATTAAGATATAAATTATATTTTTTTTTTTTAAATTTCATATGGACTTCATAAAAGTTGCAGTTTTATAATGCTTTGCCTTTGCTGAATCTTTAGTACTTGTCTTCCACTTCTAGAGTGTGATGAATATAGCTTCACTGTGGCCTGAAGTATACTTAAGTACACTCTAAGTGGATATGACAAGCTCTAAATATTCAGTAAGTATCTTCATTATAAAACTCTACAGAAAAAAAAGATGTTAAGACAACAATGCTAAGGTTATAAAGCCAAGTGTTTGAAAGTAAAGACACTCCAGTAGGCAGCAGAATTTATCACCCCTTCTGTTGTTAGTCATTTATTAAGCAATTGAGTAGTCCTCTTTTCTAACAAGATCTGCGCTTCTGTGAGCACTGATGTAACCTGTTGCTTGAGCAGCCTCTGGAAATAAAAATAATTAGTAATAAATGGAACACAATTCAGTCATGTCCAGTGTTAATATTCATTCTTGAAGTTTAGCTGATCCTTCAGCTAACGTGATAGTGCTTTTGCACCTGAATTAGGTACTATTTTAAATAGGAGAAGAAAGAAAACAGGTTCAGGTAATGAGTATTCAGTAATTAAGAGACTATCTTAGTTCACGAATGACATTTGAATGTAGATCTGAGGCTTTGTACCAAGAGCAGGCAAACACTCTGGGAGAAGAAATTGTTCACAAAGTGTTCACTACTAGTGACTAATGAAAGATAAATGTTTATTCAGGACATTTAAAATCTTCAAAAATTCTTATGAATATTGTTTTTGTAATATTTAATCTCTAAGTCCAACTGTTAGATAACCTTTTCATCTTCAGAAACACTAAATCAGTAGGAGCTCCCTTGCCTAGGACACGGCACTAAAATTGTTCAGAAAGAGTAAATGCTCAGTAATTGTAACTGTAACTACATGAATAAAAGATCTTAGGTGCACAAGAAGACAGGATTTCTGAGTTACCTTCTGGCCACTCAAATACTCTGAGCATCTTGAGGAGATAAAAGCACACATAAATCCAGTCGTTTGGTCTCCAGCACAGTTGGGCTAAGCACTGGGCAAGGAGTCTAACTGAGACATATTTCTGATTAGGTCATTTAATAGGAAATGCTAGAGGTGGCCTAAAGTATTTATTGTCCTTAAAATCCTGTTTCTTCACTGCTTGCATGGATTACAGCTTGACCATACTGGAAGAGTTGAGACGACTTCTTTCTGCTACTTTGCCAATACGTTTATCATGTTTTATTTATACGACTTATGTCCCTACCCTGGAAACTCTTGCTTCTAAGCCAAAGAAGATATGGCCTACTAACCAATTTCTTCTTAATGACTCAGCGTGGTAAATGCCAACTATTTTAAGTATGACGTGTAAGCTAATGTGGAGAAATAAGTAAGCAGATTTAGGACTTTCGTAGGTAAAAACATGGAAAGGGCTTACTCAGAAAATGAAACAAACCTGTATTTTATTTTGTAATAAATGTGAATACAGAAAATATTTAGACTGAGAGGGTGCTTTCTAATGAAGCCTCATTAACAGCGTATTATATAGCCATATTGAGGATCCAGTCCTACAAGAGACTGAGCACTTTGACAGTGATAATTACTCTGCATTTTCTTTGGCTCAGGCCAATTGTTTTTTTAGGCAGTAATTAATGAAAGGTCTATTTAGGAATCATGAGCTTTTAATATAACAATGAGTAGGTATTCCACCTTAGGGCATAGCACAGATGCCTAAAAGTAATCTGCTTTAACAGACAGCACCTAGTCTCAATTCAGAACATTTCGAACAGAGTTGCATTTTAGCCTATGCTTCTAGAGTACTAGTTACACTTTAATGGACTGCCAAACAAGTACGTCTCCTACTGACATCAATGAATTTTGGATTAGCAGTATTTGATTAGCAGTTATTCACTTTATCTGAGTTTGGAGCATGAAATGATGGTTCAACATAGCACAGCAATTTAATTTCTTAAAAGCTCAGCACATATTTAGCATTAGTCATGTAAAATTTACATGGAAAGATTTTTTGTTTGTTTGTGGCAGGATAATTTCCTGCAGCCTAGATTTCTTTGTCTCTTGGAATATACTAATGCTATCCAGTTAATTTTTGTCATTAAACCCTGAAGCATTTACTAAAAGGAAAAAATTATAATTCTATCCCTTACACAGAATTGAAAATTTGCTAACCTAAGATTAGGTAGAACACATTAGCATGTGCACAAGTACTTAATTACATTAGTGATGCAAATGTTTTGCAAGATTATGGTTTTGTAAACAAAATGATCTTGTTATAGAGAATTTGTGATAACTGCAATGTGAAGGAGACTCAGAGGCTATGAGAAATGAGGCACACTACCATGTTTAGTGCCTAAAACAAGGGTTTCTTTAAAATCCCCAAAACAGTATTGAAAAATCACTGTTTAATTTTACATGGTAGATTCTGTAAAAAATCTGTTCTGATTTTATTCTTGTTCTGTATGTATTACTTTAACTTGAATATAATATAACTGGAGCAATTTTTTCCTAGCTAAGCTTCTGGATATTCTAAATCCCCAACAATCGAAAACACATGTGAGTACAGAACTAATTTCACACCTCCAACACTAAAACTTGGAATACCTATTCATACACTTAATTTACAAAATATTAGAAAATATATTATGTGGCATGAAATATGCTGCAACGAATAGCTAGGATTCTTAGGAAATAGGGCTTCATTTCACATTTACACCTGACAGATTATAGTCTGCATGTTGAAAATTGATGCTTACGTGTCTAAAATATTAATATTATTTCCTATCCATCTGAATCTGTTTACTACATTTCTTACATTTGTATTTTAACATTAAAGTGTTGATTATCATTTGCTATTAATAACACTTCTCTTTGCTTTCTTTTTTTGGGGCCATATTTCTTGAACATCTCCATATTTTTGCTGAATTCTGTGGGAATCTTAGGTGAACAAAGATAACAGATTTGACTGTAAAATACTTTTATTGCTTAAATACAAAGTGTTCTTGCTTGATTAGCAAATACGAGAATCTGAACATAATTCTTCTTTGATGACCTTCACAACTCAGCATGGTTTTTGCCAGGGGCAGCCATCCCAGTCTTGCAGCTATCCATACCCTTCTGTCAGGGTGCAGTGAGGGCCGGCTGCTCCCTAAGGGACAGGGAGCTGCGAGCAAGTCGTGATGCGAGAGGCATTTATGTTGTGGAACATGTAAGAGTAGGAGAAAAAAAAAAAAGAATATTTTTTAGGATGCAAAATCATGTTCATGGAAATTAAGATGCACTAAGATGCATAGTTGCTTGCGTAAGCCTCATTCCCCCTCCTTGTGTGAGCAGGTTTTGTGCTGAAGAAAGCCAAAGTATTACGTAAAAATAGTGTATAATTGGTTAAGTCATCATAAGATTTTTACATAAAGAAGCAGAACATGCATATTTATAGAATCATAGAATACCAGGTTGGAAGGGACCTCAAGGATCATCTGGTCCAACCTTTCTTGGCAAAAGCATGGTCTAGACAAGATGGCCCAGCACCCTGTCCAGCTGAATCTTAGAAGTGTCCAATGTTAGGGAAAACATTGTTAGCACTTCTTAAACATGAAACTGTGATTTTGAAAACTAACCGCCCATTGTTTACAGCAGAACTTAAAGTGCTATGTCTTAGTTTTCTTAAAGGAAAGACTTCATAGAACTCCACAATCCTATTTTTCCTCATCTGGCTTTGAGCTTTAAACCTGTGACCCATTTGTGCTGAGTTTCAGTGTTTTAATCACGTGCCAAGGGAAAGTTGGTATTTCACTGTATTTTGTAAGGAATATGTTAGGATAGCCAGAACCTTAATAGGTGCCTTTTATCACTTTAAATCTAAATAAAATTAAGTTTTTCTGAAAGGATAACAAGCCTGGATTTGTGTCCAGAAACATTGTACAACCTCCGGCAATTTGTGGCATCTCTGGTATAGCATATCATGAGGGGACCAGTTCTGGAACATTTGTTGGGAAGATGGCCAAAACTTTTCTGAGGAATCCAGCCACTGCAGGACAAACCATGATTTTAACCATGTTTAATAAATAAATAAGTAACCCCCCAGCTAAACATTAATGTAATTTCAAAGCCATTTCTTTGTTCCATGGATTTTCTCTCTGTTTTCTTGATTTTTGCTTGCCACATCAAAGAAGGCAGAAGACATAAAAAGGGCATAGAATATTTTATAATGGAAAAAGAAAACCTTAAACTGTTCTCACTCCAAGTTTCCTTATGATATATGTTTGTACATGTAGATATAGATGCATATATCTATATACATACATACATACACACACACATGCACACATGCAGTGCCAGATCCTCGGCTGAGGATTATTACTTATACCAGTTATTATTATAATTGGTATTGTAATTATATTATAATATATAATTATAATTATTACATATATAATATATAATTATATTATAATACATATTATAATTTTTGTAATATACCAGTAGCCAATTATAATTACAGTTATTACTTATACCAACTTGATTTGTCACAGGATGAGTATGTGTCTGGTAAGGACATATACAATGTCACAAGTATAAATAATAGAAGTTAAACAATACTATCCTGTTTCTGTATTAAAATCAAAATATAAATGCATATATATATACATGCAGGCATATATAAATACATATATATACACAAATATGCAAGAGACTGGTTTGCAGCTGTCTGTCTATCTGTCCATTTATCTATGTAATTTCAAACAATTTCTGTAATACCATGATGTTTTACGGCCATGAAACTCGTTTCATATTCCATCAGTCCCTTTGAAAATGATGAAGTGAGATCATTTACCCTGTTCTTGTTAATGGGCTGGGCTTTTTATTCTTACTACAACAAAATGAGAGAATAGCTTGGCAAATTCATATCCATTACTACAACAGATGTACTGCAGTGATACTAGTCAGATCATGTTTAATATTTGTGCTAATAAAGAAAAATATTCTGTCGTTTGACAAAGTCTGAAATGAGAAAAGTTGGTGTATTTTCTTTCTGTTCTGCAAAGGCTCATGTTCTGACTGAAAGTACGCTTGACCTCCAAATTTCACAACTTTTTGTGAAAACTCCTGCAAAGTTCAAGATTGCTTAGGCACATATGACTTTGTTTGGGACTTGTGTAAGTCTGAAGATATCTACTTTTAGCATGAGGTTGTAATTAATAACACTGTGCAAGCATCCAAATGTCTCTAAGCCTTCTGCAAAATTTAATTAATACTGACGACAACCTGGAGAGGTAGTCATGGGAGATAAAGGAATTCTTTCACATGAATTGAAATGCAGCTGTCCTTGGACTGGCAGGTAGCAGCTGTTTAACAGGAGGGGGAAGCACAGTTTAAGGCTGGAGATGAGCTAAAAGCAAGAGGAAATTTCAGTAGTAAAGGTATAGCGTCCAAGATTGGTTGAAGGGTGGACATTATGGCGAATGCTCTGTTGACTATATCATGATTCCATATGCCTGACTTATGATAACTTAGTTTGTTGTAGATTGATTAGAGAAATAGACACTTTACTAATGGATGCCTTCTATGTACTTAGATGGACAGATGAATAATTAAATGAATCAGATGCAAACTAAATCATGTTTTGATAAAAATGATGTGCCAAATGGTATTTCGGATTTCCCCAATGTGAGCAAAGCATCACAAATCAGAGCAAATCTATTCTGTTAGTTTTGGAACAGTCTCTTGAGTTTGCGTGGAGGAGCAGAAGTAATATCTATTTAAAATAAAGCTATCATTTTAGTTCTCAAATAATAAGATGTCAATATAAAATCAAAATAAGTTAATTTCCTATTATAAGATCACTATTGATAGCGGTATTTTAAGTATTTTGGAGGCCTTGTTTGCAGTAGTGACTGGAGGTCTCTGAGCAGGTAAATGTGTTCACAGAGCAATTCTTCATCATATGCACTTTGGAAGTAATAAGCATGTATGTTGGAGTTATCAGAGTAACTTCTGTATATAGAATAGTCCCTTACCAGAGTTTCTGGCAATGAAAGATTTCAAGAAAAGTGACTTGTCATTACGAAAAAACAGTCAACAACCACATAGTTTTATTGGGATTAGAGAATCTGCCTGTACAGTGTGGGGGACTCTCCTCCCATAGCGCTTGCTGGGGAACCTTCGGAGATTTACAACGGGCCCAGGCCCATAGCCTGCACCTTTGGATGACTCTGGCTGTTAATGTGGCTTTATTAAAGCATCCATTGTAGTTCACTTTCATTAGTGCCATATTAAAGGCTTCGAAGCTAATACAACTCTCCATTTTCTGCTGTTGTAGTTCATACAATATTAATATATTAAATATCATTACTTTCAAATGACTTGTGATAAAGGGAGTCAGCAATATTCCCTTGGGTTAGTTCCTTCATTTAAAGAGATATGCTTCTATTGCAGAGCGGTAGTGGCAATAGTATTTTGACAAACATCTATAAAACAAGAAAAAGTCCTACTTTCCAGTTTTAATCCATCAGGAAGCTTTTAGGGATTCATCTTGTCTGAAATATTCATAGGCAGCAAAACGTCCTGAATGCCCTACAGAATTTGTGCAGAGTCAGGTAGGTGATTGATAGTGAAGTTCTGTTCTGAGTCACTCACAGTATGTAATTCTATTTGTCTTGCCAAACACTAAAGAGCAAGCAACTCATAAAATGTAAAGGTAACGGGGCTCATATTTTCCCCCATTTAAGAAAGAACCTGGTGTCTCCAGTTCACTGTACTTCACTGATTGTAACAAATTTCTATTAAATCAAAGGAGAAAGGCACAGTTTTCCTAGCGGAGCACTTAGAAGCTGTATTAGCCGGGTGTCATATATTGTATCATATATATTTGTGTATATGATTTCAAAAAACTTCTCCACAATTTTACATCATAAACATCTGAGATAAATCAGTAGATAGCTCTCTCACTTCATTTATAATGACATTGAAAATATATTGAAGATCCTACCATTCAGTCCTTAAGCAAAAAATCCAGCAATCCCAATGCTTCACTAAAATGCCTTTAAGTCAGTAAATACTGTCTTAATTTACCTGGTTATACTATGACAAAGGAGGTAATAAAATACACACATCAGTGGTTACCTGCTTTTGTTAAAATGCCATGTGGTTTTTTGTTGGTTTTTTTTTTTTTTTCAAGAAAATGCTGGTCATATTTGCATGCCCCATCACTAGTTTATTTCCATTCCTCTACTGTTCTGCAAACTTCTAGGGAAAGACACCTGGACTGGTACAAAAATATAAATGAAAGATGAAGTGGCAGCTTAAACTCTGCCTTTCATTGTTTTTCTCATTTTAAGCTAGGCTATCAAAATAGTTGGACATTCTATATAGAGTTGATTTTTTATTTTGGCCAGTGTCTATGTAGCTGCTTTCCCAGTGGGCCTCAACTGATAACATGCAGCCACCTTTCTTTCTGCTGAGTCCCACTGCATCTCTATGAAAACCTGTTTCGACAGAACTTGTACAATGTTCTACTGCCAGGATGCTGCTGGGAATAAAACCTGGCCGTACCCAAAGGTGATGTACATGTTCTCTAGTTTCAGAGCTGGACACACTCAGCACCACACTGATTGGGAAGAAACCTATTCGTGAAATAATGTAAGTGTCCCATGTGGCATCCTTTGCAGCCGTCAAAGGTATTACAGCTGAATTGTCTGCCTTTTGCCACATTTCAGCAAACCAGGAAATTAATTAAATACCAGTAGAGGTCCTCACTGGCTTCCCTAGGTATTCACAGCATTCCTCAAGAAAGTGGACTAGGTAACTTGTTGCTTTCCCTACCACTTTAACACTAATAAGGTACCCAGTGACAGACAGGTGGTTTGTGCTGGATGTTACTATGTACGACTTGAAGACCAGCTGAGGAAGACTGAAAACCCTACTCCAGTCCTCAGTAGCAAAAAAATATTTCCTGATCCCAGCTGGCAGTCTGCATGTCATGGACGCAATCTTGGAGACTCAGAGCTCAAACTGATGAAACTTGTTGACCTTGTTAGTGGGAACATTACCTATCACTGCATTAGAAGTGTGTCCCATGTTTTCTAAGCATGGGCGCTGTAGGATGTGGGAAGGGAAATATGCATGCTCAGAGACCTCGTTTTTATACCAACTCAGTAAATTCAGCTATTTCATCTCTTCTGAGGGCAACTGACTCTGTGAAAGACTGCAGGATTTCCTAACTTGCTCTTAGGACTTGTCATGTTTGGTTTCCTTCTACTTCACACAGTGGCCATGTAGTGGAACTGGAACCACATTTGTTCGAGACTGAAAATGCCTCTCTACTGATACAAAGTAGGCATTTAAAAATGTGTTTACAGTTGAAAACTTGTCATGTAATAAAGATAAATCCAGTTGTAGTTGGAACAAAAGGAAAAGTAGAGAAAAAAAGGAAGAAAGAAGAAAAAGCAATGAGTGACTTATCCACCCCATACAAAGGGAAAGTCAGATTAGAGGCAGGAAGGAAAAAGGGGGAAAATTAAGAACAGAGGAGTGCAGAACAACACAGAAAACAACTCTGTCTCTGTAAAAAAATTATTTTTTATTCAGCAGCATCTTTCTGTTGCCCTACAATATTTGTGCTTGGACAAAGTTAATCTATTAGCTTGTTTATTGAATAATACCCTTTTTTTCCCCCAAAACACTATTTCCCTTGCATTTTTTTCACTGTTTGTCTACTTTTGCCTGTTAAATCAGATGAGTGGAGGAAAGCGTGAGGCTTTCTACTTTTATACAGAACAATTTTATCTGCTGATAAAATTATGCATGGCACAAAACGGCTCATAGAATTGCCCCAAATTACGCACCAATTCACCCTCCCAAATGTAGTTTAGATGAACCAACTGTCCTGGTTTCGGCTAGGACAGAGTTAATTTTCTTCCTAGTAGCTGATATAGTGCTGCAGTTTGGATTTAGTAGGAAAATAACGTTGATAACACACTGATGTTTTTTGTTGTTGCTAAGTAGTGTTTATACTAAGTCAAGGATTTCTCAGCTTCTCGTGCCCAGCCAGCAAGAAGGCTGGAGGGGCACAAGAAGCTGGGAGGGGACACCACCAGGACAGCTGACCCAAACTGGCCAAAGAGCTATTCCATACCATATGACATCATGCCCAGTATATAAAGTGGGGGGAGTTAACTGGGAGGGGGGATCGCGGCTCGGGAACTAACTGGGCATCGGTCACTGAGTGGTGAGCAATTGCATTGTGCACCACTTGCTTTGTATAGGTTAATTCTTTTAGTATTGCTATTGTCATATTATTATTATTATCATTATTATTTTTCCTTCCTTTCTGTCCTATTAAACTGTCTTTATCTCAACTCACGAGGTTTTTTTTTCCTGATTCTCTCCCCCATCCCAGGGGTGGGGGGGCAGTGAGCGAGCGGCTGCGTGGTGCTTAGCTGCCAGCTGGGGTTAAAACCACGACACCAACAAATATACTATAAATTCAGAAGTGTCTCCACATGCAAGCCTGTTTTTTTGCGTTCTTATTCCTCTAAGCCTCATTGAAATCAGTAATGCGAGCATCCTCTTTCAATCAGCAGCAAAGACAATTGAAAAAATTACAAAAAACAATAAGCTGTAAAAGTAGGATTAGTGCCTTCTGGCAAGATATTAATGGTACCGATTATACTCATGTCTCAATAAAGAATCAATGGGCCAGATCCTCAGCTGATATAAAGTAATGTCAGCAGAGCTGTGCTGCTTTAATATCCCAGGTGAAGATCACATTCTATTTAGGGAAAGCTATGTTGCATCCTTGGTTCCAGAATCTAATTCACTGGAAATGCTGGGGAAGAACAGAAAAGTATGTTACTTAATAGGTCTATGTCTGAGCAGATGAAGGGCTTATTGCCTGCCATTAGTACTCTAGAGTGCACTGTAGTTAAACAGAAGGATACCTGTGAAAGGTACAGTTGGCCAAAAATGTCAGCTACTTCTCTGCTTGAAATGTGAAAATAGAAAGTGGGATAAAACTCACACTCAGTATTGCCTGGATTCTGGGTCCCATCATGAAGCCCACGTAACTTCTACTCTGTGATCAGGCTGACGGTTGAAACTCTGGTTAATTCCAGTGTGGCTGGTACCACTGTGCAATAAGGTCAACAGAGAGACTCAGGCTGTGATTTCTGTGCTCTGGGCAAGTGTAAAGGAAGGTAGAGTAAATGCCTTTTGAAGCCGTTTTTGTGGGCAAGGTTAATTATTTACACTGTCTGCCAGCAGTGTAAGAACAGCATGTGTTCAGAACGGGAGTCAGACTCCTGCTGAGGTATATGATCAAGATAAAACAAATGCCAAGAGACTGATAAAACAATGCAAATGACAATACTTGCCTAGCTTGGTAGAGCAGATGGAACAGGATAGAAATACTAATAAGGTGAGGTCATTCTACGAGGATGTCACCGTATGGAGGCAAGAATATTAACAACAACAAAAGCTCGATAAAGGACAAAAATGGAATTATCACATGAATAGAATACACACTTACACAGAATGCAGTTGCAGATAGACGGTGAGATATTTTGATGAGTGCTTTAATGAAGAGCTCAGTAAAGGTGAACAACCATTGGTTGAGCTCACCGTTGAGGAACTGAATTTTGACAAGTTCCAAGAGGCATCAGGAATGTTCAAACAACAAAGCTTCTGGTATCAACCCACTGAATTCCACTGAAGTATTAAACACACGAAGGGAGAAGTCAAACTCTACACATTCATTTCATTTGGAGGTTTGAAAAGAAACCAGAGGGCTTTTCAAAAACAAGTGGCTGTATAGCCAGTTTTGAAAAAGGAAGATAAAATGGAAGAAGTGTGAAGGCATTCTGTTCCTGTTTATGCCTGATAACAGCCTATCTCTGAGGTCCTTTTACACTGACTGATTCATCCTAGAAAGGCAATATAAGTCAGATCATTGTAGAATCAATATGAATTCCAGCAGAAGATGTTCAACTTTAGCTACTACTTGAGAAAAGTGAGAAATATAACCAGAATATACACATATTATTATACCATTTTCAGAAACAGGTAATAAGGTCCCACGCAATGACTTGTGAGATACAAAAAAATAATTTAGAAGTTCTTAATAAAGTGATAACATTGCCTTTGTTGTGTATCTTTGGCTCAACAAAGCTGCAAAAGCAAGGAATAGCATTTCTGTTTTGTTTGATGGCTGGTTGTTAGGTTTTAGACAAGCCTAAATAGACAGTCATAATGCTCAGTTTCAGTACTGAGATAATTTGCTATCTAGGACCATTAATTACTAATAAAAATTGGTGAGGGAGGAAGTTTAGGCACGGACAAAGAGCTCGAATTCTTCTCATCTCTGCCTGTGAAGAATTATAGCTCTATTTAGCTACTAAGAAAGACCCTGTTTCAGTTGTTCCAGGCCAGATGTTCCATATGAACATGAACTTCGTCACTTCGCTAAGGAAAAAAAGGGACTTGATTTTTTGTGTCCACTAAGGCAATATGGGGAGACAAAGTTCTAATAAGAAGTGATAGGAAGTCTATGCAAATCGACGCATAGCCAAAAAAGCAGAACCCAGCTCAGCTGGAATAATGAAGAGAGATTAGATAAGTGCCTTAAGGAAGGCTCTTATGATGGTATTTGATCCTGTGTCCATTGAAGAGAAGGATGGAGGGCAGGGCAATATCTAAAAGCAGTGAATATGAATGACCAACAATAAGAAAAATATCCCAATATTTTCCAGAAGAAGACAGGGTCAGTCTGTGAGAGAGGTCATGTAAGGCCTACAGAGCCAGGTCCCCAGTGAGACGTGGATTTCAGCAGGCCTCAGGAATGGTAAATGAATTTTCTCTGTGTGCCTCCAACATTACGAACTGAAGGTCAGGCTGATGAGGGGGCTGCAACAAATGCCCTGACCCATATGGGAAGTCTTCTCTGGTAAGGGAACTTTCATGAGACAGTAAATAAATGTGAGTGTAGCGGCTAAACACAGAAGAGCTGATCTTAGCAAAAATCTAGTCATTGACTTAAATTTTGCTAACTGCTTAGTGAACTATCCATGATTTTTTGTCCTCAGATGCTGTTTGGAAGTATTTTTTGGTACTGTCTAATCAACTGACACTCATATGTGTATCCTTGTGCAATATTTCTGCCTTTGTTCTGTTACCATAACCATCATCACCCCTATCCCCTACCTCTGTTACAACACTTTTTCAGTGGAGATCTACATATCACACATATGCTTTTGTAGAATTTATTATCCCTTATATTTAAAAAGAAAATGTAGTCTCTCATTTCTCTTTTTGAACAGCTGCTTTTCTTTTCTGACAATGGCCGATACAGAACAAAGATTCCCTTCTCACAGAGCTTTTTTTTTGCTTACCGCATTATCCACAGCTTCCCTGTTTTTCACCTTCGGTATTTTAAAAGGCAGAAACTGAACTGGGTTTGATGCATTTCATTTCATCTGAGAAATAAAAGAAATACAGGGATGAAAGCTTAGAGATGGACAAAGGGTTATTGGAATCTATGACTCCTCTTGCAGCTTTGTCTTCTGTAAGGCTTTCCTCAATATTAAAAGCTGATCAGTCAGTAAAAAGTACAGCAGAGAAAAAATACTCAAAAGTCACTTTTGCTATATTCAATAAATATTGTAACTCTATGATGTGCTATCATTTTATAAACCTACGTGGAGGACTATTTTGACTGCTTTGATATATACAATTTGACAAATAGATGTGTTTATGTCTCTGAATATACAAATGGATTGCAGACTACAATTTATAAAAAAGAAATACACTCACTTGCCAGATACAGGGGCTTCTTCTCCCACTTAAAAGTTACTGCTTTTTTTAACCCTGTGGAGCTATTTACTTTGAAATTGTAACAAATAGAAATAAAACTTTCTCTGATCCTGGTAACTTGCACTTTGTGTTTGGTATCTGACAAGTCCCTTTCTGATAGTTTTTCTTGATGTTATTCTGCCTCCTAATACAGAGAATGTTGCAATTTTGGTCTGACTTACAAGAGTTTAGGAGTGCGTTTTCACTTCCTTCCCAGGGGGCATTGTTATCCTTTAGCAACTCTGTTGTCTGGTGTAGCAGAAGAAAGCTTACCACTTTGATGTAGATTCCTGTTAAAGCAGCACAGAGTATTAAACTAGTGATCCAGAGTTTCAGAGAGTCAAAAACAAACAATGCCATTTCAGAGAGCATTCATGAATTCAGTTTCAGGAAAAAAACCTAATACTCATGGCCAAAGGGTAGAATAGCAGCATTAAATTCTATCTTTTGATGGGTCGCTTAAAAATTAGTGATATGAATGGCAGCATAACTGAAAGCATATTATCCTTATAATTAAACCGTGATTCACCTGGTTAAAAAAAATATTATTTTCTTAAAATTCACACAAATTATCTACTTCAGTTTGAATTTGAAAGAGAAAGAAGACAGGTGTTGTGGTTTAACCCCAGCCAGCAACTAAACACCATGCATCCACTCACTCACTCCTCCCCCTGCCCTGGTGGGATGGGGAGGACAATCGAAAACAAGTAAAACTCGTGGGTTGAGATAAGAACAGTTTGATAATTTAAATAAAAAATAAAATATAATAATAATAATAATAATAGTAATGAAAAGGAAGATAACAAGAAGAGTGAAATACAACCCAAGAAAGACAAGTGATGCACAATGCAATTGCTCACCACCCGCTGACAAATGTTCAGCCAGTCCCCGAGCAGCGATTCACCCCTCCTGGCCAACTCCCCCCAGTTTATATACTGGGCATGACATCATATGGTATGGAATAGCTCTTTAGCCAGTTTGGGTCAGCTGTCCTGGCTGTGTCCCCTCTCAGCTTCTCGTGCTCCTCCAGCTTTCTTGCTGGCTGGGCATGAGAAGCTGAAAAATCCTTGACCTAGTATAAACACTACTTAGCAACAACTGAAAACATCAGTGTGTTATCAACATCATTCTCATACTAAATCCAAAACACGGCACTATACGAGCTACTAGGAAGAAAATTAACTGTATCCCAGCCGAAAGCAGGACAAGTTAATGGGAGCTACAATAACACTTTGGTTGATACTTAATTAGTGGGAGCCATCAGACCTTTCATTTTGCATGTTATTAATCTTTTTCTGCTGAAGTTGTTTTAGTAAATCACATTTCACAATTTTCCGCTTGTGTTTGGCAGCTGAATCCAAATTCTCTGGGATGAAATTGGTTGCTCTGGTTTACTGTCATGTGTGGATGAAAAGTTAAATCACACCCAGTTACCACCTACTTTGGCAAAATTGTATACAAACAGAAAGACCAGAATTAGCATAACTACCAACTAAGAATGAAATTAATTACTTCTAGAAGGATACATCTTGGCACCATCATGTTATTCTGCATTGCTTGGACTCAGTAGTAAAGCTTAACTTCTGGGGATGCATACACTGCAGCCAGAAAAAGAGAACTATGTAAATTTCTATGTATAGTGTAGAAACCTGCTTCTGAAAGACTTCATTGGAAACATGCAAGTGTTAGACATGAAACCTGGCTGAATGGTCAGGCCCAGGGAGGCCAGTCACTAGTGGTGTACCACAGGGACTGATGGTGGGACCAGTGATGTTTGATATCTTCATTAATGATCTGGAGGATGGGACAGAGTGCACCCTCAGCAAGTTAGCAGATGATACAAAACTGGGAGACGTGGCTGATACAACAGAGGGTTGTGCTGCCATCCAGAGGGACCTTAGCAGGCTGGAGAACTGGGCTGACAGGAACCTCTCGAAGTTCAACAAAGAGAAATGCAAATTCCTGCATCTGTGCTGGGGCCACCCAGCTGGAAAGCAGCTCTGCAGAGAAGGACCTTGGGGTTGTGGTGGACAACAAGCTGTCCATGAGCCAGCAGTGCACCCTCATGGCAAAGAAGGCCAACAGCATCCTGGGCTGCATTAGCAGGAGTGTTGCCAGCAGGTCACGGGATGTGATCCTTCCCCTCCACTCAGCACTGGCAAGGACACACCTGGAGTGCTGGTTCCTGTTCTGGGCTCCCCAGTACAAGAGAGACATGGACATGCTGGAGAGAATCCAGCGAAGGGCCACGAAGATGATGAAAGGACTGGGGCATCTCTCCTGTGAGGAAAGGCTGAGAGAGCTGGGACTGTTTAGCCTAGAGAAGAGAAGGCTCAAGTGGGATCTTATCAATGTGCAAAATAACTGATGAGGACAATGAAGAAGAGGGAGCCAGACTCTTCTCAGTAGTGCTCAGTGACAGGACAAGAAGCAATGGACACAAATTAAGAAACATGACATTCCATCTGAACACAAGAAAAACTTTTTACTGTGAGAGTGGTCAAACACTGGAACAGTTTGCCCAGACAGGCTGTGGAGAATCCATCTGTGGAGATAGTCAGAAGCTGTCTGGACACGGTCCTGGGCTACCTTCTCTAGCTGACTCTGCTTAAGAATGGGGTTTGCACTAGATGATCTCAAGAGGTCCCTTCCAACCTAACTGGTTCTGTGTGATTCTCTGCAATTTGATGGCATATTAGGGATTCTTCATTGCACCATTTGTTCAGTGCAATGGATCAGTAATAACCAAAACTTAATTTTATCTTGTTAATACTTCCGGACACCTTCCTCACCCTCTCAGTTGACATACTGTGGGTTTTACCAGCCAATTCAATGGAAGCCATTGGTAGAGAGTCAAAGACAAAGGGAGTCCTCTGTAGACAGCTAATCCTAAATCTCTGAAACCATGTCTCATGCCCGGGACAACAGACATTAGTTTTCTAAATGAATATACCTCAGAGCTGAACTAGTGATGGTGTATCGCCTTAGCCATAGGCGTAAGCACTGGGAACAAGCTGCAGATGTGACATTCCTGGCTGGGAAAGGAACAATTGAAATGCACATTAGATACCATATTCCATCTCTTGGCTGCTTAAACTCGTGCCCATCTGTCAGTATGGCAGTATGCCGGTTAACAGTGCTATATGCCAGTTTTTCAGGTCTTGGGATAAACTGGAGATACACTTAGGTGGGCAGCTTGAGCATGACACTAAATATAATCTCTTCTGCAGGAGTCACTGCTTGGATGATGGTATGAAAATGTCAATACCTGCCTTGTCTTGTGATTTTTACTTAGTGACATAAATGCCAAAGATGTGAGAGACAAGGAGAGAAAACTAAGAAAGACTTTGGGAGCAGCAGCTGCTAGAAGGACAGTTTGCATTTTGCGGACAGTGTGAAAGATTCTTTAAGACTGCAAGCAATGTAAAACACAAGCTTTGAGGTCTAGGAGCATACAGAATATTTTCTTCAGAAGATGAATGCAGAGGATATACTTTTAAGAAAATAATTCAGGACACGATTTCCACTACAAATATTCCAGACTAGCTCTCAATGCCGTTTTGTGCAGCTGAGAACTTAAGCTGCAGTGCAACGAGTGGTATCAAGCTGTGATTGTTAAAAAATTATTTTGCTAGTCAGCTTTTTTGTTATCTTTTTATACAGATAAATTTCAACCTGCTCATGAACTGTTTGCTTGCTATCGATAGCATTTCAGTAGTGTGAAGTGTCCTTTAACAGAGAGAGTTTTGCTTTTGCTTCTTGGTATCAGCTCTGCTACAGTAAGGAAATTATGTTCTTAACATGTTTTACTAGAGATGAATTTAAAGTTTGGCATGAGCTTAAGTGCTTTGTTGAACTGAACACTGTGAGTATAATCTTCATAAATTGCTTACATTAATCAAAAAGTGCTAATTAGTAAATAAGCTTCATTTTGGAAAAGGCTGCATTCATTTATTAAGTTAAATAAAAAACCTCTTCCCTCATGTAAAGAGGATCACAGATCACAGCCCAAATATTGAGGGGAGCTAAGAGCTCCTTTTTAAATGTTTCCAACAGGTAGATCTCACCGGGAGGAGGTGGAGCTGCCTAATGCTCCACTATGTGTTGGGTGTTGGATATCTGTGGAGAAGCAGGGCAAAACAGGCATTCAACCAGCAGCATAAATGTTGAACTTCAAGGAACATTGTTTTTTCTGTAGTTTTTCTTTTTCACACTATGGGGCTATAGCTGAGAGTCTCAGACCTTGTCCGTCATGATTAAATGGATCATGTCCATTTGAGCCCATGGTCAAAACCTGTTGTCTGGGACCACTGAAAAGAACAGACTATATTTTGCTTGAGTCTGCGGGCATGCGAGCTCCATGGAAGCAGCTATCATCATGTTCTGCAAGGCTGAGACAATAGTATATGTGTCCACTGCTCTTCCATGTGTAAAACAGCCCTGCTTATGTGGAGCTGGAGGAAAAGTAAGGAGAAAGCACCAGAGGTGCTTCCAGTGTTTGAATGGTTTTGCATCAAAAGGCTGAAGGTAGAAGACTGACAGTGTACTGTAACCATGGAGATGCCTACCAGTTTTCAAGTTTAAGAAAAAAAGAGAAAAAGAAAAAAAAATTGATTTCTCTTCTAGGAAGATAGCTGCAGTGACAGTATCCGTCTGCTGGAGTTAATCCACCTTTCACCCCGTGCATGTGTGTATTCTCCATACAGGGCACAGGAGCAGCTTGTATATACAGTCTCTGAGCCCTTGTATAGTTGAGCCACTGTCAGCATGGCCGACTTCCGTGTGTGGTCATGAAGAGCAGGAGCAGAGATGGCTCCATATGTGAATGGTGGCATGATATAGTTGTGCCAGCAATGTGGGATTTCAGCTGAGGAGTGGGTTTAGTCCTACTTCATTGATCCCAGCCTCCCCATCCCCTGTTTACATAGATCCAAGTGATTGCAGCTTCACTCTGATTGATTAGATTTGGCAGATGGGTTCTGGGAATTGGAGAGGAGCTGCAGTGCAGTAGTAAGGATTTAAGTATTGTCAAGACTGCAGCAGGAGTGACAGACAGGAGCTAATGAGCAGGACAGGCACCTTCAGCCCACCCCAGGAAAACTGTGTCTGAAGAAGAATGAAATATTATGTTAATTTTCATTGCAATAGGAGGTGCCTGTCTGCTTGTCCACCTGCCTACACGTTGCTCTTACATTGCTCTGGTGAATGGTGAGAGGAATGCTTCCTATATTCAACACACCAATTCTCACATCCACCCTCCCTATCCCCCAGCACAGAAATACTTGTGTTCCCATTTTATAGATATGCAAGCTGTGCTTTACACTGAAAAGTGAGATACTTGTAAAATTTGCAGCAAGAAATTTATATTTTAACAAATTAAGCTCTGCTGGGAGTCCAGCATTTATGATCTAAGCTGAGCAGTCCACTCAAACAAGTGCCGATGTCCCAGAAATATTTGTAATGAAATGAGTGGAGAGAGAAATAGAATTTCTGTCTGAATCATTCATGATATTGCCACTCAAACTATTATTGAACTGTTCAACTTGAGACTTACCAACAGATTTGACAGGAAATACTCTCCTAGAAATTTTATGAGATCTTCATTCTTCCTGCCCAAATGTGAATATTAAGTACATAAAAGTAAGCTTCAGCCTGTAGTTTTAAATAACTTTCACATTTATTTTTTGTCTTTTATAACTCTTTGAGATGCAAATTTACTTCCTATGATCAAACTTCTATTGTCTTTGATAGTAGTTTTCCCAAAATAAAACTATATTTCCCTGCTGACCTTGACCAACACAAATTTTCATTAGAAACAGTTGAGCATTTTTTTTTAATACAAAAAAAATCTAAGCAGGATTTGTCCCTCAGTGTTTGAATGTATGACATCTGAAACAGTTTTATAAATATTAAACAGAATCACTTGAAAAGAAAAAAAAGGTATTTCAAAAACAATGATGATAATGGCAATACAGTTTTAATCTTGAGATTAGAAGTTTTTTGCTTTATTTATGCTCTTTTAAGATCATACAGTTCAGTTAAAACATTTTAAACAGTGATATAGCAATGATTTAACAATGCAAATGTGTTAATTGTTTTAATTTTGTTTATGTTGAAAAGAAAAGGCTGATTTTTCTTGTACAGCAGTGACTGATCATTTTATGTTTTATTTAGTGCAGTTTTCTGCTTAGTGTTTTTAGAAGCTGGGTTTAAAAATACTGTAAAATATAAGTGAGACTAGGTGAACCTTCAACTGTTGTATACGTCAACCCAAAAATAAAAAACCTCCACAAAATAAAAAAAAATAAAATCAAACCACATTTCCAAAGGAACACCAGAGAGCTTTCTGTGGCAGTCGGCAGATACATAAAGGCATTATTTTGCAGATATTATTGTTGATAGGTTTGATATAGAGCATGGTTTGTCTGAGCCAATGGGATATTGTCCTCTTAACAAATCTCATCATGCCAGCAGTGTTGCTTCTATAGGATGGCTTATCAGCTCCAACCAGAGTCTGCTACACTTGCACTTGCCTTCATAGCCTGAGAGGAAAATAAATTGTTCCCAAGCAGTTAATAAGAAAGAATTATTGTGAGTGAGATGCATGACATTATGAGAAAGCATGGTGTTTTACTGACTAAATGTTTCTTTGCAACCATCCCCATCTTCGCTCAGTTGGCAACATTCCCTCTTCTCTCCCCCTCCCTCCTGCAAAAAACCCCCACCTCAGGTTCAGTGTAAATGAAATGAACATTTCATTTCTGGAACAGAGTCTCTTTAAACACTGTTACTGATGTGCTATTCTATTTCAAGAAGTGTTCTTATGACATTTCTCCTCTGCATTTTAATATAGACGTTGGAGCGGGCTGGAGAAGCATTCCAATACTGTCTGTGTTACGACGACGTGCATCTTCATTTTTGCTATCTATGCAGTTATAAATGAGCATATACAAATATATTACATAGTATGTGAATAATAAATCTGAATACAACTCTCCGTTTTCTGTGGGTTAGCAGAACCACTCCTGGAAAATTAGGGAGTTATAGTACTGAAGGCATGCAGTTTATGGGCCAAATGCTTCTCATCTTACACATATAAGTGGGCCCATTTAAATTAATGGAGCCACACAGGTAATAACTGTGAGTGGCATTTGGTCTTTTAGTCAATTCCTCACATCCATTGTCTGGGAATCAAAAACAATGGGGTCTGATAAACTGTAAGTTCATATGATGGCTAATAAATACAAAGGGAAGTGTAGGCATGCTGTCATGCAGCTTTACTGTCTTTTATGGAGGTAGGTACATAAGGTCTTGATTAGCCAAGCAATTAAGCATACCTTTAGCTTTACACCCCTGGTCAAATCACATTTTGGGTAAGGAGAAATGCAAACTCTTTGCTTAACTGTGGCTTTGGAGCAAATAAGGAAACCAGATATCATATTTTTAATTGCATTTATACAATTCTGATTCTTTGTAATTCAGCCATACGCCCGTTTGTTATCCCAGTGCTGCCATGCAGGGTGTCTCAGAAAGAACTGAGAATTCTTATGCAGAAACCACATCTGAGGGAATTGTTCAGTATTTTATTGCTTTGAAATGGAAAGTGACTGTGAAGATCAAAGTACAAGAGAAAAACACTGATAAATACAACACTATTACCACTCCTAAATGTTCTGGACTTCCTTAGTATCTGTAATCTGTGGATCTCAAAACATTTTCAAATATTATTTAAACCTTTTAACATGTTTGTAGACATACATAGTTATTCAGGTTTATAGGTAGATAATATTACAAGCAGAAATGATCACCTAGTCTGTGAGAGGCACTAAAAGACACAGCTGCCTGTGGTAGCAGGGGACTGACTGAGAAAGTACCATATAGTTCTGCATATTTTTGAAACCACAGAGTCAATTTCTAACATACCTGGAAATTGAACTTGTACCCTTCTTGTCAGTATTCCACTTCCTTTATCCTGGCTTTTGTCATGGTTAGTTTTAGAGCTTGTCAAACTTGTGATGGAAATCTGAAAGACTGTGAATTCAAACTGGTTTCATTGTTTTAATGCAAATCTTATATATTTTCTTTTTTTCAATCAGTATTGGGTTTGTTAAGCTAATATGAAAAATTGCAGTCTTCTTAGGACATGTATCATTTCACTACAATATTTTGATAACCCATAGGCAAGTTTTGACATCTTTTTCAAATTCAGCTCAACTAAGACTTTTCCTGACATCAATTTAACAGTACAAGAAGTTTCAGGTCCTTTTTCCAGTGAAGCAGCTCACTATATGTATACGGATGCGTATGTATAATATTGAAGCATTGCACCAAATGTGCATAAGTTCACATACTTTTCTTAGGAGTCTAGCTGAATCTTATCTGTTCTCACTATATTTAAGAAAAGAAATGATTAGGTATCTGAGGTTTGCAGAAACAGTAATCACACAGTGCATCAAATCTGCATGTGTTGGCAAAAATAGTCACAACAAAATGTATTATGCAGAACAACCAGTCGATTTGATTAATTCTTATTCAAAACAGAAAAAGAGTAGGAAGATTTATTTCTTTTTATTATTCTGCACTACTAAAGCTAGTAAGGAGAGAAGAGGATAAGGGATAAATTGAATTCAAATCGAGATTGAGACAAGCAACGTTCATAAATTCATATCCATGCTGTTCTCCCAGAGCTTCACAACTAATTGCGTTGAATTTTTCTCTTGTTCTTATCTAGGCCATCCTCCATATGGCTCCATACGCCTGAGTTTTTTCACCTTGAATTAGTTCTTTGTGTTTTCTCCCCACCTACCCATAGCCTTTCTTAAAACTCATATCTGAGAACCTTGGACTTCTCTTCCTTGTGCTATTAACAAAATATTAAAAATGGTCTGCATTAAAACACCTTCTAAATAAATTTGTGGTTAAAATGCATGCTCGGTTGTTTTGCAGCAATTTGCAGTCCAAGTCAGTAGACATCAACATATCTCTAATGAATTCCACTCCATGCTGATTCTTGAGTATTGCCATGTCCAGTTCAGAACTTTGAAACAAAATGCACAGAGTAACTAGGAAATCAGCAGCCTCCTGAGACTGTTTTCATGCAGAGAAACATCTGGTGCCCTAAAATAGAGTCACAGGCTTAAAAACAGGTAGAAAACAATATACACTTGTTAACCATGTTGGGGCAGAGGAACATTAAAAAAATGGATAAAACCTCATTCCACGTAGGAAGTTTCTGAAAAAGAAAAAAAGAGTAGTTTCCTAAAATGGCTGAAAAGCAACCAACCTCTCAAACAGACAGAGATTTGCAAGTGGGAAAGAAGGAAGATAAGAGGAAAGATAGAGTTGTAAGAGGGCTTCAGCTCCAGCCAGCAAGAGGAGGTGAGGAAGCGCTGTGGAGTAGCAAGATCTCTCTCCGTTCCTACATTCTTGTTGGTATTATGAAGGGGGTGTGTGTGTGTGCCTCTGTGTGTGTGTGCGTTTGTGTGTGCGCAGACACTCATGGGAATACAGTCCCTCTGCTCACTGATCAAACTGCGATAGCTGTACATAAGGAAAATGGAAGGGAAAACAACTTACAAAGTACTGGATACAGTTGAATTAGACATTTTTTAAGGCAAAGGGCTAGCTCCTAGCTAAGCTAAATGACAACCCCTTGTTCTAGAGAAATAATTGCCTTCAGCAGACCCTACTAATAGTATAGCTGGTAGAACCAGCAGTACTAGTAGGCAGGCTTTTTCTTTATATGTCACTCTTAGGACTGGAACAATGTGACAACGTTACTTGGATGTTCATAAAAATATAGTTTTCATCTAATTGAGGTAATCTGAACTTCCCTGGGGGGGGAAAGATGCATTGTACCAAGCACAGGACATGGAATTCAAATCTTCATTTGAATGCTGAAGAACCAAATTCAGACGAAAAGAAAACACTGTCTAAGTCCCTTGCATGTTTAGAGTTGTTATGTTAAAGTCTTAGCCAAATTGTCTTACCTGTGCTTAGTGGCAGTGACAATTAAACTTAAAATTAAACGTGTCCAAAATTATTTGGACACATTATACAGGGGACGCATTATACAGGTGCAGCTGATGAAAGTATATTCCAGTGGAATGAATCTGCATTGCAAGGCTGTACAGTTTTCCAGTAAGAGGCTGAAATGCAGGATGTATCCAAAATAGAAGAAGGACAGGTCTGGCTCCCATTCCCTAGTGGAAGAGGGGATACTGTGAGAGTAAGTCTCAGAACTGATTCTAGCTCCCTGGAGATCATCAGTCCCCATCAGCACATAGACCAATGCATTAATGCATACAATTAGGTAAATCTGGCAATACCAAGAACAGTTTCATACTAAAAGCTGTCTAAGAAAAAAAAATGTTTATCTGGGTCTGTCCTGAATAAAGGTGCTAGCCCAGATAAGGGCTCAGATCTACTATATATTTAACAGTACACAATCCTAAGGTGATAGTTGATATCTTCCATTAATGAGAAACTCTGGTTATGAAAAAATTCACACTATGATTTAGAGTTTCAAGTCCAAAATCAACTTATTTAAAAAAACATATGTCTACCTTTTTAACACAGAGTTTAAGAACAAAAGCAACTCTATGAATATTGCAAAATAATATACAAAATTTAGTGTATCTTTCCTATTAAAGCAACATTAAAACCAAATCAAGAGATGTTTCAGAAACTTCCTTCCCAGTTCTTGCAAGTGGGTAGAGCAGTATAAACTGTAATTACCACTCAGCAGGTGATTGGCACCTCCCTGCAAAGCCACAGGAATGAAACACAGGGAATTTGCCTTGTCTCCTTTAGTACAAAGGTGGCCTAACCCACTGACGAAGGTGGCTCAGGCTAACCTTGCTGATTCTAGCACGACAGCAGATTCTGCCCTGTTGAAACTCATATATAACATCTTCAAAAAGTATCAGAAGGACTCTTGTCGGCAGCCAGCTCTGGCATTCACTTTGTCAGTGCAAAGTAGGTATTGAACTGTAAGCTTGTAGTTGCACAACTACGATTATTCTCCTTGCTTGTTCTGGACCTTTAAATATCAAAGCATCAGCTGATCTGCTGGGTTTGGCACAAGGTTTAGCTGTATTCACTTACTTTTTCTTCTTCCCGCTGTACAACTCTCATTCATGTCCAGGTAACTGCCCATCTTATGTGCTGAATAAAGCTTAGGTCCCACGGAAAAATAGTATGTGGTTACCTAATTTAAGACTATGTGTAATAGCACATGTTCTCTGCTATCTCAATAGGAAAATGAAGTCCTTTCGCCTTGGAGAAACACTACAGTACAGCTGTCAAGGAAAAACTTTAGTGGAGAAGAGAGATCTGGCAAGACTAAATACTTGTTACCTAAATGATTATTAGATGGATGATTGGGGATCTCTTGCCATGGTCCAAGCAAGTAGTAGTCCTTTAGATTGTAGGTGGATTTTTTTTATCACCTCTCATTCACATCACTCCCATAGCTCCCCAAAGTTTTTAATTAGCTACTCTTCCAAGCTTTCTTTCCAGTAATTTTTATCTGATCTGCTGAACTTTGTTGAATATGCTAATACGTGACTAATGTGCCAGTTACAAGCTGCAGCAATCAAAACTTGAACCCAAACATGAGAAAGAAAGCTTATTATTAATTTCTCCCTGCCAGATGTAAAATACCATCTATGTTACTTTTCAGATTAAGGCACATATAATTTTCCTGCACACCTTTTCAGCCTGCTAAGGGTCCTCCAGCTGTGGTAGGCACTGACACTAATCAGGCTAAGGCTTAGGCCCACAGCATGTGCGGGCTGAATTGACAGGGAAACTTAGTTTTGGCATTTCTTGGTTTCTGAATTTTCAGTCAGAATATTCTTTTATGTTTCTTTTTATTTTTTTTCAGGGTGTGTGTGTGAGATTTAACATTTTTTGAATAATTTCCTTTCACCTGAATGGGCTAATCTACAGCAGTTATTGCATCTGTTAGTTGCCCTTGATAACAATACCTGGTACCCAGGTGTGTAGTTGCATAGTGAGTGATCTGATCACCTTACTGATGCTAGTTTACACCAGCTGAGAGTCTGGCTGCCTACTGCCAACTAGGAATGGACTCATTTATTTGCTCTGGCCTGCCTTCTTTGCTTAATAGTACCCCTGGTTTGTAATACTAATGTACCATCTCAAAACCTGCTGAAGCAAAAAAGTTTAATCAAAACCACTTTTGCTCACTGGTGACATGTATCTGTAACCTTCTCCACAGGTTGTTCAATGTGATGTCTATAGTACCTGAATAAAATTATTTTAAACTTTTCTCTGTAGAAAATAATCATATACTGTATTTGCTTAGAAACCTCACTTATCTTAGGGGATGCTAATTAAAAACAAGTGGTAAAATAGTAAAGGATGAAGAAAATAATAAGAAGAATGGAAAGCAAAATAAATGGTAAAGAAAAAGAAGAGGACTTAGAGGAACTTGGTCGTACCAAGGGCAAGGTGAAAAAAAGACAAGAAGAAGAGAGGAATGAAGAAAACAAAATAATTATTCATTGTGCTATTGGGTTTCTTGCATGAAAGAACAATATTTAAAGCTCAAGAGCGAATATGTTTTAAAGATTATGAAATTAATGTCAGAATAGAGATTTATGTATTTAGTACAATGTTCTCCTACCCTGGGAGTTGGAAAAGTAGAGTGATTATTAGGTAGGTTTCTGTTTTTGTTGAGCAAGTATCTTTTCTGTTATTACTCTGTTCCACTATATGATCATATTTCTTTGCATAATTTAGATCTGATATATGCAAGTGCCTCCATTTTGAACAGACCATATGGAGAGCTCCATGAGTGCCCAGGGAACCAGAAGTATGCAATGATTAACCATGGTTTCTGTTATTTGTTGAGCAGATGAAAAGAGCTGTGAAATAAAAGGCATTTCATGATGGTTTCTATGTCCTTGTACTGTCCTTTGTTTGGTTGTGCTGCACTAAGAGGAAAAAAAAGGCTAATTTTAATATAGCAAAGGAAATTGCATAGCCATTCACAACATTGAAAGTCAGAAACAAAGGAAAAGAAGGCACTGGAAGAAAAGGCACTGATCTATATAATAGGTCAGTGATGATAAACTAAAGGAGAAAAACATAGATACACACCTGTATATATTTTCTCGATCTATATTTTACTGGATCTAAATTATGAATAAACAGATAAAAGGAGAAAAAAGAAAGAGAGAGGGAGAGATTCAGAAGACATGAAACATCATTTCAGAATCTAAAGACAAAAAACTATTAAACTATTTCTAAGACTATCTCTACTATCTCTGAAATTTGTTAACTTCTGTTTAGTTAAGGACTTAAATTACTTTTATTTATTTTGTCTTTCAAAAGAGAGAAATACAGCATGGTAAGGTTTTTACTTCACATAATATAATTTAATTTAACATAAGCTAATATGTCTACATGGTCAGCAGGTGTTGGTGTTTTAAGTTGGAATATTAATGTGGCAACAGAAAGTCTAGCATCAGATAATTTCCAGAGAATTCATGGGTCATATTTGGCTTTACATAATGCAGCACAAAAGGTGAACAGCATAGGCCCTACTTTGGGAGTAGCTTGGGACCAAAAACTGGCTAGCCTCACAGCTATGGGCATGTTACGTAGCTCTTTGACATGATAGGCAGATACCAAGCACTGGAGACTCAAATCGTTGGAGCCATAGTCAGTGTCCCTGTCGCTGATGTGTTGTGCCCAAACCACTTACTGCAGCAATCCAGATGCAGAGCTAATACCATGATGATACATCCTTATGCATTAAGAACTCAAACAAATATATCTGATGCAGAATAGATGAATTTTCTCTGTAGTTAGTGCACTGTATTATGTCATCTACATACGACCTATGTAGCCTGTTGCTGTTACTCCTATACAGACAGGCTTTGGTTGATGCTCTCAAAATGGAAGATATGAATCTTTTGTAAAGAGTAGAAAATATAGAATTTATTAGAAAATATAATCAGATGGTACAAAGAAAGTGAGTGAGGCAAATTAAATTATTCAGGTTAATTTAGAAATTGGAGACAAAAGAGAGAGAAAATAAAACTGAAAATACCCCATGTAGACATTAATTATGTTTGATGACGTGAGATAAAAGGAGAATTTATTCTGATTTTGTTGACAGACAGGAAAGAACAAGAATAAGGATAAATGGTCATTCTCAGCAGAATGAGAAATTAAGTGTCTGTTGTCCTAGAGGTTAGTCCTTGGACTGAGGTTCAATACAATTTTTTAACAATATTCAATAAAGAGTTGAATACTGCAATAGTGGAGACAATAGTATTTAGGTTCATTAAGACTTCAAAGTCTTGAAGGAAAGAATTGGGCCTGATGCAATTCATGAGGGTTATCCTGAAATAAACTTGTATTTCAGATTTCATAGGGAATAATTGTTCACAGAAAGCAATAGGGTATGAAACAGTTGCCACTGTAAGCCACTGTCCTCCCTAGAAGGGGTTTGTTTGTTTGTTTATTATATGTCATTGTCAAACCCTTGTGGTGTTCACCATTTTCTGAGTAATTTATGAATCTGCTGAACAGCACAGGGCCCTTCTTAACTCCATTGATAATGCCTGCTAATACAAAAACTGTCCATTTATTCTTACTCTCTTTTTTTTGTGTACTTAGCCAAAAGCTTAACTACTATTGTATTTTGGCATCGGTCTTACCCACTTACCCACCCTTGAATATTTCCACGGGCTTGAAACCTTTAAGTACTTTCCTGCCATTCTGTGCAGCTTCCAGGTTTGGCTTTTTGAAAGGATGTAGATGCCCACACCAGAACAATTTTAAGCAAGTGCAAAAGCATAATCACACTCTCCAGAGAACTTTCTAATCTAACCAGTTGCTTAATGAGTTTGGGGGACCATTTGAGATGGAAAGGTGTTAAACAAAGGTTTTAGAAACTTAATTTTGGGACATGGTGTAAGAAGTGCATCTTATGACTATTTTCAGTGTCAAAGTCTTCTTTTCAGATCAGTCATTTCATCAGTTATCAAAATTTCATCCAGCGTCTCTGCTACTTTGGACCTCATAGCCTTGGTTGTCTGGCTTTAGATATTTAAGTATGATGATGAAATGAAGACTGAAACAGCAAGAGGAAAGAGATTTTATGTTTGACAACTATACTAGACTTGTTTGGTATCATTTCTGTGGAAATCTTTATGATTGCTTTTTCTTTCTGTATGTGAGATCACTGTGCATCATGTTCTAGTTGGCCTAAATACACAGCATGTATCAAAAAGAATGGAAAATGCTCCTTTCAGAAACTGATTATAGATCTTGGGAATTTTAACTGAAACAGAGACAACAGAAGAAAGAAGAGATCCATAAATGCTGACAGAGAAAGGAACAATGCCACAATTCATCTCATATGACATAAATGCTACCCTTAATTTGTCAGTCCTAGTAGAGAAATCTTTATTTCCTCCCTAAGCCCTACACTTACATTCTTTAAAGACAATACTATATGTAGAACCAGTGACACTTTGACAACTGCTCAACAGTCTGTTCTGAAAACTTGTTGTTTGAGAGATTTTATAAGAATCTTATGTTTAAGAATGAATCTGTCCGTGAAGTGGTGTAATACTGCTTATAACCTTGTGGTTTTGAATAGGTATTACTTATGTGGATTTTTGACTGAAACCATGTTTTGTTTAGCCATTCAGAATAATCAATGGAAAGAAAATTTATTTCCCAGCCAAAATCTTTGTAATTGCTTTAAATAAAAATGATGGAAACATGTTTATGGTACCTATACAGATAAGAATTTTGTGGTACCATTATTATCCCTCTTATCCAGCTCTGCAAATTTCAGACTTATTTATGGACAGATGATCACAGCTGATTCTTCTGGGTTTTTTTTAGATAGCTACTTTAGGAGTCTCTTAAATAGAAAAGTCTACATTTGGTGTGTTGAACCCTGCCTACAGTGAATGTAGACGTACCCTAAAAACCAAGTGGCTAAGAGACAATAAAAGACATGGTTATTTCTTCTAAGAACAGATCATTTTCCCTAACTGAAAGACCAGCCTAGTATCCAGATCCTGAGACCTGTATCTTAAGAAAAATTACTTTTCCATATAGTCACATTTTAGAAAGGAAGAGGTAAGAATTGTTTGAAAGAGTATATAAATAGTCTTTACTCGAGATGTTCTTTATACTATGAAATGCAACAATACTTAAAGTATGTTATTAAAGCTATACATGGATATACTAATAAGCTTCCTTTTTCCTCTCCTCCTTGAGAAAAAAACTCTTTTTAAACCCTAATAAAGCATTCGAAAAGATCCTTTAAAAATATTTGACGAAGAATCTCAGGCCTTCATTCATCAAATGTCTGATGAACATGCACGTTACTTCTGAAGTAGAAACTCTTGCTTTCAGGAGAGAAAACATACTAATCTGACCTTATATTCTAAAGGGGATGCACCACAGAGTGTAAAGCTCCATCAAAGAGTATTTGAGGGGCATGTTCCCAACATTTTGTGTCTAAACGCAAGTCTCATAATAATTTAAGAAATTAAAATCTTAACTTTAAATGGATTGTGAGATTTTCCCATGAGAGACTCCAAAGCAATAATAGTATCGCTGTATGTGCAGAAAATGATCACCGATTCAAGCACCAAAAGTGCTGGTTCTGAGACTATCTCATAAAAGTATTGAGGCACTAAAAGGTGATATTTGTCAGCAAGTTAATCCTGTCAAACCTCTGAATGAGTCTTGTTTCTTCAATTCTATCCTCAAGAATACTACAAAGAGATACTTATGTTTTCTCTGAACTGAAATTCACCTTTTATTACTCCTATTATTGCCGTATTCTCACTCTTACTCTCATTAGCCATCACTCTTTTGTGCATTTTATTCATTCCAGCTCCACAGGAAACAGGAAAACAATACCTGCAACAAGACAATGAAAAAGAGAGAAAAAAATCACAACACAATTTCAAGAAGCAGAAAAATGCCTACCATGACATGATGGTAACAGCAAATATTGTGTTTTTTCCAAAAGGGTCACCAAGACATTTATTATTTTTTTTCTGCAGCAATTTTAAGAACATGTTGAAGTACTACTATCATTGCAGGTCCTACCAGCTTTTCCTCTTGAACAGTTTTAAATGAGGATTTGTGGAGAGACGTTAGCTGACTACAGTAAGCAGAGCAAAAACGTGCAAACTGGAATCTGGGACTCTCCATTCCACGGAGTATCCCATAGATACTGGAATATAAGGTCACACTTGTACACTTTCTGCCTCAAAGTCCTTAAAGAAAGAAGCATGCAGCTCTTTTAAAACTTAATTTTCCATTCTTATGTATGCAGCATTTGATGTTGTTCCTTTGTGCAAATAATATGATAATGTCTCTACCTTTGGGAGACAAGATTCTAATAGCTGAAGGGAAATACAGTCTCTCAGAGGAACTGATCCAGAACCAGTTCGGGTGTAAATAGATGCAACCAATTGTTTTCAGTGGAGTTGTATCAATTTGGAGCTAATCTATGATTGGTCCAATACTATAATCTTTAGTCAAAATTCCCATTATTATAATCAAAGTTTGTAGGATATAACTATAAAAAAGATAACTCAGAAAGCTGCATGTCCCATTTGTCTTTCAAAGGGAAATTGTGAGTGTTTTTCCCTTTGATCGCAAGGTCAAAAAGTACTTTTGCCACTTGATACAACATGAAAATACAAATAATGAGCCAAATCTGTAACTGGTGTAAGTAAGTACAAATTCAGTTACACCACATCTGAGTTTAGCCTCCTTGTCTTTTGACTGGAATTATATTATTAATGATGACATAATTCATTCCCCCCCGCCCCCAGCATTAATGTGCAAAGAAAACACATATAAAACAAAATAACCAGTCCTGTTAGATATAGCTTCAGGGTTTGTATATCACATTTCATCCTTGTTATTTACCTACTGAGGGCAGCAATATATATGACCTTTTTGCCTATGGAAGGAATTGTATTGTTCTGTTCTAATAGACTGCTCTGTCTTTTCAAGTTAAGAACCTTTCTGTATCAGTGTTGTTAATTCTCATGATTTTATTCCAGCTCTCATGGTTTTTCTTATCTTTTTCCTGAAAGCTCCAGCTTCCAGACATGTGTGACTATGTAAAAATCACATTTTTTTTTACTTTCAAAGTAAAATTCTGGTCCTCTTGGTTATAATAAAGATTGTGAATATATGACCTGAGTGAACTTAAAAATAAATAAAAAATGCTAAAATATTTTAAAAATCTATTTTAAAATGCTTTTTTTTTAAAACCAATTTTATTTTTTATTAAAACCAGACCTGAGATTTTTTGAAGACTTGAAATTGGTAAACTTCTATCTCCCCTCAGCTGCCAGGTTGAAAATCTTTTCTTAGCCATGACTGGCAGATACTGAGAGAGCAGAAAATGAGTATGCAGTCTCCCAGTTGGCTTTCTGTGAATTATTTATAGATGACAGAAGCATTAGAGAAGTCCAGACAGCTGGACTGTGTGTAAGACTTTCAGTGAATTATTTCATTTAGAATGTTGTTTCAGGGAGATAATGTAATTAATGTAGTTGGGAGATGAGAAATCTCACACACTGCATCTGGAAGTTTCTCCTCAGGAAATCCTTGTAGCTCGCTGTTCCTGTCAAGCAGGGTAATGTGCCTGTAAACCGCCTTTGACAGAAAACATATCACTGCATCAGCAGAACCAGAAAATGACAAAACATACACAATGTGGAAGAGTGAATGCCAATGTCTTTGCACCAAGAAAGCACACTCATAAAAGAAAAAGAAACCTAAATCAGCTGGAAGCTTGTAAAGTACATTGAAGAAACAGCCTGAGCCAAGAAGATGTTCCACTGGTTCTCTTAATAGGTAAATAAAACACTTTGAATAAGTGTGAAATATCAGTATTAGGCACAGTAAACACCTGCTTTGCACAGAAAACAACACAAAAAGCCACTACAGCAGGTAATAGACTTTGGGTTGTTCCCCCGCCCCGCATTGTAGCTGTCAGTCTACAGTGAAAAAGCAAAGAAATCTGAGGGCAAATATATACATTTCCAGATTGATTAAAATCTTAAATTTATAAACCTGAAAATGCAAAAGTCTCCAGAGAAAATAATCTGTGTTTAACTTTTATTTGGCTATTGACTTTCCTGCCTTTCAAGTCACATTTTCAAGCTTTTACTATTAGCCATGAATCCAGAAACTGAAACAAACTTAACTGTAAAGAAACGTTAAAGATTTGAAAGAAAAATCAAAATAAGAATACTCTGCTCAAGGGCCAGTGGCTCACTTCCTTCAAAACAAAACAACTCTATCCACTTCTCAGCTCTACTAAAGCTAAACAAATGCTTTATGCATACAGTTTTTCATCTGTGGAAATTATATAAAAGAAAAGTAACTATATGACAGTCACTTGCGCAGACATGTCTCTGATGAGGGTGGAACTTGGGTATACAATTAATTCAAATGAATTATGCACAGAAAGAGAAATATTTTGCATCCTTATATAGAAAGAAAAAGGTAAAAACAAACTGCTGGAAACATCCCTCAAAAGGATGGTTATTTCTTTATTAATTACTATTAACAAATGCAATCACTATTGCTTACCATAAAAATAGCTGGAAATGGCTGCCTACTGTTCTGCTATGGGACTGTGGAAATGTATAGTATCTCTAAAACATAACAACAAAACATATGTCATATTTTAAGGAGAGATTCTTGTTTTTAAAATCTTGAAAACAATTACAAATCATTATCTAAGTAAAATTAGGCCTACTTATGATCTGGATACTATAATATTATCTTTCAGTCTGCTAGTTTTAATAGAGGGACTTGCAGAAATGATTAACTAATGTAATTTCTGATGTGCTTTAAATGGTGTTTTAACTTCCTCTGCAACAAGAGAAGAAATCTTTCATTGCTCTGCTTATCCAGATCTTTGAAAGAGCAAAAGGTTTTTAAAAATAAATAAAATGAAAGTCTAAATGAAATGACACATTATTTTAAGTAGCAATCTGACATTTCAGAGTGAGTCTATAATACAAAATTTAGTCATTGTAATAGCAATGATAATTGTATTTAATAATACTTAGCATAGATATTATGCTTTCAGACTGTATTCATCTTGCTTAAACATATTCAGAGCTGTCTTGTAACAGTCCTAATTTGTTATAACCAAAAGATGGCAGCACTCCATGCAGTATACATTGCCTTCCACTGTTATTTCTATTCACAGGTCTCTTTGCAAATTCCATTTTATAGTGCTGCAGTTTAAGTTATCCTAGGCAGAGAACTATTTGGGAAGCTTTCAAATGAGAACATATGCTTATTAATTTGGGAAGGTTAACGTGGTTTTGGAAAGCTTAAAAATAAATTCCTTTAAGTTTAGTTTCTTTAGTATAGTTCCAGACTAGTTAACCATTAGTATTACGTAAACAGAACTGACAAGGTTCAGCCTGAAGTCTGCTTTAGGGAAACCCATTCTCCTTTTCTGGGGACTTAAACATCAGATAGTTTGTCTCATACAGGTCTCCTGACTCTTTCACCATTTCTTTCCTTCTTTTTTTCATATCTTATTTTTGCTGTTCTCCTTTTCCTCCTTGCTCTGTCTCATTCTTTACTGTTCCCTGGTCTCCTGTTGGGCAGACCTCGGCATGTGTGGCAAATGCCAGCTCCCTGATGTAAACACCTCCTTTATGGTATAACACTATCCCTCCTGTGGCTGGAGTTGCTATGTGTTATCTAATGTCTGCACACTGTTGTACCCACAGTGGTCTGAATCCATGTTCCTCTGTGAGAATGAAAATACAATGAGGCAACTCTTACCCAATGATAACAGAGTTTGATGGGGACAGATGCTCAGTGACTGTGTGGCCTTGACCATGTCATGTAATACAGAAGCATTAACGAGGAGGCTGACGACTTCAAAACACACTCCTCACTATCTGGAATTAAGTCAAGAGCAGTCAAAGGGATGTACAGAATGGTCACTGAGAAAGCTGGATTTTTAGTTTGGTTTTAAAAGGTGAAATTAAGAACTGAACTGGTATACAGAACAAATGAAGGGGGAAAAAGGGACGTAGGAAAAGAAATCAAGACTTTACTGTTCAAAAGGAGGAAAAAAGTGAAAGGGCTAAAAGAAATGAACAGCACAAATTCTGCACAGTCACCATAAAAAATGCCAGAGACTTCATGAATACTGTGATCCTAAACAAGAGGATAAAACAATGAAATACTTCCTTATATGAAGCCTTTTGCAGAAAAATGGAACCATTAGGCAGATAGATGAGAGTGCCATGGCCCACATGCAAAACTTTGAAAATATACAAAAAATTAATAATAAATTATTATCTATGCCCTACCTTATTCCCATGCAGATAGCTCCAAATAAAGGAGAGAAATCCTTCCAAAAGGAGCAGGCTGCTATCCTGTAAAAGCAACAGGTGAAAGCAACTAAGAAGCCTAAGCACGGTGCAGAATAAACCTGTCCAAGAGGATCCCAGAGGCAAGGCAAAGATATGTTGATCCAAAACATAATTCATTGTACATACAATGGGAAGCTGAATGGGGGAGTAAGAAAAATGTATGGAAAATGAGCTTCAGCACAAAGAGCATGAGAAGTAGAGAGGCTTCAAAACTGAATTTGCAGCTATATAATGTATGAAAGAGACTCATACAAAATAACGTTGATGTGAGAGACTCCAGTACGTGTAAGGAGCCATATTGTTGGGTTTGGGGGTTTTTTTTGCTTGTTGTTTTGTCATCTACATTTTCCCACTGACTCTAATTAGACTCAAGCCTAATTTTATTCTTTTCTGGTACTTATGCTTACCTATGCTTGTGGTTGCTGATGATTTTCAGAACTGTGTTACCGCGTACATTAAGGGAGGATACTGGGATCTGTCACATGTAATTCTTCCGTTCTCTCTTCTCCTCCACTCTGTTATAAAGTTCTGACTTTATAAGGGATTTTTTTAGCAGAGGCTATGCTGAAGAAGGGTGATTTGCAGGCCTTTCCACTTTGAAGCTGGTTCCATTTAATAAGCTAACAAGTTTTTTGACCTTAAAAACTGTTGCACGGCTGACCTGAAATCCAAGGCCTTGGGAAAGGGGAAGTAGAAAGAGGGCTAACCATGAATATTCTAGGACCTTAGGGTATTTTAATGTAATCTATTTTGAGTAGTTCCTTTGCTATCTGGAAATTGCTGTGTTTCATGACATGATTTCTAGTGATAAAGAGCCTCACAGGAAAGCAATAAAAGCACCTAACAATATCTTTCCTTTTTATGTAGCAATAAATATTAACAACAAATCAATATCAATTAACAGCTTCATTTTCCACAGAATATATAAAAAACTAGTAACAATGTGAAGTAGAAAACTCAAAATGGTGAAATGTTAATTATGTTTAGTAAGAGGATTCTGAAGGTAGGAAGTAGATACCACACTACGAAAAAAAGTAATGATCCAAAAATCAAAGGCACATGAAATTTTTCACTGGCAGGAAGCTGCTTTATGTAACAAGATGGTACAGTCAGTAGATCTGATGATAATATTTAACAACAGTTTAGGAAAATTGAGACAAGGGAAAAACTTAAGCCGTATTCAAGATAATGCAATCACATTTCCAGAAGAGAAGGATGTAATAGAACAAGATGCCTCTGGAGTTAGATCTTTACATGTGTTGTGGGTGAAAATGCCAACTAAGTGCTTTACTTACCTGGAACAAATAGGACTATCAAAGAACCTGGATGCAAGGGTAGGAAGGAAAAAATGAGCTGAACTTTTGAGAAGTTTACATCTGAGAAATCACACTGGTTACCTAATCCTGTGAGAAAGGGGTCTTAATTGTCATTCTTACTTATCTATGACTTGCTGTATCTTGTGTAACTGTGATTACACTCTGAAATGTTAAGAATTAATCTGAGGACAAAAAAATTGAGGTCTTCTTTAGTAGCAAATAAAATTATTGCTATCATATAAGGATGAATTCATGTGAAGTCCAACTCTGGAAATGTTCATGTGCTGAGACCCAACATATTTCTATGCAATACAAATATAGTTCTATCATGTATTTCTATGAAATTTACGGAATAAGAAATACTTTCATTGTATTTCTATACCATACAAGTATAACAGGTGACCTCCTGACTGTGCAGGAAGGGAATATCAGAGAACCAAATGAAGCAGAAGAATGTTCCAGTCATGCTCCATGTAATAGTGGCCATTAGCCCTGGGAGCAATTAGCTCTTCTAATCCTTAACATTTAAATTCTCAGAAAATGTCCGGCATTTAAGAATATCAGCATGTGAAAAGAAACCAGAGAGCAGACTGTGATGAAAGAAATAGAAAAGTCAGTTCAATTTATGCAGCATCGCTTTACCATTATGTTGAATAAAGTGCATTTTAATTTTTAATCAACTTTGAGTCCACTCTTTCTTGTAACCCAGCACAAGATAAATGAAATAACTATTGTATTGCAAAGTGACCTTTTCTTGAAAAGACAATTGTGCTATCAATCCTGAAGTACATGCTATGTAAACCTAATTTTACTCCTGAATTCAGCCCTTTCCATACTTGCTGTATGTAATATTTACCCACAGTAGTAGTAATCAATAAAGTAGTATTGTGGTAGTAGTAATCAATAAAGACAATTCCTTGTGAAGATATTTAGCTGGAAGATAATAAAGGAGGGCTTAGCAAACATTCATTAGCATAGGGACTTTCAATATCTTTACATAATCTCTGCAAGATTGTCCGCCTTCTGCTACACTTCATTTTGGTTTCCACAGGTAGTATTAAAAAATAAATCTGTGCGCTATGGTCTGCCCACTGATTTTCCCCAAACTGCCCTCACATGTTTCAAATGTAGATGTCAGCAGTGCAAATCTCACTGAAATTTTTAATCTCAACAAAAATCAAACTCTCTGTTAATATGATCCCTTTCTTTTCTATCTGCCTTCTGTAATGGAGAAACTTCAAAAAATAGAAAACATTTTGTTTTAGTTTTGGGGTGAATGACGATAAATACTTCAGATTTTAAAATTAAATAACACCTTGGGAAATGTTACTGAGCTTTCCTCTACAAGCTTTTCTAAATTTCCCTTGTTAAGCTTGGGGATCAACAGGTTATTATTGACTCTTTATTTCACTGCATAGCTATCTGTAAGTAATTTTTATGTAAAAGACTTATCCCCAGAAGCTTCAGTTTCAACAGGCAGTTATTCTTATAGTTTTCTTTTTAAGTAAACATTACCCAAATTGTAAAGATAGTCTCATGAATAAGTGATTGGTTCGTGGTTTAAGAAATTCAGATTCAGGGTCAGACTATGGCTTTCTGTGGAAATGTGAACAAGTTCATTGAACTGTCTGGACTTCTGTTTCGTATTTTTACCTTTTGGATAGTAATTGCAGGGTCTTCTGTGTTGACACATTAACAACATAAACAAATCCCAAGCTTTAAACAAATCATAGGAATAGGTAAAAATCATGACAAAAATCCACACTTTTTGTTAGTACTTGTGGTCTGTTTTTTGAATCTTTAGATTGTGAATTTCTCCCCTGTAGACACAAGGAGTGGAAAAGTCATTTTAGATTATTGGTTTCTCAAAGAAAATAAAATCTAGAACCCTCACACAACTTCAGACACTAGGGCTGTAAAAAACCACTACCTTTGACTACACTTATAATGAAATCTTTACAGTTGATGACAGCGTTATCTGTTCATAATGTGCCACGCATAGTCTGGCCCATATCATCCTTGGCACCTGTGAGAACAACTACCACAGGGAAAATGTGGTGGTGAAAGTGTGCTGCACCAAACTGGATCTGGCCACAGAGCCACTGAGTTTAGTCTTTGAGTGAGTGAGCAAGCCCTGAATACATTTGTAATTTCTTCCTTTTGGCTTAGTTAGCAAAAATAGCAATTCATTTTTGGAAGGAGAAAAAAACCCCAAACCACCAAAAACCTCAGCATTGTTTAGAAAAAAACTCCTCTCATGGAAAACAATGTATCAGTTCTGGTAGAAAAAATAGTATTTTCCCCCACCTGGCCAGGTTTAAAAAAACACCTTGACTTTATTTCTGTTGTGCTTAACCTCACAACAACAATATGTGCCCTTGTGATCAAAAGGCACGTTTACTGTAATTCTCTAATTGCTTATGCAGGCTTTTCTGTTCCCTGCAGCTTCTTGGAACGCAGAAATGTATTTGTTTATTTGTCTGAGCAACTCTGATACCATGACCCTCTGCCAGCATTCTCTAAGTTGGCTGCCCATAACAGCAGAATAATTTCAAGATGGCACTGTTAGTTTTTAAAGACTTAAAAAAATTGTTCTAAGGTAGGTCTATATGAGGTCTCTTAGGTTAGAGCAGTGAGAGTCTACTTTAGGTGTAGTAAGCATGGAATTGAAAACATATTTCTCTCTGGCATTTTTCAGTTCCTGCTTGCCCTTTTTGAAACAACATCTGGTCAATTTGTCACTTGGAGGATGTTAAGAAAGTTCTATATTAGCCAGGTTGTTTTTTATAAACAGACTCTTAAAATCTCATGTATCCTCCTTTCTTTCACGAGACATGACTGATATTCTTCTCACTATATACATAAAATTTACTGATTGCATTTAGGTTTTTTTCCTGGTTTTGCTTTACATGAATATATTGAAATGACAAGGTTTGTTTCCAGATCAAATGACTAGGGTAATGCACTGCAACTCTTCACATGGAGTATCCTCAGACAGTTTCGATGTTGTAGTTCCAGAGTTAAACAAGCTCAGAAGGAAAAAGAGAACAAATAGTGATGAAAAAAAATTATCATTTGCAACAAGCTAGAGAATTCCTATTTAAAGAGGGCAGCTTTTTGCCCAGCTGCCAACAAGTGGGTGCACGGTCTGTAAGAAATATCAGCAGAAGTGTTACACCAGAGCCAGCTCTAATCTAGCTTGTTTAAGCATAGAAAATGAATCCATGGCAGCCTAGCTTCACTGCAAGTTTTGCAATGCAGAACTGGGACTCTGAGTACTCGGGAGGTCCAGTCTCAATCCCAGCATATCCATAGGCAAGATTACAGCTAAATCACTTACACTGACCTGTTCTGGAATCAAACCTCTTGCAGAGTAGCTAAACCAGAGATGCTGGAAGAAAAAGTAAACGCACCAGGCCATGGAGTTGCTTGATGAATACAAGGAGCAGGCCAATGCTAGATGGGCAGGGAAAGTGGAAAATGAAACTAGAACAAACTGAATTTTACACTCTGGTTGTACTGGGTTTGCGTGGCAAGGTTTTGGTAGTGGGGGGGCTACAGGGGTGGCTTCTGTGAGAAGCTGCTAGAAGCTTCCCCGATGTCTGATAGAGCCAATGCCAGCCAGCTCCAAGACGGACCTGCCGCTGGCCAAGGCCGAGCCCATCAGCAACAGTGGTAGCGCCTCTGGGATAACATATTTAAGAAGGGGGAAAAGTTACTGTGCAGCAGCAATTGCAGCTGGAGAGAGGAGTGAGAATATGTGAGAGAAACAACTCTGCAGACACCAAGGGCAGTGAAGAAGGAGGGGGAGGAGGTGCTCCAGGCGCCAGAGCAGAGATCCCCCTGCAGCCCATGGGGAAGACCATGGTGAGGCAGGCTGTCCCCCTGCAGCCCATGGAGGTCCACGGTGGAGCAGATATCCACCTGTAGCTCGTGGAAGACCCCACGCCGGAGCAGGAGGATGCCTGAAGGAGGCTGTGACCCTGTGGGAAGCCCGTGCTGGAGCAGGCTCCTGGCAGGACCTGTGGCCCCGTGGAGAGAGGAGCCCACGCTGGAGCAGGTTTGCTGGCAGGACTTGTGACCCCGTGGGGGACCCACGCTGGAGCAGTCTGTTCCTGGAGGACTGCATCCTGTGGAAGGGACCCACACTGGAGCAGATCATGAAGACCTGCAGCCCATGGGAAGGACTCACATTGGAGAAGTTCATGGAGAACTGTCTCCTGTGGGAGGGACCCCATGCTGGAGGAAGGGAAGAGTGTGAGGAGTCCTCCCCCTGTGGAGGAAGGAGCAGCAGAGACAACGTGTGATGAACTGACTGCAATCCCCATTCCCCATCCCCCTGTGCTGCTGGTGGGGAGGAGGTAGAGAATTCAGGAGTAAAGTTAAGCCCGCGAAGAAGGGAGGGGTGGGGGTAAGGTGTTTCTAAGATTTGGTTTTATTTGTCATTATCCTACTCTGATTTGATTGGTAATAAATTAATTTAATTTTTCCCCAAGTCAAGTCTGTTTTGCCCGTGACGGTAATTGCTGAGTGATCTCCCTGTCCTTATCTCGACCCACGAGCCTTTTGTTATATTTTCTCTCCCCTTTCCAGCTGAGGAGGGGGAGTGATAGAGCGGCTTTGGTGGGCACCTGGCATCCAGCCAGGGTCAACCCACCACACTGGTCCACTGAGGTAGTGGCAGAAAGGGCAATACTTCACCCAAAGTCTGCAACATAGGTACATAGCATTACGGATGTCAGCAGAAAGTTTGCACAAGTTGATCATTGTAACACACAACCTTACAGCATGAAGAAATAGTTTTACAGGCAATTCATTTTTACTTGCTAATATCTCTTCAGGTATAATCACTTCCATCTCTGCTACTACAGGATTCATGTATTATACTCTAATCTTAGTGTTTTCCTGTATTTAAGGAATTTGATCATAAACACCAAAAGGAAGAATTATGCCTTTGTTGGAATGCATCATTACTTTCCATTCCATTACAAAAGCAGAAAAACTGTATCCCCTCTGCATGAAGAAACTGGGATTGATTGTGTTTTTTAAAAATATTAAACTAAGTAGCGGATAATATTTTTGCCTAATGTGAATTTGCACTTGAGAGTACAGAAATGTCTTGTTTATTGCTGAAAACCTACCCTAACTGATATTATATACATCTTATATATACAACATATATATTACATATATCTTATTAATATTTGTCAAGAGAGGTTTGATATCTGTACATCCACTAATTGAAGTTCATTTTAATTATCAGTAGCTGTATGAGCATGTAAACATCTAATCCACAGTCTCTGAAATGACATTCATCTGAAAGCCAGAAATATCCTTCATGCTACCCTCATAAATGTCAGCCTTAGCAATTATTAATGTGTGGGACATGAGGCAATTTAATCCCCAGTTGAACCCAGCACTAGATGCAGAAGAACAACAGTAATATCTATTATGCCACTTTGCATCAATTGTTAATGAACCATTTTACTAAATGAAGAGCACACTTACTGCATGTACTTGTCCTGAAAATGGAAAATCTACCACCATATATAGGCCTAACAATTGAATTCAATCAGCAATTATAAAATGAATGGAATTGTCCAAATTTTTTCCTTCACTTGGCAGAAGCCATTGAGCTGTGCCCATGTAAAGAGAAGCAACATCTTCTATATGTTATTAGTGCTTATGCTTCTGCCCTCTTGAAAGTGAAGATTTAGTCACTAAGCTGCAGTTAAGGATAACCCTGCTGAAAAAATTGAGAGCTGAAACTTACAATGTATTGTCTCTTATTGTCATATCAAAATGAAAGTAAGTAAAAATATGGAAACACTTGAGAGTTAAAGAAGGAATAAAAGTATTTTTATAAGGCTGGAGGATTAAGTATACAAATTCTCTACCTTGTGTACAGCAGTACATGGAATAAATATCCTGTGCCCCTTCAGATCTCAAGATAGCTGACCCTTGTGTATTGAAGTGTTGAAAAACACTCGTGCCATTCTGTCAGACCAAGGTCTGGCCTAGCTTCTGCTACAGCCACGAGAAGGCACAGTTACTCAATGATTTTCTGTAGGAAATTGTTACCTATAAGACTAATGCTAAGACTGACATAAGACTATTGCTGAGGAAAATCTTAACATCTGAAAGAACATGCCAGTCAAAATCCCAAAGACAAGGCTTCTGCTGGACTAATTAAATTGGAGGCTGTTTGACACAGCCTTCAGGGAAACCACCATTATTGGGATAATTTAAAAGCTTTAAGAGGCAAGGTAAGAGTGGAAATCTGGTTCTTTAAAATGACAGGTGGCTGCAGTACCAGAGCATGCTGGAAGGAAATTAAGTGGAGCAGAATAAATGTGAAAAAGTGAAGAATAAAACGTATAAGAATATAGTTCTGAGGGGAAAGATGTAAGGGTGAAACAGGAGTGAAGGGCTCGAGCAGTGTGAATTTGCACAATAATGGGAGAAGAAAGTTTAAAAAAGTGCTGGTGAGTCACTCTGCAGACTCACCAGCACGTTATGATTTTGGGGTTCAATGAGGCTTGGTGATGTGTACTGTAGCTGTGACAAAGTGAAAGTGGTTCTGCACATGTGCACTGGAGTACATTACAACTAATCTGTGTGTTTGTGCTTTCAAGTACATCAGAAGAAATTTTATTGAATAAACAACTCTGAACCTCTTGTACCTTTATTTTGTGCTGCAATTAGTTCAACACTTATTGCAAACCTATCTGATCTCAATTTTTGTTTACTCTTGTATTTTGTCTTTATGACACTTGTAATTATATGCTCTTGAGTTCTTTCTCTGCTTGTTTGCTCTTCTGCAAAACACAATATTAGCCCTTCAAAAATCCATTTATTTCTACTAGCTAGCTTTGAACCACTTATTGGTCGTGTCACAAATGAGTAGTCTCTAATTAGCCCATCCTTTAATTGTTCAGATTCCTGAAACTTATTGAGACTACCGTTGCATTGTCAATGGTCAGTGACCTCATCTAAGAACAGGTTTTGTATGAAAAAATCAGCCTTGCCCAAGTGGTGTAGAAGTCTACACGGGGAGAGTAGTCAGGCAAGACTACAATCTTGCACTCCCACAGCTTCTATCTCACTTCCTCCATCTGCCAAATGCTACCAGAACAGCTGAGTCTGGCACAAGCAGTTACGGGGTGACAGAGGCCGTGGTGCCATGCAGAGTGTGTTCAAAGGAATCGGAAAGCACGTTCTGTGGCCGAGGCCCCAAGACCTTATAACTGTCACTGGTGATCCAAGGCATAGGACATTTCCATGCTGAGAAGAAAAGTGGTTGAAAAGTATGCCTTTTTCAGAATCTTGATTTTTTAAGTAATAGAAATGGCTGAAAGTTTGCAATCTGCATTGTGTTTCTGCTGAAAAATCGACAATTGCAAAAATAGAAACTGTTTCCTTCTACTGTGGAGCACAGGACTTAACACCCTCTTATTTTTCACCAGTAGTATTTCTACCAGAACAAATATGGAATTACCGTGACTGTTTCCTTCAGTTTCCTTTCAGACCAAAGGAGCGAATGTCTTCAATTTATCCGCTTTTGACAGATAAATTCACTATAACTATTCAACACGATCAGGCATATAAATGGTTAGTGGATTGCCATATGAAGCTCATCTAAAATGTGATGATGTTATGTGAAGTAAGTCATGAAAATAAAGATGCTACAGATGGGCTGACCATGGTTTAGCTGGTGCAAGCTCTCTAGAATTTATATTGTTGTTTAGCACTGATAGCTACACTGTTTCCCTTTAGCTTCTCCAGGTATGTACTTTATAATATATACAAAAGATGGCTTACCTGTCTTAAAATATCTGAGTATTTATGCTGCATATAAAGGCATTAGGTTTACAGTCTGTCTCTTTGTTGTTCAGCCTGGTCTTTTCTCACTTGCTATGGATCTCATGTTAGCTCTTCAATTACAGATTTCAGGGAATTGGGGTTTATCTTTGAATGTGACTCAGCAATCTATGAATACATAACCTTGTCAGAACTGCTGGAGCATGTCTCTTACCTGCTCTGTGGGATGTGCTAAAGGCTTTTTTCATAAAATGAGCATTTGTTAAAGTATGACTCCAATACAGTAAAAATCATCATATAGAACTGACCTTGGAAGTGGTATTTTTTTACAAATTGTTAAGTGGTTAATGCTATATTTTGTTTTGGAAGCCTTTAGAAAAGACCTGATCATCTGAAGTCAAGCAGAACTTTGTCTTGAACTTAATTCTTTTCGATTTTGTAACGTTTTATTTAATACACAGTTAAGAACAGCTGAATTGAGAACATTTCACAAGGAAATGTTCTGATTTTTCATGAGTTGTTTTGACATTGTTTGACAGTGTTTTTCCCTTCACCAGTGAAATTTCAGCAGAGTTGACACAAGAGGCTGCTCGTACTTACCCAGCAGCTGAATCCCGAATTGCTGTGGCTTAAAGCGAAGCTTGAATGGCTTCACTGCCATTCATACCTGAGCTTCCTGCAATTAAGTCCACAGTTCTTCATTTGTACAACAGATTTAATGGTGTCATTGGCAACTGTCAGATAGATCTGTTAATAAGACATTCCTAGCATTTTCTGTAACCTACTAGAGGTATCAAAAATGAACTTGTACCAAGTTGTGAATCTCTTTCAGTCATACTCTGATAGCTCCACAGAAATATCTCTGAGTGTAGGTGAAGGCAGGATCAAGAATTTACCAGCAGAAACTCTGTCCTGCTGAAAACTTGTCTTTTGCATATTTTTGTAACTTTTCTTTTCCCTCCTGAGAGAACATTTGTTCGCATGGGTGGTAGATTGCTACCAATAATGAATGCCACAGAAAGGCTGCATATGTCAGATTTCAATTTGGCCAAGATAACTTACATACCTGCCACTGTCATCTCTCTGCAAAAAGGAGACAAAGTAACTTCTGCCTTCCATCATCACCAACTTTACTAATATTGGTATTAGCATTATCATCACCGTAGCTTCTTGCAAGGTCAGGTTTAAATCTAAGTTCTTTCCTAAAGCAATAATGCAAATTGGACCAAGCTCTCCCATAAAACCTGGAAATGCAGAATATCTAGCCTTAGTAGGCTGTGCCTCTCCTTTTGTGGATTCAGAGCTTGTATATAAGCCAAGAACACTTTCTCTGATGGGAGAGGGTATGGTAAGCACAACAAAGACAAACTGACAATATATAAATAATTTAAGGAAAGTTGTACTAATTCTCTAAACCCAATATTGAATGAAAAAAAATCAGTCCACACATTATACTTTTTAAACCTAGCAATTTTTAAGTCAAGTCTTATATGATTTGTGAAGGTTTGGGTTAGCAATGCTGTTAGTATTTTCAGCAGCCCATGCTAACCTTCTAGTTGGGGGCAGAAGTGCACCTAAGTAAATTGTTTTAGGTGAATTAGCAGCTTACAATACATATGTGAGAGAAGACAAAGATATGGCTGCTAGACATGGACTCCAGGAAACTTTTCCATCCATATTTAAATTGGAAAACCTAAACACAGTCCAAGATTTTTGTTCCTAATTTTTACTAGCAATTTTTTTCTACCTCATTCTCTGCTGTGTTGTTTTATTTTTTATCATGTGATTGTGAATCTGTGAGTGCAAATAAGGATTAACAAAGTAGAAAGTTGAGCTTTATATCAACTCTTAATTGGAAGCAATGGAGTCATCTGCAAAAATCCCCACCAGGCTGGGACAGAGCTAATACAGTAAAAAAATACTGTCCATTTTGGTGCTAAGGGTGAATATACGAAGATTTAGTTGGGAGTAATTTCACTGACTGAAGTTTAAAAATTCTGTACATTTTAGTAGGTATAGATCTCATATCTATAGATCTCTTTTGTTTCTATTTTGGATCTTCAGCAAAGATATGCTATGTTATTAACTTTTTTTTTAATATTTCAGAATGGAAACCCTGTTCAAGTACTTTTTATTTATATGCTCCTTTTTTATAGAACAAAAGCTTAATTCTGACATCAGAGTACATCAAGTAATGTCTCTGATGCCACTAAAACACATATTTTAATGTAATTGTAAGGTAGACTAAGAGAAGAAGAGGGCATACATTAGTAGAAGTAGCTATTGGAAGCAGCTAAAATGATAGAACACCTTAAAGGTAATTGCAAGGGAAATGAATCCATGTTAGAAGTAAAATACTTAAAAGATTCCCTGGTGTGAAAGACCTCTTTAGTTGTAATGTTGCTAGCAAGTGCTCCTGTAGTACTTTCTTATATGTTATATTTTCTACCATCAGATAAGATAAATGGAAATGTCTTTTTGTTCATTGACAGTATTGTCCCTTCTGACTGAAACATTTTATTCAAGCCTGAAATTTTAACCCTGCTGACATGAAATCATAGTTTTCTGTCATCATGTCAGTGACCCACATTAATGTTATAAAAGTGTCGTAGAATGGCAGCACCTGAGTTCTAGCTTTTGTAAAATAAACCTTTGTGAAAATTGGGCCAACAACATAAATTTAGCACAGACCTTACTGCTAATGTTATATCTGAAGAATGCTTATCTTGAAAGCATACTGCATGCCACAGACAAGCCATGCAATACCTGGAAGGATTCATTTTTTTGGTAACCCACTTCTAGTATAGCAGCATGATGTGAAAGGATGCTCTGTGGAAATATATTTACATTTTAAAATAATTCATCTTTAACAATTTAAATGACACTCTCTATGGAGTTATAGTATATTTAGTCATAAAGAAAATTATCCAGGGCCTCATGTACTTAGCAAATTATGAAGATGATTTTGCTTCCTTTGGCCGTGTGTAGTAGATCTTACACAAGTATACATTTCAACGAAGTCCAGAGTTGTTACTCAAATCAGTCGGATACTTTGAATGTGGGCAAGATTGGAAAGATCATAAAGACCTAATTTTATATTTTTCTTCAAGCACAGACTGTTAAGGTTCAAATTCCTAATTTCTGTTCCCTGTTCCCCTGTGTCTTGTAGCAAACAGTGCTTTACCTTCTGCACACTGAAGTGCATGTTTGTAGCAATTAACAACTGTAGTGACATTTTAAAAATCCCACTTGAAGACAGTTTATTATGTGCTCCTTATTTACCTATGTATTAGTATGAATCAGTTCCCTTACAGAAAAATGTGTTTTGTATTTGGCTTTCTCCTTTACTCTTCATCAAAAAGTCTTCTCTGCTGCTAAAACAATTAGCTTGTTTTAGTATCATTTGCAATTCAGGTGACATTCTTGCAGAAATGCTGCATTTCTACAGTGCCTAGTATATCTATTTAACACATTATTGATAGTGAAGTTCTCACAACTTAAAAATGAAAAAAGTATGAAAAACAAATATCCTGTTTTTATAATGTTCTCTGTTTGCTTTCTTACTCCAAGTGTAATGTTTCCTCACCACAAGAGTCTGCAATAGACACATGTGGAATTAATCTACTGGTAATTGCAAATGTATTCACATTCACAGCAACAGAGGAATGTCAAAATGATAACTCCCCTATATAGTTTCTCTTTTAAATTCTGAATTTTGTTAGCCTGTGTCCTGAACTGAAGTGACCCTGAGCTCCTACTGAATGGGAGACCCTTACTATTTTACCTGTTGCTGCTGCTTGGAGAATCATCCCAAAGCTGGAACTTGGCCTGTGAGTTTTCCTAATGGAGCAAACTGCATTTTCCTGCACCAGTCATTATTCTATCAGCAGCTGACTTTATTCACTCTTTAAATGACTGGACAAAATTTGCCTAAATAGTCTATACCCTGAGAGAAAAATAATGAGAATCTTAGGGTGAAAGGGGTAGGAAAACCAGACCAGTCTTTGGCTGGTGTAAATTCATGGAGCTCTACTGCTGTCCATGGGTAGAATTATCCAGATAAAATAAATGGAATAGTTCCTCTGCTTTGCCCAGCTGAATATCTGGTCCAAGATTTTGTTTTGTAAGAGAAGTGACTGGCTACTGATGCTTCTTTTATTACCCTTTGTGTTTTCTTGGTGGTTTTTGAAACAAGGTTAGGCTGAAATAATGATAGTAACTGCTTTTAAAAGTCACTCTGTATAGATAAGAACATTTTGCATTAGAATTAGTTAAATTGCAAACAAATAACAAAACAAGCAAACAAAGAAAAATTCCAGGTAGTTCTAACCTCTCTGTGTATGTAATTTTACAAATTTGTTTCTCTAAATATGCAGGGTGGGATAATCAAGAATGAGTTAACAGCAGCCCTGTGAGGGGGTGAGGGACTGGGCTGACAAGCAAAGGACCTGGAGTGAGGGGAACACAAAATCAACAAGATGGAGCTTAAGCAGGGCCACCCCCGGCATTTCCATGTAAGCAAGGAAATGCCTTTTTTGGGGCAACCCCCCAACCCCCACTAGACCCTCTCTGGGAAATCAGCAGGCTGGGGTGCCTCTCTGAAGTGCCTGTACACTAATGCATACAGCATGGGAAACAAACATGAGGAGATCTGTGTGCAGTTGTAGGGCTACGATCCTGTTGGGATCATGGAGGCTTAGTGGGATGGCTCACGTGACTGGAGTGTTGCAATGGAGGGATACAGGCTTTTCAGGAGGAACAGGCCAGGAAGATGAGGGGAAGCTGGCCTTTATGTGAGAGAACAGCTGGAATGCACGGAGCTCTGCCTTGGGATTGATGATGAACTGACTGAAAGCTTATGGGTAAGGATTAAAGAGCAGATCAATATGGGTGACATTGTAGTGTCTGCTAAAGGCCACCTGATCAGGAAGAATAAGTGGACAAGGCCTTCTACAGACAGCTATAAGTAGGCTTATATTCACAGGCCCTGGTCCTCATGGGGGACTTCAGCCACCCTGGTATCTGCTGGAGGAACAACACAGCAGGGCATAAGCAATCAAGGAAGTTCCTGGAGAGAATCGATGACAACTTCCTGAGCAAGTGATAGAGGAGCCAATGAGGAGAGGTGCTGTGCTGGATGTCATACTCACAAACAAGGAAGGGCTCATTGGAGATGCAAAGGTTGAAGGCAGCCTTGGCTGCAGTGACCATGAGATGGTGGAGTTCAGGATTCTGAGAGGAGGGAGTAGGGCAAAAAGCAAGATCACAACCCTAGACTTGAGAGAGCAGACTTTGGCCTCTTCAAGGGTCTGCTTGGAAGAGTCTCATGGGTAAGGCCTAGAGGGAAGAGGGGCCCAAGAAAGTTGGTTAATATTCAAAGCTAACCTCCTCCAAGTACTGTCAGGGTGACTGAGCACTGGAACAGGTTGCCCTGAGAGACTGAATACCTCCATTCTTGGAGATATTCAAAAGCCATCTAGACATGGTCTAGGTGCCACTGCTTAAGCAGTGGGGTTAGATAAGATGACCTCCAGAGGTCCCTTCCAACCTCAGCCTTTCTGTGATTCTGCAATTCTGAGATTCTGTGAACTCATACGTAAAGATTAAGAAACAGTTTACTTGACCTACATTTTAAAATGTACTTAAGATGGTGTACAGGATAATAAATTTACTGAGACAAATATTAGTCTTATTTAAACTGACCACACTATTTCCTTCCAACCTATTCTATAATCCTGTATTTCATACTTGGGTAGTTTTATGCTAAGAATTAGTAGCTATTTCTAAAAGACAAAAATGTATCCATAATATGTAGCATCTAGACAAAGCGATCTATTCTGTTATTGACACAAGTTATCCTTCAAATGAAATTGAAGCAGGGAGATAATCAGAAGGTAGAACTACAGCTGTGTTTGATATATGGCTAATCAAAGAAAGAAACTGTTTGCTTTGATTCTCATCCTATTGTCCTGCAAAGAATTAACCTGAGCAGCTCACAGTCTAAGCATTTACCTTGTGAATATGGAAATCAAGGAAAAAGAAAAATGCAAAAATCACCATAGCACAATTACAATTGCCCCTGAAAAATGGAGTAACCTAAATAACAATTTATTTCCTCAATGTAGGTTTCAAGGTTAAAAAAAAAAAAGATTTACAGCTTGTCAGATTTATCAGTGCTCTTTGTTATCAGCACATGGTAAAGATTTATCACGTGTGTAAAAATTCACCTTTAAATTATATAAAGCTTCTCTTCCTGGTGAAAGTAATTCCAGAAACTTGACACTAGTAACAACAAATGCCTGTGTCCCACTTCTACACAGTGGACATATGAACAGATACTGATAAAGCCAATCTGAACTCTTCTGCTAATCCTTCCTGAGGCATTGTGTTTTTATTATTCAAACTGGAACTGTGCAGTCTCCTAGCTACAAGGCTCTATTATTCTGTGCATATGTGTGTGTTTGTATATGTATATAAATATATAAGTAAACCATAGAAGAAACTAGGACTAACTGTTCCAAGGACTAAATGTTCCAAAACTCCTTGGCAGTCAGTAGACCAGAATCTGTGTGCTTTTTTTTTTAATTCTTTTTTTAAAAGAAATGAGTTGTTTAAAAACAAACAATTTCACTGACTGGAGAATATGATCCCATTTCCAAGGTGCGGCAGAGAAATGCATAGATGTCTTTAAAACCTATTTTTGGGCATTCAGGCACTGGTGTAAAAGCTCTATGTACCAGTGATGCTCTGAAAGGTATAGAACTGTACATCCAGAAGGAAATTAGGGCCCTGATGCAGACAGACTAGCAAGATTTTGAGTGGATGCAGCTCCATAACATCATGCACTCTGTTCTATAAACTATATTGGTTTTGCCTTTTTCTCATCAAATACATATCTGAATTTTTTCCAGTAGGGCAACAGATGATTAAGCCAGTATCTGACGTGAAAGAAGACAATATCTAATGAAATACTTAGTGTAAGAGTTGTAATAGAGGGATTCATCCAGCCTGAACTCCTGGCCACAATATACCTGCCAGGGTCCTGAGGGCACTACTAGGCCTTACTGGCCCTGACCAGTACACATTACTGCAAACAAAATTTGCAGATTTTTGAGTGACTACAAAGAAAGTTCTGGCTCCTTAACTGTTCCATAACTGCTCTGGTGAGCCAGAGACCATCCATAAGAGGGAGAGAAGAAACTGAGGCCTGACAGGGGAGTGAATGACTGCAGATTTGGGCTCTGTCTGTGGCCTGAGATTGAAAAGAAATTAAGAGCAAGGCCTAAGGATGTTACCCATGTGCTCTCTGTTCATAGTGCAGACTGTGCCCATGGCTGGGCTCAAAGTATTATACACATCATCAGTATAGGCTCCTAATTTATGTGACATTAAAATCTTACTCTCCCACAACCGCGATGCCCTCAGTTTCTGCACCCGAGAGGTCAGCTCCCCGCACCAGGGCGGTCACTCCCAGCTCAGCTGCTGCTCCCCCAGCAGCTGGGGCAGCTGCGGCCCAGCTGCAATGCGGCCAGGGCAGCTCCTCCAGCTGCTGGCTGCTGCTCTGGGGCAGGGGCTTGGAGCAAGCGCCAGCCCATGTCTTCCCAATCGCCTTCCCATACAGGAAGAGCCCTTGTGGGTCCCCTTGGACTCTATTTCCCACCTGTGTGCAGAGTGGCACCAGGTGCTCCTCAACTGGCAGAGGTTTTGGCGGGCAATGGGGCACTCACATGGGTGTCAGAGCCAGCTGGGCAGTTCATGGCCTTCCCCTTACATGGGGCTCCCCACAGCCCCCCACTACCGCAGCCCGCCAGGTGTGCCCAACGGTGTGGGAGTGTGGGAGGGCAGTCTGTGTCAGGGTGGTTCAGAAGCAGCTTATGAAGGCCCAGCTGCGAGTTGCCCTGGAGAGGAGCTGCTGGCTATCTGCCGGTGATGTGTGTGAGGTGAGTTTGATATAGGCACTCAAGTTGAGCTGATGCTGTATGTAAGCCATACAGACAGGTAGGCCAGGACTAAATGATGGGTTTGGACCCATGTTTAGAGTATGGAAGTAAAAATCAGCAGCCTGCAGAAGGTCTGCAGGGCAGGATGGGCTCTGGTCAGGGCAACTGTGGCACACTGCCCTAGGCCTGAACATTTTCATACTCATGTGCATATTGAGCTGCCTTAGGAGGTAAATGGGGAATTGCTCTTTCCTTCATTTATGGGCAGAAGAATTCATGACCAATGTAACTGTACATTGGTTTTTTTTTTTTTGCTAGAAAACCTAGTAAACCTTCTGCAGTAGGCCAAGAGGAGTTCCTGAGGGCAGCTCCTGAGGGTGGTTCCTGAAAGGCCCAAACCATTTCTCTTTCAGCAATGTGGTTAGAAGTTGCCCATTGTGCTGTGAAACCTCTAAGGGGCTTAATACACAATAGACAGAGAAAAGTCCTGCTATAAGATCAGTTTTCATGCTTTTTGCAAGAATGCAGACAACTGCTAAACATTGCAGATGTCTCTGAGCTAACTATCTATTTGTCAGGGATGAAATTGCGACTTTTCAGTACCTCCACCTCCATTAACATGCTTCCAAGAGAAGCAGAGCTTGAAAAATGTGTTAAACATTTTTTGCTGCACCATAAAACGTATTAGCTCCCATTTAATTTTATCCATGATTATTTACAATAAAATGACTTTCATCTGCCTATAAATCCTTACCTGGTACATTCTTTTTCCAAATTGCTTTATTAATCCTTAGTTATTATTAATTAGAAATGGCACAAACAGCACAATCATTTCCTTAACTCTGGCCGACAGCTGGGCTTTAATAGACTACAAAGCATGACTTTGGTTTCTGGAATTTATTTTTCTCCTGCATTAGCAGTGTCACATGGTTGAAGAAGGCGAAAAAAGAGGAGACATATTTCCAAGTGTCATTTTTAACCGTAGAGAGACAATGTTTTATTATAATTATAATGGATTGAAACTCATGGTACATTCTTAACTAATGCAGGCAGGCAAAGCAGCTAGCAGCTTTGTATTCACAATTATTCAGTTTTTAAAATTTTTTTCATGGCCCCTCCCTTAGGTATCAGTTTACTCATCTGTTACCAGTAACATTGCTCCCTCTCTGCCACGTTTGTGGGACCCACAGATTATATCATGTGTGAAACAGATCACATAACTTCCCTGCAGTGACAATTGATCAGGCAGAATGTTTACATTCAACAGTGCAAGATCTTGGTAATTGCTTGTCTCAGGAAGAGCATGATTTTTCCCTGGATTGGTGCATCCTCTTCATGTGCTTGCTGACCATGCTTCTTTGACTTATTTTAGCCACATTCCAGAAGTCTTATTGATGATATAAAAGGCATGTGAATAACATTGAGTACCAGGGATGGAGGAGCTTTCAGCTTCTACACTTAAATGGTAAGCAGAAGAGTGGAAAAATTCTGATAACACTGAAAACGTTTGAAATCTTTGCATTTTGCGCATATCACACAATGAATTTTTTTCTGAACAACTTTGTTATTACTTTTAATGATATGCTCCATCTAATCTGTTAGCCCACGGGGTAAAAGTGTGACTGGTTTCCCAGCTGATATTACCCTACTCTCATGTACACCATAGATCCTGCTCCAAAACACAGAAGAATTAAAGACTTCCAATCTTCTTCTCTGTCCAAGCTTATACAGGGACTGCTTTGGAAATTTGAGAACACTACATACTTCTGAATTAAAGAAATGCTTTATAATTGGATCTGGAGTTTTGCTAATATAATCAGGACAAAGGGTATAAAATTGTACGAAATGGAAAACCTGTCATTTAGAAAGATGTGAATTTACAATGCAAATGTAAGAAATATGGCCCAAGGACTATGAAAATGTTCTGATGAAAGAATTGTAATGGAATCTTTTATAAAGGGGTTTGTAATATTGACATCTTCTTCAACATTTACATAAGTGTGCAAGGAAAGGAAAATGAGGACTAGGCCATAAGTTAATAGTAAAAGAGATCTGATGCATAGCATTCGGGAAAACTAAGAAAACACAATAGAAAAAGAAATATATGTTTGAAGTGAAGTCTGATGAATGACCAAGACACAGGAACTTGCTATTGAAACTCCTATTTCTTTTAGACAAGGAAACTTAATTTTTCAGAATAGTTTTTAATAACTTTCCTATTTCATTAATTCTTAACTAAGCTAATAATTTCTATAATATTTGTTCAAGAAGCAGAGTTTCATATCTAAGGCTAGAAAAAAAAGTCTAGCTTTGCCCCACCTCCTTGTGTGACCTTGAACAATTTGCTTTTCTCGGGATTTAAGCTTTTGATTCCTAGTGTGTACAGAGACACATCCTTATCTCAGTGATACGGTAAAGATGTTATTGTTGGTGATTTGTTGAAATGCTATAATCATGGGATACATGTCCCAGTACAGCTCATTCTGTGGATGGATAAATACTATGTATGTATTTCTAAAAATTGAAAGTTAATTTATGTGGTATTCTTTTTCTTCCCACTATTTGATCAGCTTTGTTTTTACAATCTTGGAAAAGCAATCCCTATAAAAACCCGCCAGCTTCTCTCTTCTACCTACAAGTCCTTATGCAGAATACCATTCGCAGAGGTCCATGGTATAGCTGGAGTATCCAAATATTTCATCCTCCCAACGCCCCTCATTCTATTTTGTATTTTCGTATGTTTTGAAATGCATACTGCAGATTGAGAGTTCTTGAGAACAGAGACTAGCTTCCTAGCTCTCTATCTATTCAAAACCTACTATAAAGACCTAGTCTTTGAGCAAGACATAGACACTCATGCGCTAAAGTTTAGTTACTTAATATAACAGTATTTCATCATAACACATATTTACGTCTATTCTGTATTTTTTGGCTCAATTTTTGCTCTTTAAAATGGATCTAAAAAGATTTACTTACACCTTGGATGGGGTTCTTGAGATTAAATTGATCATGGTAGTTTTTGAATCTGGAAAGCACCAAGTGTTATGAGAGGAAGGTAGAATCAGGGGGACTACAGCTACACATAAAATTCCTTCTCAGTACCTGCAATTCCTGTTGTTGCAAACTCGGAATGAGCTTGGCACTTTCAACCAATTACTGCTGAGACAAAAAATGGGAAAAGTTTTTTTTCCAGTTTTATTAAATCAGCCCAAGCTATATAGAAGAAAGGATCTTCTTTCTACATACAGCATTATGCTGCACACTGTAAACTGTCAGAAACACTTAACTTCATGCTGAAAATGTTTTATATCTATTCTGTCTCTCTCTTGATATTTGCTACTGTGAAAAAGAAAGGACAAGTAAGGCAGTTGAAGGTTACTCTCACACCACACAAAAAAAAAGAAAAGAAAAAAAGAATCTTTTCAATTATAAATAGTGAATTCTATGAAACAGCTGCAACACTTTTCTGAATTCTTTGTTTCTGACTGCTTTCCCTTCATGCCTTGAGCAACCAAAAGGATTAATTCTGGGTAGTTATTTAAATATAGTTACTTGCTAAAAATCCTCTGCCAAGATCAGAGAAAAGGGATTAGGATTAAACTGTTCTAATCAAAAGTAGTGTGGGTTGGGGTTTTTTTTTGGTTTTTTTGGGTTTTTTTTTTGTCTAATAGGAACTCTTTTTCTTCAAGAAACAAGTATTAATGCTGTAGGGACTGCAGCACTGTAGAGTGCATATGCCTCAGCATCAATAAATATCTTCCTTACTAAACACAGAGAAAGGTTTTTATTTGTAACCTTTGTCTATAGATGTCCAGCAGATGTATTAAGCGATATTAAGGATAGTATTAAAATACTACGTTTTAAAATAACATCAGCACTATGTGTATTTCTAGTTTTGCCAGTTTGTAGAATGGCTTTGGCTTGTATGACTTCCCTACAGAAGTCACACACAGAAAATGTATGACTCTAGCTTCAATTAGAGCTCATCCTTGGTGTGACTGTAATTGTAATAATAATAACTGAAATGTTTTCCTGTCATATTTACTTCCCTTCTGCAGCAGAGGAGGTACAATAAAATAGTGTATACAAAAGATGTCAATGTACAGATGGCTTCTTAAGATCACACTGTCCCTCTGGGTCTTCATTTTCCATTATTTTATACAGTATTTTCTTTTTTTTGGAAAATGATTGCTAGTGAATCTTTGCTGACATAATGATTCTTACTATATTTAAATTACAGCTAGGTATTTAGCTAATCTGTGCATGGGTGTGAAAACACATTTTTTAATGAGGCATAATGGATATTTTAATGAAAAATAATGTGGACATATTGGTGTAAGCCTAACTTTAGAAGGATGCATAGCAAGTTGCGGGAGTCATGGTAGGTTGATAGCTTTTTTTTCAGCTGAACTAGTTGAACTGGTACAGAGTATCAGGTATTTCCCATTCCTCTGCAGCACAGAAATTGGGAAAAAAACCCGTATTTCTGGAACAAATGGAGATTTTTATTGCCTGGCTACCAAAAGTCCATCTCTGCCTAGTGCTTCCTGAAAGAGGTGTTACTGCCTTTATTTCTCTGTGGTCTTTTGTACGGTATTGCACTCATAGAGTTAGAGGTTAAGGATGTTTCAGGCAGCATTTCTACACTTGGAGAGGAGAGAAAGGGACCTCTGCTGCAGATTACTTCAAATTATTCTATTGCCCATTTATAATCCCTAGAATGAACAGGTCAGTGGAAGAAAGGACACTGTACTGGTCTGGGGACCTGAGGTGTTCTCAACTGAGTCCATGGAGTGAGGAAGGTCCTGACTGACTTGGTATTAGGATGTAGTCACTGCTGATGTGGTTTAGGAGAGAAGTGCTTTGTCCAGTGGTAGAAGATTGCCTGAGAGGGTAGAACTAATGTAAGCTAACTGTAAGTATCTGTGTTGAGCATTATCTCCAGGAATGAGAGAAATTATCCAAAAAGCAGCTCTGTGTTGTTCTTCCTTAATTTAATAATTTGTGTGACTGTAAGCCTGGGTGAGTACACTATTAAAAGTATCCTTCCTTTCAGAAATTAATTGTAGTCTCATTGAAGGTAAATAAGAAATGCAGTCCATCAGGTTGCTAAAACATCTTTTAGTAGTAGATGAAGGCTGGCTCAGCTGGTGTGGGAACATTAATTGTTGGGA